>NC_079158.1:73452745-74067120 GCF_947563725.1 Argiope bruennichi | reverse complement strand
ATTCGAAATCCAGTTGAAGAAATTGCAGATTAATTCAGCTCGTGTAATAAAATATCTCACGCAACATTTTCTCTGCCATTAACATCGGGTCTTTCAACGAACCCTGTTATTATCCCCGACCGCAACTGGCAAGATACAATCGCAAGTTAAGGTGGAGTCCTTATCTTGGAACACAAACGGTTATTGATAAGGGGATCGTAAATCAAAAAACGAATCAGTTTTTAGAGGAATAAAGTCTTCTGTGTGTTGAACGACAGTACTGTCGACGGATTCGTTTGGGACAGAAATTCATAACGCGTTCAAGGAACAGCAGCAATATGTGTTTGTGTCGTTAAGAAGTTAATTACAGGGTTAACTACACGGTAGCACTGCTGTTGAATTTCGGTAGCCTGCATTACGGCAGAAGCATTTATGTTAACACATTTTGTCATTCTCTGAGAAAAGCATCTGCTTTATTCTCTTAATTTCTTTTATGTCTGTAGAATAAAAGATCATTTTTATGCTTTGATGTATAAAGGCAGAACCCCCCCCCCCCCTATAAGTATATATATATACTTTGCCATGTGATTTTTTTCTATACTTCTATTTATCATAATTATTATTTTAAGTCAAGAAAAAAGTAAACGTATATTGCATTCACAATTTTATGTTAATTTATTTATTGATAAAAGAATCAAAGGCATTAGCCTTTTTGTATATTTTTAACCCTCCAACTGCGTATCCCGCTATTTCCACTGGTTGGCAATCAGTCCATTTTCTGTTGCATAACGCGTTTTTCGCAGTGTTTATTTTTACTATTACAGATTTTTATTATATTATATTATAATCTTGTAACATAAAGTATCAATTCACTTTCTTTGAAAAAATTTTGAACTTATTTGCAAACATTGCATCTAAATAGTGATTTTAAAGTATTCCGCTGCCAGAGGGTTATAAATTATTAAACATTATTATAAACAAATATAGTTATAAATTATTAAACATTGTGATCCTTTTTCTGGTAAGTTTTTATAGAATTTTATAAAACTGTGCAACTTTTATCCAAAAATTATATGAATATCATAGCATTAAATCCCAGAATAATTTATTATCAGGTGCACTTTCTTTGTATAACAAGTCATTCTTTTTTGTTTTATTTTCATCATTTCGATTTAATTTCTTTTAATTTATTAATTTATAAAGTTTCATAAGATTTTAACATATTTAGCTTTTAACATGCTAACTGAATACGAACAAAATATATATTTATTAATTATAAGAAGTATACGAATTCATCAGTGAATTAATGCTAATTTGTCGGCAATAATCTAATATGAAATGCAAGGCTGAGTGCACGTGTTAATTGTCAAATAGGCAACTTGATTAATAATATTTGCTTGCTAAATTTAAAACTAATAAAGTAGTTTGAATCTATAAAAATTTCTTATCTTCTGAAAAAGCATTAAGAAAGCGTTGTACTTTAATTATTAAACAATTAATACTAATGTTTTATAAATAGCTTTTTGATTCATAAAGATGAGGTAAGATTCCTTTTTATGTAATAAAAATGATGCAGTGGCGATTTAAACAGTGGCGATATTTCATTCTAATTGTTTTTAAATTTTAAATGCTGTTTAAAAAATTTTGTATTTTTATTCGACAAGAGAACTTTATTAGTTTGTCTCTAGCCACTCTGTTTGCTAAACAAGCTGATGTTGATTTCGAAGGAAATAAAATTCTCTTATCCGAAAAGCAAAAACTTTACATACATTCGAAATATATTTTTTACATACATTCAAAATACGTTTCCTACATACATTCAAAATAAGTTTTATTATTTTTTTTATTTTAAACTAATAATTTACAAAGTATATGATTTCTTTCTTCATATATATATATATATATATATATATATATATATATATATATATATATATATATACACAGAATAAAGTGGAAATAGGAAACACACCTGGCCACCCCTCTTCCATATCAAATTTCTCAAGAAAACTAAAATGTTCGAGGCCATCCCGTCTTGCAAGCAGCTTTTCCAAAGATCAGCTGGTGAAGGTTTGAACGTAGATTTTTAGAATCAATATTTACTAACAAACAATAAGGGTGGAAGGTGCTTAGGGAGGGGGTGAGGATGTGATATCCCCTGGAGGGATCAAGCGAGAGGATTGGGAAAGCAGACGCATAAAATCCTTCCCTCTTGATCCCTACACCAGACAAAGACAAATTACCAAGGATTTAGGAGTATTAGGGCACCCCCTTTTCCCGCCCTGGTTTCTCTCCTTCCGTGCCAGAACCCACGGGTAATACCCAAATGTGTTGTGTACCCCCTTCATGCAATTTTTCTCCGATCTCGCGGATACTCGCCATAAAGTGAGCCTTGTCTCCAATAAGGTTTTGATACCGAAATTAGATGGAATGAGCATTAAATGTGAGCTGAAAATGGAATTAGGAAATGCTCTTTGCGGATACTTACTAGTAGAAATGCTCTTTGCGGATACTAAGCAGCAAAGACAAGAATTTAACTCAAATGCAATAAAAGTAAGTTTCGACTGAAAGGATATATCATCTCCATAACCATAAAGATATTAAATCCTTGATTGATACTAAATGATATTAATTGCCTATATAGTTAAAAAAAATTTGGAATTGAAATAGTTTTCTTCATTAAGAAAATCATTTTTAAACTTTTGCCAACAGTTTTGCTTATAATGTTTTCTAGATAATTATCTCTTCTATCAATCAAACCAATTTTATAAGGGAAAAGGCACACTCTTAACAGAAAATGAATTATTATGAAAATATATTCGAAAGAAATGAACTAGTTAACTGTTTTATTCGTCTTGGAAAAAGCACACGCGTTTATTCACCAGGAATAATAAGAATTCGAACGCGAAACAATTAACTGGTTAAAATGCAAATAAAATATTCTTGAATTATTTAACAGAAAGATAATTATAACTATTTGAATTTTTCAAAATTATAATTTTTGTTTATTTAGGTTAATACAAGTTGTAGCTTGCATGTGAAACACTACTATTGCGTATTGTCAGTTTTCTTATTGTTATTTGAATTACTGTCATATTCATGTAGCGATGGAGGCCATCTGGATTTGAAGTTATTCATCAGCAAATGCAAAGCATTGTTAAAACAATACGTTCCGTAATAATCACGCTTTGTTATGACCTTGACAAAAGTGTCATCGGAATGTCTCCTTTTCAAAAATATATGCGATTAAATATCTTTTTTTTTCCCTAAAAAATTTATGTAGTAATATCATTTCTTTGAAATTGAAGTAATTGTAACTGCTGAATTGTATGAGCCAGCCACTTTTTCAACAGCGCGAGTCAGAACCTGAAAGGAAGGGGGGGGGGGGGGGGTTCTTGTTGAAAGTAATATAGTTGTAATGAAAATAATTGCTTTCTCTAAACATGCATCTTTCATACAGTTTTATTTCATTTCATAATTAAACATTAGTTCAATTTTTGTGGATTTTTTTTTATTTTAACAAATTAATGATTGGGGTTAAAAAAAAACTGCTAAAGATAAGATATTTTCATTTATTGGTAAAGGTTATATAGTAGGTTAATACACTACTTTTGTGCTATTTTAATATTAATTGTTAAGAGAATAGATGTCAATAAAAAAAATTACCTCAGAATTTGCACAAGCAAAATTAAATTAGTAACCTACAGAGATTATATAATATTTATATGTTATATATAAAAAATTAATTCTTAAATTTGTCAATCTAATATACTATATATATATATATATATATATATATATATATATATATATATATATATATATATATATATATATATGCCGGTGCAGTGTTCACCATTATATGTTGTCATCTGGAATACTTTAAGGCTCTCAGAATCCTTCCGATAAAATTTACTGTAATCCTAAAAAAGCAGGATAGTGTTAATCGCAGCATAGCACTCAATGTGTTTAACATTTCGGTATACAATACAGTCAGCCATTGAATATATTATGTTACGATTTAAACGGCAATAGAAAACGTCTACCACCCTATTCAAAATGTTTTATACTCATTAGAAGAATAGATAAAATTGTTTACGATATTTTTTTATATAAAAATATTTCAGACATCATGTTGGTTGTTTTTAGAATTTTTTATTTGCAGTAGGGAAAAAAATAAATTCTCAATATCTTTTTCAGTGTATGACGCACTACACATTTCAATAACCTTGCTGATATTTAATTTGTACCATATTTGTGACAAGAATTCTTAGAATAATTTGCGACATCCTTTATTTTAAACTTGTTGTAAGATATTCAATTATTTTAATAATTATTTTGATTTCTATTATAATTTTTATCCTGTTACATATATATCTTTAATTACTTAAGATTAAAACATTACAGATTAAAACTATTGGGTAAAAAAATTTCTATTTAAAATATCCATTACTTTGCATGTATATTATTAATAAGTGCACTTAGCTTATACGACCAACGTAACGAGAACGCAGCTCTCATAAAAGTCTCTGTTTCTAAGGTCTGCGGAATTGCCTGTGATTAGATAATTTACATTTCAAATCATCAAACAAGAACTGTGATTTTCAGCTAAAATGACAATCAAATCGACGACACAAGCAGCATCACCGAGCCTTGTCACCTATTCAGTTTTTACTGACATTTAACTAGAGATCTGGTTCATTTTCAAGATTTTTAAAACTATCCGTATTTAAAGCGTTAAAAATTTAAACTGCTTACAACAAAGTAGTCATTTCCAGTTGAAATAATATTTAGTTAGTCAATGTATGCCGCTTAACCGACCTTAGAAGCAAGAATGCTATCTTGACTTTCCAGTCACTTACTTAACAGTCAAACTCTTCTTGGGAAGTTCCCAAAAAAGAAAGCTAAGCAAAAGAAAGTAAACCGGTTTCGGATTAGTAGACCACCATTGTTAGTCCCGACGAGTGTTAAAAATTCATCTCGCGTTCCTGTTAAATGAAACGCCCAGTAATCGGTAAGGAATTTTTGGTCCGCGGATCCACCTGCTATCTGCTGTATCCTCTCGTCGGATTTCGCCGCTGCCGGTCAAGACCGAACGAGACGGTCGATAGCGGAACCACTCGGATTCGTTTGCCGGATCTTCGTGAGGGGACGCCCCGGCGAAGTGACGCCGTTGCATCCATCGCGATTTAGCTCACGTGATGCGGTTCACGAACCCCTTCCTACTCCACACCCACCCTAGCCTTTCCTCGATAACAATCGCCGCATTCATTCCCGATGAAGTTGTACTAATCGTCTGTAGATGGCACTGCTGAAAAAAAAATTTATATTTCCATTTCGATCGTTCGGTTTTTAGAGGTTATTTTTATAGCTTGAAAGAAAGAAGTTAAATGAAGAATCAAGCGAGGCTAGTTTTCAATGTCGAAGTGGCCGTTGGAATATAGTGATTATTGTGGCAGAGGAGTTAAAACATAAATATTTTATATCGTAGCTGTAATTCTTAGAAAATATCTTTACTGTGAGGATGGATTAGAAACAAAGCGATTTTGTTAGCTTGATGTTCTCTTTAAAATGCAACTATATGAAAATGTGCGTGTATTTTTCCCTACAAAAAAATATCACATGGTTTGGTTGCCATGCTTCGATTTTAGTTAAATAAAGCTGCTTCAAAAAACATGTTATGTCTTTTGCTATTGATTCAGCTGTAGCATTTTTAATTGGTTTTACAATCTTTATGTCCTTAATAATAGTGATCTAACAATGATTGATTTTAATTTGTTAAAGATTGGTTATGTTTGATATTTTTTTTTTTACAATTAAATAGAAAAAAGTAATTACCTAGAAAATAATATATATAATTTTTTTTTTCATGCGAAAGATTGTTGTTTGTAACATTTCAAACTGATAATTTCTTTCTCCTTCTATTTCGGTTCTTTTTCATATACATTTCTTAATTAAACAAAATACTCTCTAATGCTGCATTAAACTAGCTTCGGATTATTCTAGAAAAAGAAAGACACGATTTTTGTGCTTAATGTCAATGATTTATAGCAATATTTTGGAAAAGTAATAGACAAGATTTTTTTGTTCGTAATACCGCTAATTTCTAGCAATATTATATCGGTGAATGATAAATTTATTTTTTTTGAAAAGATGTTAATGAAAACTGTTGAAATAAAAGAGAGAACATAGGTTTAAGAAAGTAAGAAAATAATCAAATAAGAGCTGGAATGGAAACAGAATTTTAAAAAAAACAGACGTAATGAATATTTAAAAGTATTAGCCTTGAAAAAGAAAGTGAATAAGTAAGCCTTAAAAAAATTGAGCATTAATTTTTTTTTTTTTAATTTTCTGCAAATTTAATATTTCATAAAAATATTAGTAGACTTAATATAAATTTTTAAAAATAAAATTAGCGTTATTTAAGCAATTTTATTACAGGAATAAAAGACTATTCAAAATTGTTTTGTTTACTCCGATTTAAAAAGAAATTTAAACGAATTAAGTTATTGCCACCACCTTGTATTTGTAAAGAATGGAGAAACTGACTTATATTTAAAATTTACACGAAAGAAAAGTAATTTTTTAAAATTAAATACCCAGTGCATTACTCTTATACTTTCGTACATCGGCCAGAATTTTAAAATATAAAATATTTCTCCATCTTTATTATTTTTGTGTACATGTCATACTGAAATAGAACATACTACAGTAGATTTATATGAAATAAAGATTATGGGGTAGAATTCTTTTAAAATCTTAATAAAATGCTTTTTACAGGTTTAATGCTATTTTTAAAGAAATGAATATAAGCATATGGATGAAATTTGAAATGCTTGTATGTTGGTGAAAAAAAAATCTAGCACTTTTCTGGTCTTTATATGTTATATATTTCAAGTGTTATTAATATTATAAATATTTTTAAATTTCAAGGGACTGTAGAAATACAAATAGCCCTTTATAATCTATAACCAAGAATCTTTCGATTAATAATAATTGTTAATATCGTAAATGGGAATTGATAAAAGTTTTTCCAAAAATTAATAAGCTGAAGGAAACAAGTAATGTATCTATTAAACTGAATTTAGTCGAAGATCAAGCATGAGAATCTCTTTCTATACCTTTTCCACAATATCCCCCCAAAAGTGGAACCTTTTAGCTTCTGAAGCCAGGTAACAGGAACGGAAACTGATCGACCCCATTCACCACCCCCGTCGCTGGAAAGTGGCAGAGACCTGACCCCTCTGTACAGTATTCCACCCCCCTCCCTGGTTCTGAAACGAACCTTCCCCCCTCAAAGCCACGAGCATGGCTTGTCTGGCTGGCTGCAGATAGCCCGAAATGCGGGCTCCTCTAGTCATTTATCATGCTCAGCTTGCAGATATACAACTGCGTTGCTATAGAAACACTAACAAACTGCTCTTTTCTGTTTACCCCCCTCCCTTTTCTTTACCCCGATCCCTTTACAAGACCATCTCCCTCCTCCCTTCTTTCCTTCTCCTTTATCCTGGGTTTGGCTTCGGCTACGTTCTCATCCCCAAACTCCAGAAAAGCATTCAGGTTTCCAAGTTTCGCTTGTTCCTTTTCTTTTTTGTTATTATTGCTCCTCTGTTCCTTTCTCCGTGTGGTATTTTTCACCCTTCTCGTCCTCCCTCCCGACGATAGGGCGTTGCTATTTTTGAAAGGCAGGCAGTCGCGCATGCGTTCTATGGGGTGGGATGCTTCGCTGGTTCGAGTATGGATTAGATACATATCTGCATCGGTTTAGGATCAAAGTGGATTAAAATGTAATTCACAATTATGCGGTGCTACAACTCGCATTTATCTGAGTAAACGTATGCCACGTCATTTCGAAAGCGTTTCAGAACCACCTTGTGAATAAAATCCAATTTATCTGAATCATTTAAGAGTAATAAATCACTGCAATGGCCTTAAGCCAATTTAATTGTATCACATATTATGTTTAATTCCATGTATGATATTGGAGATAACAAAGTACTTGATGCATCAACCGGAAGAATATGTGATGAAAATAATCTGATTCTACACATTCAATACTTTAATCACAGATTGTTGTTATAGTTTTTGATTGTAAGATGATTCTGCCATTGCCTTACTTAATTTGATACAAAAGTAGCAAAGAAGGTATATAAAAATACGCCTTCTTTGGAGAAAAAAAATTACTAGAATTACTTTTTTGGTTCTTCAGCAAGTAATATTAAATTTTCTTGTGTCAGTCCATCCAATAAATGAACTGTTTCAATTGGCGAGTCTCTATTAATTGGCACGAAATCTTAGTTGCAAAATTAAGAGATTTCTAACTTAATTTCTGATCTCGTTACAAATTTGACATGCACATTACCAGGTACTCGTTAAAGCTTTTCATCTGGCCATATTTCAAATTTACCGACGTGATTTCCTTATAGAATCGAATGTATTTTTTAAAATAGTGTATTAAAAAATCTAATCAAACAATCCTTGAAAATCTATAATGGAGTTTTTAAATGGGGAATTATTATAACCTGTAAGCAGTTAGTTACATGTCATTTTGCAAGGCAGTCCTCAGTACCATCATCAGAATATAAACCAAGAAATAGTATTTTATCTTTATTTATTTTTGCATCTTTTTTTCATTGAAATCTGTTATTGTGAAATAACCGGATTTGTTCCACAACCCTCTACTCTCTGAACACGCAGTGGCAGATGGTTTTGCATTTTCCAATCCGACCCCCGCCGTGTCTCCTAAATTCAAATTGGACATGAATGGGTCCCCCTCAAGTGCACATCAGAGGCGAACAAGAGGCCTTCTTATGCACTGCTGCGACTGTTTTTATCAGAGTAAAGGGGGCGCCAAGCTTGGCTGAGCGCATCCCATTTTGCTGCAGGATTGTCCCACTAAAATAGGGTTAATTTTGTAAAGCTAGCGCGAATAGCGTGCCCGCGTGAATTTAAATCCTCGTACGGAACATCTCTCGTGAGAGTTATTTTAATGAATGGCTTTTTAGTGTGTTTCCTGAAATTTGAGTAGCACCGTCCTGTTCCAGCTCAGTGGTGTTATCAAGGGCTTAAAGGACTGCTTCATCTTTTGAGTTTATAAATTAAGAGTGAGGCACATAGGCTACATAAACCTACTATATTTGTCAGATCTTTGGCTTTCAATAAGGATTTGGCGGTGATAACAATTTCGGTGTAGGAATATTTGAATAATAATGTTTTATTAAATAATTGATTTTGGTAGCATTTAGTACTTTGTAATTAATTGATTTAGTACTTTAGTACTTTAATAATTAAATATTAATTAAAAGGATGTAATTCTTTGTAACAAGGCTGCTAAAAAAACAGGAATCACGTTTCAAGCTTTTTAGTACTTTTTATTGAGAAAAAAAAAACTTATTTATTTTCCCAAATGTCTCAGTAATATTTTACTTTTCTTCAAGTACATTTAGATTTTTACCTTTTCAATTGATTTTACTTTTAAAAAAAGCAAACTGACATAAATGAATTATTATTTACGCATTTCTAAAGCTGGTAAATTGAAATGAATCTTTTACTAATCGCCATAGGCAGTTATTTTTTATGATAATTACTTAAGCTTATTTTATAGTTTCTTGACTTTTTTTGTACTATCGTTTTGTTTTTGTAAGAATAAAATAATGCTTATTCAGTACGAATTAATATTTATAGAGATACATTCATGTTAAACTATGAACAGCTTTAATGCGCAACTAAAAACACATGATAAAATACTGGAATTCAACTTTAAAGTCTATGTATGAAAAGTCAATATAAAAAATTACTATCCATATAATCGATATTACATTTATAATATAGTCCAAATGTAGTTCAACAATATTAGTGAAATCCTGTTTTGTAATATTATAAATTTTATGCAGTATTGCGAATATTGTTTAATATCATACAATATTGTACAATCTATACGAGTTACTGCGGATAATATAGCTGTAACTTAAAATGATGGGAAATAGACCCTTTCTGAGGTCAAAATTGATTCAAATTTAAGAAAAACAAAATGTTGATATCCTTTGAATCATAGCAGTTTTTCCTTATCACGTTTAACATTTGATTCAGGCCACATGGAATTTGTAAGTCTATGATGAAACATACTCAGACACTTCAAATTTCCCAAACAGTCTTCCTCAACAGACAGTCTACTTCATCAACAGACCGTAAATCACCCACTTAGACATAACGTAAGCCCCACTGTTGTAAAGTGTTTAGGGTCCAACACGATCTTTATCTTTTCCAAAAAGGAGGAGCAGATAGAAGGTCGGGGAACTGCCCTTCTTGTCCCCATTTCTCCCCCCTAAAAAAACTTCGTGGAGCATGTTTTCCATCTGCTTCGCCATATAAATACGTGAGGGGGATAGGAGGGGGCGAGTGGTGCTTGTGGAGTCCCCCCTCCTTCTCTAAACTGCGATTGCCATTTGCTGGCAGGATGGCAGGGGGAACTTGGTCGGTGTTTACGAGACTTAGGTAGTTTTAAATCACAAAATTCATTGCTGTTGACCTCCCGCCTGGGAGTAGAGAATAGAGGCAGTAGATCTTCAGTGGGATGGGAATTGTCACGATTTGTTTTCTGAAAGGACACATAAACCAAATTGTTTTTGTGGGTAATTTTTGTGCAAGTTCCAGGTATATTTTAATGGGAGAAAAGTTTGGATTGAGTATGAAGGATGCGATTTCGAAGGCATTGTTTCTTAGATGCTATTTTATTGATTTTAGAATATTATTTTTTACTGACATTATGACAATAGAATTAATTGTCATTGAATTGATTGACATTAGTATGTGTGTTGTTAATTGGTACCTGGAATTTCTCATCAAGAAAATAGAATAAAATATGATGAAAATTGTCTGATACAAGTTCCATACAAGTTGAGTAATTTCTTTTAGGTCTAAAACGTTGTCCGAACTGAATATAACTTGTGGTTAACATTGAAAATCTGTTAATGATCGTAATTGAATGTTGGTTATGAATAATGAAAAAATGTCATTACTGTATTGAACGCTAATTGTGAAAAATAAAAAAATGTTATTATTGTATTGATAATAACTGAGTGCTGTGCCTAAAAATCACAAATCATTGGTTTGAAGAAATTTCGCCACATGAGTTATATGACTGAAAATTTGGAAATATAGAAATAAAAATTAAAAGATGATAACTCTAGATTTTTTTAAATTATAGGCAATGTATTTTAAATTATTATATAATTTAACTTTTTTTTCTTATTAAAAAATGTTTTTAATGGCTAAAGCTTTTTGAGTATATAAGAGAAAAATTACTGCAAGACTTAAATGATTTGAACACGTTAAATGATTCTATAAGCAAATCACTATTCATAACTTAGGTAATCAATTTGGTAACTTCATTGACTCTTTGGTAATTTGACAGATATTAAATCAGAAGATGGACATATAAATTGAAGAGTTTAAACAAACACATTTTAAAGTGAAACCTACTTTTATTATATAAAATATTTCAAAATATGCCCTATTATTCCGAAAATTATGCTATATTTAATAAATATATTACAAAATTAATTTTAGAAATCATAATGTCCGTGTCTCAAAGGTCACTGATGTTCTCGTTTAATGGTCTTCAGATGTTCCCCTCTCAAAAGTCACTGTTTTATGACTTGTTTGTCCTTTAATGCATCTCACTTTCCTCCTGAAAATGCTGGATAAGAGTGGTCAGATTTATCAGAAGAGTGGTCAGCAGTGGATTGCAGATTAATTGCATATGAATAATAAATAAAAGCAGAAGGCCATAACCTCATTTTTTAAAAAAAATTTATACAAATTTCAATCAGCCATTGATTGGAATATGTTATAATTTCATTCAATTTTAAATTAAAAACTAACTAATTTTTACCCATACCCATCTGAATAAATGAGTATCAGCCATTTTTCGGAGAAGCGAATTGACTTGAACTTAATCTGGACAATTAATGAGTGTACTATTAAGAAAGCCCTGCCAAAACTTCATATCTTAACAAATAACAATTAACTTCATATTTTGTTACTGGAATTAAACGTTTTTAGCTGTGAATTAACAAGTTCAATTTGAATGCATGTTTTTTGCAGTTAATTGGATATATTTTTATAGTAGGTATTTGAAAACAGAACGGCTCAAGAAATGGGGGACATATTAAGTTCCATTATGTTGTAACTCAGTCCCAGGATAAATTCCACGAATTTGCAACGGCTGGAGATCTTCTTTGTTAGAACAGGTTTACACGCAGTAAATATCAAATTACTGATATTCAAGTATCTTCAATTACAAGAAACGTTTCATTTAATGCCTAGTTTGAGAAAGGAACGATTCCTTTCTGGATGTTACACAGCATAATCTTTTATTGATTTATCAGATAACGCGTAGCATTAAAAATAATCGCGAATTGCCATGCTGTCAAATTTGGAGTTTGTAGAACACTTTTTTTATATACTCTACGTAAGAATGGCTAATAGCCCGTACAATCATCGCACCCTCATAAATTATACCCTGACGTCACATATCCCTTGAGGGGGGAGCGAAGTCCCGTAGAGGCGTCTTGCGGGACAGGGCCATCCCCCCGAGTAATTAATATGCACCGCACTCGGTGCCAGTCATGTGACTTTTTGACCCCGTCGCCCTAAGCCACGCCTACTACCTCTCCGATCCCGCCTACAGACTCTTGCGTCAGAGGGTTCATGTCACTCCCACAGCGAATGGGTGGCCTCCATGCCACAGGTGCTCTTTCTACCCGAAGCGCATGCGTTCTTTGGAAAGGAGAAATGGGACTGCCCTGGTTGAAGGTGAATCCGTTGCTGGAATCTGCCTACCAGAGTGGTTTTGTGAAACGAATCTCCTATTCCGTCTGGAAAAACAAACCATGGTGGCAATGTATTGGTTTTTCTGAGAAAAATATTGTTTCGCTTCAACGAAAATTGTTGACTTTTTAACGAAAATTGCTTTGGTTCTTCTGTTGATAAATCTGTAAATTGATTAACTTGTAAAATTAGGGTGTGAGATTCAAATAGGACACATTTCCGCGGAATTCAATTTTTCCGGAATCGAATTTATCCTTCTGAGATTGATTAATTAACTTTTATGTAATAACTTAATTAACTTTTATGTCATAACTCTGCAATATTTTTGATATCGCAAATAGCTTTTGTACAAATTTATTCCTTTAATTGTTCAATTAAGCGTACCTATTTTTTTCTCTCGCTGTTTATTTTTTGGTAGAATTCATTATTTTAAGAAATTCAGTTTTTCTTTTTTTCCCAATACTGTGTCATGTTTATTATTAGAACAAGTAAATCGGAACATGAGAAAAAAATTGATGCCAACAGGCAATGAATTTTTTTGACAAGGTGTACAGCGATTTATATTATTTATTTATTTTAAATTTAAAAAAGTTTGCCAGCATCTTTCTTTCAGTGATATTTTTCAAATCATAGTTATGTACTTTTTATCAAGAAAAAATCGATACAGTTGTTTCTTTTTTGGAAATTTATTTAATTTATCTTTATTTATAATGTACTCGGAAAAAATATTTTACCATTTTTATTTTTAGACTTAATTTTAGAAATCTTATTTACGTTGTCACAATTTTTGAAGATTTTCAATACATCCGGCTATTGCCATTTCTTTCTTTCTTTTTTTATTATTATTTAAATTTGACAGTAAAACATTGTAGAAGTATTTGTACTTTTCTTCTTTTCTAAAACATAAAAACAAATAAATAAAAAGCAATTAAAGGCCTTTTATTATAAAGTTGAAGGTTTTTATTTTTAATGCTTACCTCTTTATTTGATTCCATAACGAATATTTTAGAATGCACCTCCTAATGTTGGATGATGATACTGGTATGCTACTCTCCAAACTTTTATATAACTCAAATTCATCCGTTATTACTACTATAGTCCCTGGATAGAAAAAAAAAATGACTTCAACAAGATGTATTTATTTTTGGTTTAATCATTTATTTTCTGTCCATTTTTAATCATAAGGTTTCATATCTAATGCTGAAATTTTTGAAACTAAAATAAAAAGAAGAAAAATACAGATTATACAGAATAAATTTTATTGTTATTTTAACTTTTGATAGAAATGAATTCCGTTGCTCTTAAACGTTATGGATTGACAACTTTACTTTAGTTCTTCAGATGATGTTTAAAATAATCAACATGTTTCGTGCTGTCAAATTCGTCTGTTATAACTACTATAGTCCCTAGATAGAAAAAAAACATGACTTCAAAAATGAAATCTTAGGTTTCATGAATTATTTTCTTACTTCACAGTCTTTTACTGAAAAGCGAAACCAGGCATAACAATAAATTTTTTCTAATAATTGTATTTAAATCTGTAATATGAACATCACATTCCGTTCCATAATAACGAATAAACTAATTCGGAAAGCTTCAATTTCTATCGGCATCAAACGAACATTTAAAAAAAAATGGCGGCATGTTTTGAAACATAACTCATTCTCTCTATCCATCCCATCAGGAAATATGATTTAAAATCTCAAATTACATTTTGCCTCCTCGAATGAATTTAAAAAAGCAGGATAAAAAAATATATATTCAAATCGTTAGATCGAACGTGATCAAACTCTCGTTCTGGATGGAACTGGAGGGGGGGGGCACTCCAACTTCAATTCACCCTCCCCTTTAGCATCCCCCTCCCTCATTTGATTGGATTATTCATGGGCAATTGATCAGGATGCAGAACACATACACACATGCATGCACCCACCGGTTTCGGGTTCCCATAAATAGCAGGAGGGGGGGGGGCAGTAGAACAGGGGTAGAGAGCATCTATAATTCTACGGGAGGGGTTCGAAGTGGAGCAATGGAAAATAAGTAGCTGAGGAAGCCGTTCGTGGAAGAGTTACATGTGGCCCATAATTTCTTTTGGAATTCTAGGGTTAAATTTGTTTTGATGTTGTAACATGTTTTTTTTTTTTTTTTTTTTGATTTTTTGAAATGCTTTCTATCTTTTATCTTATTGTAATATATATATTTCGAATAAGTGTATAGAGGCACCCATAGGCAGCTAAAGTTAAATTTTATTAACAAAAAATTTTAGAAATATTTTTGTCACATTATTCGGTATTAAATTAAAAATCCCGATCTCAATGTTTCCATCAACCCAAAATAAAGTCTTTGTCTAACAAACAATATATAATTTTAATTTTAATAACCAAGTTGCATTTCCATATTTTGTGATTTGCGTGCGTCTTTGCATAAAGTTGATGCACTTAGATACTCAGTCTAATATCAGTTATTTATAGTTGTTGGAATTTGAAATGTTTTCTCAAATGCCACTTAATGGTTATATAAATAAATGCTTTTTGGATTCATGTTTTGAAATAGTTCTCACGGGAATTACCCAACTTTCTAGTACATTCAACCAATCTCAAATTCCTCTTAAAATATTCTATTAAAATCATTGACAAATTTAAGGCAGATTCCTATAGGAAGAATACCTTATTGTAGTTGTTCTCATAACATGACTTCGGTAAAATTTCTATATATATACTTTCCTTGTCATCTTATGAGCAGGATAATTAGTGTAATTTTATTTGGATTTTAAATGGCATGAAATATATTGTTAGATATGTAAAAATCTCGGACGAGTTCTTAAATGGCCCATCTAGCTCAAAGAGGGTGGAAATGGTGGGAGATTGAAATGTTCATTTCTCTATAATTTTTCTAAGATAGAAAAATAAAGCCAAATTAACGCCTCATTAAGGCGAACTTTTGATAACTTCACTATCTTAGAAGGTAGAAAAGTGGTTTTCGCCGTCGTCCTGGCATAGGGGTAGCGCGTCTTCCTCTTGAGCTGGGCGTGCTGGGTTCGAGTCCCGGTTTTGGCGTGGTTATTTTCCGTTGTTCTATCTGTGAGATGTGTGAATATGCCTTCCTATAAAAAGGGGTTGTACAATCGAATGAGAGCTGCTGAGTAGCAAAGTCGTATTCTTCGCCCTAGTTGACGGTACTAAAGAAACAAGAGACGCTTCCCCACCGGCTTAAAATCGCAGTATTCGTAACAGCGGGCTTGCCCATGGAAAGTGCCATAAGAAACAACAACAAAGTGATTTTCAAGCCCTAAGTTTGACTGTTTCTAGCATCAACAATATATGTTACCACATAATAACTTAAATGTAAAGAAATTTACTTTTGCCTTTCAACTTGCCAAAAGGAGGGGTTCCCCTCCACTTTTAAGTAGCTTTTGAATGACAATAATAATTCGATGATACTATCAACTAGACGTTTCACTGGAAAGCTTAGATTCAAAGTACCAATCTATGAATATTCTGCTGAATGATTATTTTATTTTTTTAGGAAACATTTTATGTAAACGGTCGAGTCCTAAAAAAAATAACTCACTTTCTATAGGAAATAAACAAAACCCAACCTCGTCTTCATGATTTTAAAGAGTTGCCACTTGTTAACGTCTGCTCCACTCCTTACTCCTCGTAAAAGGATGTCCAAAAGCTGTCATTCCCTTTCGTATCCTTTCCCCATAACGAGGCAGACTCCCTGACAAAAAATGTCCTGACAATTACTCCAGAAAGCCCTGACCACTTTTACGAGTAACAATAGACTGACACCTCGGCGCGTGCCCGTCCAGGACCCCATTAGTGGTCTGATTGACGGGTGCAGGATTCTTTTTTTAGGGGGTGGAGGAGAAAAGAAAGAAGAAAAAAAAGTTCTATTATTCTGCTTTTCCATTTGTGGTGGTGGCAGCCTTTTTAGATGGTTAAGGAACTCCCTCTGTACCCTGTTCCCCACCTTTCTCCAGTGTGAGAAGAGATTCAGAGTGTGAGAACTCGGTGATGTAACGGAAAGTTATAGAATGGAAGGCAGGAAAAACACTTCTGATTAGGTTCGATACGATGTCGGGAAGTGAAATTCATCATCAATAACTTCTGCGGATCCTGCAAAAAAGAAAAGAGATACTGTTCCATTTTATATATGAATGGAATACCCTAACTTTATTAATATGTTATGATTGTATTGAAAGATATACGCAAAACTATGTTATTTCCATCTTGCTTTATTCGTCAATAATTAAAATACAAAAGCAATAATTGTATTAGTATTCAGTTGAAGTACTTTCAGTAGTTCATTTTGTTTGTTGCTGTATAATAACTTTGATATTTAGCTGCATTATCTATTTTCTTTTAATCGTAAGTCTTTTAATATATTTACTAAGGGATCAGTTGTTATCATTTTCCTAATTTATTCCAGGAGTAGTTATACTTCATTATCAATAATAAAATCAGAAATTTATTCATATTTTTGCTATTAGTGATTAAATATCTATATCATTTTGTTTTAGAGATATTATTTCTATTCTAGTCTAAAAAGATTAAATATCTATATCATTTTGTTTTAGAGATATTATTTCTATTCTAGTCTAAAAAGATTAAATATCTATATCATTTTGTTTTAGGGATATTATTTATACTAATCTAAAAAAATACACTGCAGTAAAAAAAAAAAAAAAAAATGAAATGGGAACTTTAATTTTTTTTAAATCAGAAATGTAATATTCATAAAATGTTCTTTATTGCTTCGGATTTTTTTTCTCTTTAGTGAAAGCATTTATTTAGATAAGGGATTAATTGGATTTCTGGTTTTTTTTTTTTTTAAATTTCTTATTATAAAAGTTAAATATGTAAGCCATTTTCTATAATTAAAAAACACAAAATTACTGAATTGCTGATACATTTGCACATTCGTTAAGTAGTATAAGCAGTCTTAATTTTCCTTAGTAAGCTTAAAGGATGCAATATATTAATTTTGTAAGCAGTAATTTTATTAATAAATAGACCACTACTCTGTGATAGACCGTGTAGAATTTCATGTCTTTGCTCATGTTATTTTCTTTTTAAAACAAAAAGAAGAAAATCTCAACTGTCTTTCATATCCATTGTTCTTTTTAAATCTGAAGTTCAAAGAATTTCTTAAAATTATCTTAAACAAAACATAAAATAAAATCTTAGAAATATTTAACTTGAAATATATTTAGCCAATTTATGAACTAAAACGACAAAAGAAAAAAAAATGCTGGAAAAAATTAAAGAAACTAATAGTCTCTCTAAAATTGAAAGTGCGTGACAGTATGCTAAATTTAATCATCACGGAAAAAGATTTATATTATCATCGCGCTGCACGCTGTTTTAAGGATTACTTTGCTCTGATGATCAGCTTAAGATGCTATCGGAGAAAATGATTAAAGACATCGGAAAAAAAACTATAAAAAAAGGAGGTTGAAAGAGCGAGATACATTAAAAAATAGCGAAGCAGAGCGAGAAAAAAAATCAATTTGAATCATTAACGCCTTCCCTGGGACCAAATTAGAAAAAGAGAGAAAAAATAAATAAAGGAAGATGTGGAGATGGGCTGTTTTTAAGAAACAGAGCTGAGGAATCCATTTTTTTATTATTATTTTTTTATCCTGCCTTCTGATTAAAAGTAGCAAAAATGACGATTTACTGACTGCTTCATGCGATCCATCTCTTAAGAGGATAAGCGAAAGAAACTAAAGACATTAGTTGATATCTAAGATAGACGGAAATTTCTCTCCTGACGATTATTTGAATTCATCAGCATAATCGCAATCCTACCCCCTCCCCTCCCCATGTTACTTTCCTTAGCTTAAGTGTTCTGCTAGAAAGAGATTAATAGAAATGGAAGGTAGAAAAAAATTTATTAAAGAAAGAGATGGAAAAATCGCTTGTAGTGTTTTTTCGATTTAGAAATGAAAAATGCGTGGATTATTAAAAATGGTTGGATTAAAGAGCTGGGTGTCGTCATTCATTTCGTTCATAAAGCTAAGCCATTTTGGAAATAATTTTTGCTGATTTTAAATATTCTTTGAAGATTTGGTGAAAGGCAATGAACAGTTTATGGAATGTAAGCATTATGAATGGAGCTTCAAGTATTTTAATCATTTGTAATTTTATAAACTAATATTTATAAAATTATAGCGTAATTTTTTCAGTCTGCAAAGTAGTGCCTTTCTTTTGCAAAAAGTTCGATATTATTATCAATTGTAATTTCTTTAACTGGAGGCTCCGTCTTTATACTTTTTAAAAAATTCTGAAAACTCACTAAGTAGCTATATTGAATTTCTTTTTTGTTTATATAATGATGACTTTAGTGTTTTAATACTAGATAGCTACACCAAACTTTTTTTTTTAAAATTCATATAATAATGATTTTAACCCTTTTTTTATAATGATGAACTTTAGTACTTTGAGTAATTTTGTGTATTTTATTTCTATTCATGGGATTTTGAACAACATTCTTGGCACAACAGAAGAAAGATAAACAGCTTTTGAAGCCTTGTTTTAGACGAAAATATAATGAGCAGTTACTCAGTTATGATTCTTTATTAAATAGTTTATTTGATTAAGCTGATTTCTTAATATATGCTATAAATAGATTTTTCAAATTGCTATTTAACATTTCAATTCATATAATGAATGAAATAGTGTTCACGGCTCTCACTATTTTTAGATACCTTAATCAAAATAAGACACTTGGATGCAGTTTTACGCCCACATTTTACAATTTCGAAAATAGAGAAAAGCAAAATATTATTTTTAATATTTAAATTTAAAAAAAAAACATCTTGATTTTTCCCCCAGCTGTTTCGTATGTAGTTGTAAATTTCTATTTATTTGACTGTCAAACTTTTCCAAAAATTATGGTATGGAAATTTTAAAATTTAAATCGCAATATTTGGTTAAGATAACAGTTAACTTGTAAAGATTATTTAAAACAGCATAATCTATTCCAAATTAGAAATCTTTTTTTAATATAAATTATAAATAAAATTGAATTCTTCCAACATCTTAAAATTTCAATCATTCAATGAAAAGATTAGAAGTGTATCAGCAAATGATAACTAAACGAAGAAGAAAACTTCAATCAAAAAGTCAAACAAAATGCATTTAATCATTTCTTATTTTATTAGTATAAAATCACAATTGATTAATTATTTAAAAAAATAATAATTTTCAATTTTTTTTTACCAAATGTCAAGTAGTCTCCTTTATTTTTTCACCTGCGTATTTTTATTTATTTTTTAATTCAAATCTAATTTATGAAGAAATGATTTCCTCATTTAGATGGCCTTTTTATTCATCAGTATTTTATCGATGTATTATGATGATTTTTATTGCCCTTTTCTCTCTTTTTTTTTCTTGCAATTTTTACTTTGCTCAATTAACTGATATCAATAATTATATACTTTTATAAGCACCATATTTCCACAGTATTAAAATTAATCTAAGAAAGGCTGTACAATTGCACATTAAGATTAAAAGTATCATTAACATTTAAATAAATATCACATTTAAGAAATTTAGATTTAAAACATGGTTGATGATAAGATAAATACATGATTTTATAAAAATTTCTTGAATATTGCTCTTAAATATTCTTTGAACTTAGGAATGATTCCTTGCTTCCCTATAGAGTTCTTTCCCACTTTCAGGTATCCGTAGATTTATTTCATTAATATTCATGTAACATATTACTGAAGTTATACACTAGGACATAGGAACAGAATAATCTACAAAGTGATTATAATCACTTTAAGATTTGGTATGCATAACTAGTTAAACTTATGGTTCATTGGCACCTGTTTACAAAATAGTTCACTACGGCTTTAGTTTTGCTTAGCTGCTTTAAAGTTTCATTTTGTGGCAACACGAAAATTAGTTTTTAGATTGGACTTCATAATATTGAACCGTGATCAAATATTGAGGACAATGCATGAGACGGCATCTTTCTCAGATTTTGATGCTACATCAACAGCTGGACGTTTGAATTTCGACATTAGATTTAATGAATTTCAATTTCATTCACACCGCGGATAGTATTTGGTTTTGAGCCTGCAGATTTCAAATCTTATGGTAAAGTCCTTCAAGACAGATCGCCTCTGACTTTCATCTGCTAGAAGAAAAAAGACTTCTGTAATAATATGTTTGCCCTTAAAGAAAATATTATTTAATAAAATATTATTCCTCGAATCCACAAACTTGAACTGCAATTTTGCTCAGAATTAATGTAAAACATATATTCATCCATCGAAACCTCCCGGATTGCAACTCCTCACGAGAAAGAGCGCACAAGAAAGAGGGAGAAACAGAATGGATCCCCGTCGGCAACAAACAAAGGAAAAAGAAGAAAAAAAAAACCCTTTTTCCATCTGTAAAAAGAAGAAAATAAGCGAAAAGAAAAGAAGCCAATTGGAAAAGAAAAGCTGCTGTAATAACGATCCACGGAGGGATTGTAGCAAGCACCATCGCTTCTCAATTTAAATATTCTTCGACAGAGCATAAAGGCAAATGTTTATGGAAGGAGGGGGGGCCATCGGAAAAGCCGCACTACAAAACCGAATCACACCCCATGGAATACTTAGATGGCGACCCCACCTCCACCCGAAGTGACGATGCTCCTTTCCCGCTTTATGCAATCATTAGACACAAGGAAATGAGACTAGACCACGGTGATAATCGTCATGGAAAAGGGGGGAAAGGGTTTCACCGAGGGATGCATTTGCCTATGCGTGCGACGATTACGCGCGACGGGTTTCGATTTTGATAATTTCGCTGCTCTTCGAGTATTGCGGTTTAAAATGGCTCCCCTGCCGACACTAGCAATCGCCGTTTGTTGTCGCATTAATTAATGGCGTGGAAGAACAGTGTCTAGTGTCGAATGGGCATCCAGTGTGTCGTCACTATCTTTTTTGCAAGAGCTATTACGGCCCGCAGGCTAATGCTGTTGCAGATAGTTGTTGAGAATAGCACTCCATGGTGTTATGGATGATGAGGCCAGGGTTGTTTTCCGGTTCCTATTGTCAGCTATTATTGCGTTATTATGTTAAGACAAAGTGCGCTATTGCCATATGCGTTAAATTGAAGGAAGTAATTCCAAGTCCAATTGCGAAATGTGTTGTGTAAATTGCGTGGAGTCAGTTCGAGAAGATGGTTGAATCGTTAATTCACAGTTCTGAAGAAATCTTGTTGGGAAGATTGATAGATACTTTAACAAAAATGATTCGAAAGAAAGGTTCAAGATGTGAGGTTCATTCAAATATGTTCTTTCTTTTCTCAGGTTAAGACATTAAATAGTCTTTTAAACAATATGCAAAGTCTTTTAAACAATATGCAAAGTCTTTTAAACAATATGCAAAGTCTTTTAAACAATATGCATGAATGATTTCCATTAGTGCTGGCAAATTTAATAAGAGAAACATCCAAAGAGTATTGTTATAAACTATATTTATATGGGAATCAGATATTATGAACTGAGGTTAATGCTGTAGCAGATAGTTGTCGATAATTACTTCGCGCTGCTATAATGGCAACAAAATTGGTTGTTTCCCGATTGCTGTTGTCTGTCACTATTAATTTATTGAAGCTAAGTATTCTAATTGTTGGAAGAACAGTAACAGTTCAGAATTGAATTGGTAGATGCAAAGTTTAGATTGTTTTGATTAATAAGAGGATTAAATCGTTCTTCCATTGCATTAAAATGTTCTTATTAGAGGTTGGTCTCCTATAAAAATTGTCATAAAGAATATTATAATTTCTCACGAGTCATAAAATAATGATGGACAAACGCAAATAAGAACATTATACGTTTTCCACATAATATACTATTACAAGATTCGATTTGCCTTGATTTTTAATGCCAGAGATTTGGTAACAGTTTGTCAAAAGTTGTTGAAAACTATCCATTGAATAGGTTGTTATCTTATCTTATCCGTCAGTCTCAAAGGAAACAAAGAAATGTTTTCGATTCTCAAAGGATCTAAACCTCCTAGCAATATGTATTTGTTTTATTGGACGTTTTACACATTATGATCCTATTATCATCAGCCTAAGTCTGATTTCCTTTTTGGGGGTAGAGGAGAGGATTTGTCCCATTTACACACACACACACACACACACACACACACACATATATATATATATATATATATATATATATATATATATATATATGATGTAATTTGTTTAAAGTAAATTTTTCTAAAAATATGTTATGATCCTCGCCAGCAGTCCTGTTTTTTGCAATAGAACTATAGCCCTCTATTTGCAGTACTAATACTACAAAATCGTATTATTATCAGCCTGCCTGTTAGTTTGTTTTGTGATATTTATTGGAGCACGATTTGGACATGAATGTATTTTACTGTCCCTAATGTTTTTTTTTTTTTTTTCAAATTAAAATAAATATAACAATATCATTTAAGCATCGATTTTAAAACTTTTGATAGCTGATTTTCTCCATAAGTTTGAGATATTTGTTATAATAGTTCTGCAAATTTAGTTTACAATTGCTGAAGTATAAGAAAAATTTAAAGAGCATTTTGAGAAACAATTAAATATTCAATTTTTTGTCAATAAAAAATTGGAAAACAAATTTTAAATGAATACTTTCCTGTTATAATTGTTAATCTTCTGTTCTTACTGTAATTATTATTATAATTTATCTGTATTTCTTGTAATTATTGTTCCGCTTATTAAAATTAGAGAAAACACTGCACGGGATTAAAATTAATATAGCTAAAAAGCTTATTTTTATAATTTTTAAAATAGTTTATAAATGGTTTTTGTACAATAACATGCCCCGAATGTTTTGAGGTAAAAATAAAGAAATTCTAAAAACCCTTTCTTAGTGAGAACCTACCATCCAAGAAATAACCACGTGTCAATTTTGGCGGCTTTAAAATCGATTACATGGTTTGTAGAATATTTTGAATGATTTTCACATGATGCATGTTGCAATTTATTGAAAGCATGATATTCTATAAACATTATTGTGTTAAAAAGCGCTATCTCCCTTTTTAAATAAAATGCAAAAGTTGAAAAAAAGTGAAAAATCCGTACATGCTGGGTCTCCTTTTATTTATTTATTTTCTTTACTCACAATCCTTAATGAATTTAAAAAAATTCTAATTTTTTTTCTATGTAAATCTGAATATAAAAATTAAATTATTCTTTTGTGTGGGTGTGTGTTAAATAAATTCTTATTAACTAAAATAAAGAAAAACGCTTTATTTCTATAAAACCGAAATTGCTGTTAAATAAATGCATTTAAGTATCTATTATTATGATATTGAATTATTAAATGTTTCATTTTTATTTCAGCTACAAATTATTGTAATTTGTAAACAACTTTATTTACATATTATCTTTTATAAAATTTCCATGCACAGTCTTAAAGCAAATATGGAAAGGCTAAACGTGTCATTCTCACTGTAATGGTACTTAAAAAAAAATCAGAGCAAATAATTGCAAAAGCTAGTTTTTCGGCAAACAAAAGCTGAAGAAATAACTTAATAACCCTAATATCCATAAAATTTTTTTGGCATCATGTATTAAGATATCTCACGGTTATTAAACCCCAATTACCGCTTTTTATAGCGAATAAGGTAAGTTATTAGGTTAATTTGGCAAACAACGTTCAAATATGAAAAAAAGAGTAGCTGTTTATCTACACAACGATGTATTACATATTTTCCCCCACATTTTATGCCCCATTTTTATGTTTTGTCCCAACTTAAAAACTCTCTACTGAACATTGTTACTGTTCATATTCCCAAGACCAATAAATTATTCACATTTGAATTATTATACATGTATATTAATTAGAAATTTATCACGAAGATAATTTGATTGTTAATTCTTGGGGGGTTTTTTTGGAGGGGGGGGGGTCAAATTTCCTTGTTAATAAAATGTTAAATGATTAACTAATGTAAAGAATAATTATTAGAGTTTAAATAGTTTTGTATTGATTAGATTATATATGGATTAATTTTATATAGATTATTTTTAAATAGTTTTTTGAATAGATTATAGTTTTAAATTAACTTAAATTATTTAGTGAAAAGTGTCAGATTGTCAAAGGAAAAAATATTGTTGGTCAAAGAAATTAACTGTTGATCTCTTCCGAAATGAAGACTCAAGAGAATTTTGTGGCCGAATTTAAAATAACAAACAGTAGATTTTTCAATATTACAAAACAGTAAAAATAAATAAATAAATAAAATGAATAGTAAAATAAAATAAAACTATCTTGTAATCTGTAAACACTGTTGTTTACAGATAATTTAAAAAAAATATTAAGTTTATTTAATTTTGTCAGATAACCATACTTAATTGTTTTTGTTAATTATTAATGAATCATAATTATTATCATATCATTGCCCGTGTGTGTGTTATATATATTCTTCATTCCAGTTCATGCAATGATTGCTAAAATCAGGATATAATTTGAATTTCACGACCATTTCTTAATCAAAAACATTAACATTATAATAAATTTCAAAAATAATTCATGAAAGTGTCTTTCTTCGAGCTTAATCGCCAAGAGGGGCAATCCTTATCAGCCCATCGAAACTTGTAACCCTAAAGTCAGCCATTATTCCATGGATTTAGTCCAATTTTTTGCCTCTTTCCTCTTCGAAAGTGAAAAACCTGAGGGAATAGAGTATTGCTTTTAAAAATTGACACCTCGAACCGGGAAGCCAAACAAAATGTTAAATAAAGCAAGAAAAAGACTTCTTTAGTGAAAGATGCACCCCTAAGGCTAGAGCATGTGTTAGGATAAGAAGATGTCCTCAGGACATTTTCCACTCTCTTTCATTTTACTCTGCACTTGGGGACAGTCATTGTGAATTGAATGTAAGGGTGAAAGGATCAAATTCGAAGTTTTGCGATGTAACTCAGAAAAGGTATTGTGATTCAGTATATCTGCAACAAATGCAGTATTTTCTGAAAGCAAAATAAATGAATAATAACAATAAAATTAGAAATTAGAAAACTTTAAATTGTCTCTTAAAAAGATAAAGATAATTCTTTTACAGATATGAAGTATTCCACGCCTTCATTAATACCGAACGCTAAATTTATATAAATAAAAGTTTTGTATAACTTTAGATTTGATAAACGTTTCCTTTAAAAATCATAGTTTCTCATTTAAAGACGTCGAAATATTTCCACTGGGTGACAATCGTTTTCATTGAGAAAATAATATGTACATTTTACATCAGTAATAGTGTTTTTATAATACCTGAGTAAAGTGCATAATGCCAGTAAATGCGAGAAGACACCAGAAAATATTCGAAAAATGTTCCGAAAACTAACTAGGGAAGGGAAAAAAAAAAAAAAGAAAAGAAAAAAAAAAACGGAGAGAGGGTATATTTTCTTATTTAAAAAGGGGGGTGGGTGGTTCAGCCCTTTTTTCCAAGATTTTGGAAAATTATTTTATTGGATTATTTATTTGGATTATTTTAATTTTAAATGCTTGAATTTTACTACAAGGAGACCGAGTTTCAACAAATATGTGTATATGAAAGGAAGGGGAAGGTGATCAAAGCTAATACAGAAAATTTGGGAATGCTGTCAATATTCTTAATATCAAATTCAGATATCAGTTGACATTTAATTAAGATAATCAAAAGTAATCATTAATATTTATTATTTTTTATTATCTTATTTAAAAATAATAAATATTAATCATAACAGCCATATTAATATTTTCAATCATATTCAGTAACTTAGCATTGCTTAACACGAAGCATAAATTTTTTAATAAAATTATTCCTTATCTCCCTATAATTATCTTTTCCTTCAAGAATTCTTAATAAAAAGCCATACAAATTTATACCAATTCCTTTTTTTACGAACGCGAAATCTAAATTTGCTAAATTTTATATTAAAATATTCAATAATATGATATTATCTTTAAAATCCTTCGCCTTGATTATTGAATCTTGTAATAAAAATGAGACCGGCTTTAAAATATAATTCTATCATCTCCTTTAAAACTATTTACACCGCATTGGAACTAATATATTCTAGACCAATCTTCACAGATTCCACTTTTCAAGTTTCGGACACTGCAATGGAATTCGTCGGAATTTTGAGAATTCATTCCCCTCCTCGTCAAGACGAGTAAACAATCCTCCCACTCCCTTCTGGACAATCGAATTCCGGCTTAAATGAGGAGTCTTGCAAGCTGACACTTGGGTATTGTCCACTAATTAATTGATGCTATTAATTACGCGGAGGGAGTCTTCGATCTGAAACGCCTGGAATGCGGACCTCCGATGGATGTCCAAACAATATTGTTGGCTGTTTAGCCGGTCACATCGTGCCTCGGCAAGAGGTTGCGTTTTCAATTTGCGAAATAATGAGCTCCAAATTGTTTCCGCTTCCTTTGTATTTTTCAGTCACAGGATTTTTATATTTTAAGCTCGTCAATTATTTCTCGAAATTTTTATGGTGCTAAACTTAATTATTGTTTATAATGATTGTTAGTCTTGTCTTGTTTTAATTCTTATTCTTTTCCAGTTTCTATATATTTTAATAGTAGAAAACTTTTGAGTAAATACAGGCTTTTATTTGTATTTAATTCATGAAACAAAACTCTTCTCTAAATAAAATATAAAAGAATAAAATAAAAGTTTGTCGTTATGAATTGAATTTTTAACGTGAAAGATATTTAATTGTGGAAAATCATTCACCAATCTGAATTAAGCTTTCTAGTTGCTTTAAAGCTGATTTTTTGTAATATTTTTTATTTATTTTTTGCTTTTTGCTTACAGTACTTTTGTTATAAGAAAGAATGTTATCATTTTATTTATTTATTTTTGTAATCTCTGAGATTTAATTTTGTAACAATAGGATGGAAAGATGTTATTAGTTAGATTTCTACAGGGGGACTACTTATTGCAATGGTTCTCATGACAAGGCAAAATTTCTTCAATTCTTCAACGATCATGCTCTCTAGAACCCAAAAACACTCTACGTTCATATATATATATATATATATATATATATATATATATATATATATAGTAATAAAAACCAAGTTAATAGGAAAAAATAAAAATTAAACCAAATAAAAAAAATTTAAATCCCTGCCTGAGGATGACCCTTGAAAAAGTCTTCAGGCTGGATTCTTTTTTTATTTGGTTTAATTTTGATTTTTTCCTATTAACTTGGTTTTTATTACTATTGTCTCAGTTCATCTGTGTTTTAGAAGTCGCTGCATTTGCGCTCTCTAAATACTATGGTGCTTTTCCGGATCCTTTTTTGGTTTTAGTTTGAATAAGAAATAATTTTAAGTTGTGATTCCGAAACTATTTAGTTTCGTTTTCAAAATATTTCTAACTTTAGATTGGTTACTATATATATATATATATATATATATATATATATATATATATATATATATATATATATATATATATATATATATATATATATATATATATATATATATATATATATATATATATATATATATATATATATATATTATATATATATATATATATATATATATATATATATATATATATATATATATATATATATATGTTTGTTTCAAAAAATATTTTCAGTGGATTTATACTTTCCTTAAATCCAATTTTAATCCTCCAGGTTTATTTATTTTATTATTGTTTGGTACATATAGGTCACGTTTGGCCTTAGTATTAGTGAGAATATTTTGGCTTAAACTTTCGGCTATGAAGATTTTATTATTTTATATTACTTTTACAACTACACATTTAAAGTAAAAGCTTTTTTAAATAAATCTTTTCTGAATCATCAAAAGCTCTAGCTAGATTTTCGATTCTAGGTCGTAGATTCATGCTAAAACTTCCTGAAATCCCTTCGCAGACATTGGAAAATTCGACACATTTCTGCCAAAAACATTCTCTGTCGTTTTATAAAAATAAAACCAAGAGAGGGCAGAAAGGCGAATCGAAGAGTGAAAACCGAGCCGCCTTTTCCACCCGAAGCACGTCCCGAGGACCTTTCAGAGCCTTAAAACGTCGAGCGTCGCAGCCTCAACCTAATTATTGGTGTCGTGGCTTGTCCGAATCGCCTTCCCTTCACTTTGCTCGCAAAACCCTATCCCGATTCTGACGTCACATACCCTTTGTGCTCCGGGAAAAAATATCCCACACCCCTGGGACAGACACTCGATGCAGGCGACAGGGAACGTATTTTAAGGGGGGATGTCCTGCAATATTCAGTCTGCAACAAGGACCTGATAACATATGCTTATTTTAGTGATGGTGCAATTAATGTTTCTGACTTTGCTTTGAATTCGGTTTTATTAACTATATATATATATATATATATATATATATATATATATATATATATATATATATATATATATATATATATATATATATATATATAATAGTAATTGAAATGGTTCCGCTCATCAAGTATGGAATACTAAATAAAATCTCAGTAATTTTGAAATATTGCAAATTGTGCTCTACCTATAAAATAAATGAAGAAGAGAAACAAACCGATAGATATCTCAAATACATACAAGCTTAATTTCTATTGAAAATTAATGAAGGAAAAAAAATCCTTTGTCGAAGTAATAGCCGTTAGAAAGTTAATTCTTCACAATTACTTTAAAGCAAAAACGATGCAAAGATTCAAGGTTTAAAAAGGCCAAACATGTTTGAAAACTTACCCCCATTTAATAATTTAATGGAGTGACGTGAATTAAGATCCATTTAAGGAAAGTGTAGATATTTATTTTGTAGTTGTCATACGATACTCGCCAAGAAAAGTCTCTAAAACATATTTAAAATATAGGAAATGTTTTCTGAATGTTTCCTATTTTGATGCATTAAACCTTTCATTAAAAATTTATTATGTGAGTTTTGAGTCTTGCTGGAAAGAATTTATAAATGCCTCCATTCATAATTTCTTAGAACATTGACTCTTTGTTCTTGTTTCAATTGTCTTCCGTTAAACTTAATAGTACAATCTTATACTGCATTTTCTGCAATCAATGTCAATTAGAATCAATAATTTCAACGTGTGTATTAAAACTTGTTCTAATTATATAGTTATGGAACCATTTAAAAATAGTGAGTTTAGAATGTTCATCTGGAATTATAGTTAGTACAGAATGAGTTTTACTCAAGTTTATTATCCCTTGGTTATTTAATATTAAATATTCTATCAACAGTGCTTTATGTAGCTATGTTATTATTTTTCTTTGAGGGGTCTTTAACATTTTTAACCTTCTTGCTGTTGCGTAAAATTGATTTAAACAATGAAGATTCAAAATTAATAATAAGCGGAACGATCTATAACCAATGAATGTAGTAATATGATAAATATATATTTTTAAGCGTCCTAGTTTTGAAATAATTTGCTTTTTAATAATAATGCTTCTGCGCATAGATTGTAGTGTTTAAAATTTAATATTATTCAAATAACGTATTCTATTCTAGAATGGATTTGATCATGTATAGTTCTGTTTTACTCCCTTAATGATATGCCACATAATTTTCTTCATATTGTCGCGTTCAGCTGTTACTGTTTATTGTACAAAAAAAAAAAAAAAAAAAAAAAAAAGCCGGAGTAAAGTATGTAATAATTCAAATATTTTTAATTGAAGAAGTTTTTATATTTTTTACTCCTTTATTGTGATAAGTCCTTTAGATTATTTCACCTTTCTCTGCCAAAAAAGATATCTGATACTTCTTTAATACACATACCAACAGTTCATCTTGATATACCACTACGTAGACCCATATATCAGTGATAACTTGCACATTTGTCGATGGCCCCCCGAAGACAGTTTTATCTTGTCCTTGATAAGTGGAAGATCAGGATGTCGCACGTAGGGTATCTGATATCCCTGCTTTCTCCTAAAAGCAGTGGCGTATCTTGATATATGTGTGTGCCGCAGATTATCATTTTCTTTCCTTCTGCTTTATGCTAAAACGACTTGTAGGAAGGATGGAGAGTTGATTATTAGATTTGAGAAGAATGTGTCCCACCTTTTATCTTTTATAATGCTTAAAAGCTGTCCTGTACGCCATTTTTACCTTGTAAATGAAAAGATAAATGCTGAAGCAAGCTGGGGCTTTAAATACCTATGAACTGTTTATGACAGCTTCCAAGAGGGATGGGTGATAATTAAAATTGTTATTACATCCAGCTCACACCTTTCATTGTATAATGTTAACATTTTTTTTTTTGTTGTTGTTATTGTCTTTTTTATATTGCTTGCTTTATTTAATAGCAAATAAAAATAAATGAAAACTGAAAGACATTAAAATAAAGATAAACTGAAAGGCATTTATGCAACTTCGTAAATGCTCACAGGATGCAAATTTGATCACAACTACTTATACAATACCAGTATACAATTTTAAATTCCTGTTGAATATCATTATAAGAAAATAATAAAGAAATAATTGTTCTTTGATGACATATTTTCGAAATGTATCAGAAATGTGATTTCTATTTGGAAATTAGTGAAAAACCCAAACACTTTAAGACTGATTTGACCTTGTGTTTTGCAATGTATTTTCTCTTATCATGCTTTATTATTTAAATATAGAAAAGCTTTGGAATTTCGTATTTTTTTTAAAATATGTATTTTCTTTTCTTCCGTATTTCTCTTCTACACATATTTTCAAAATTTTCAATTGCATTTCAGCGAAATTTTGTTTAATTTTATACCAAAAATTCGTGATAATAAACGAGCACATAAACATTCAAGTGATTTTATTATGATTTTTAATTTCTAAATTTTTTAAATAGTTATATATTTCGAAATTTCAGTTTCATTTGCTATTAAAACTATTCAGTTTTATTTAATTATATGCTTTTGACATATTTATAACAATTTCATTTTCCTTCAGGTGATGCTAGTATTGGCTCTGGAGATGGGACAGGCGAAGATGACGATGACGATAGGAGTAAAAAACGACAAAAGAAGCGAGGAATTTTCCCCAAAGTGGCCACAAACATCATGAGGGCGTGGCTCTTTCAGCATCTGACAGTAAGTACCATTTATGTTTTATCCTAAATAATTTAGCTATTCGTTATTAAATATTGCTAATTACTTGATCACTGTTTCATCTAACGTCTATACTACTTTCTTATAAAAAATGCTACTTTTTTAATGTTTACGTTAATTAAAGGGTTTTTAAATCGAATTTATAAGCACAGTTTTTTAGACGATGGATATGCTGATGAGACCTGGCTACCTCATATGCAGAACACAGTCCATACCTATAACATGGGCTGCACCAGTATTTTACTCAAATACAGCCAGTTATTGAAGATTGTCTAGTGATTCGCTATTTGTTAATAATAGGAATTATTTATGTATTTTAAGCTGAGGAAAGTAAAGATGAATTATTTCTTTGAATTTAGTTCTTTCAAGTCTTTCTTAATGGTTCACCTAGCCAACCTCCTTTCTCTGTAAAGTACATGGAATTTATTCGTTGTCATTTGTGAGACAAATTGAATCATTTATTTCCAGTGTAATGATTGAAGCAGTTATAGCTTAGTTTAGATGACTTGGTGGATATCACATAGCAATTCGGAAGAATTAGGTAATCTATTTATTGAAGTTAAGAGTTAATGAAGTTGCCATATTTAGTTGCGGTTCGACCATCAATAAACCCAATTGACGATTTATCAATAATAGAAAGTAGTAAGGGAAAATATACATCGAGTTCAAAGCTGTTCTTTACTTTAGATTCTTCGCGATTTGCACTTCGTTTCATACCTTTCCTTTTCTCGGCAAATACACACATCTGTCGGAGATTGATCGTGGGCCACTACAAAATAAGAGCCACGCTATATTCATATTACATCACCACCTAAATATACAATTATGCACAAAACATTATCTTGGTCCGTACCGTATTCTTACTGAACGTTATCTTGGCTCTTTGTATTCAGAGCCATCACGAATTTAAAAAGCCCAAATTAATTAAAAACCTAGAATTCAACGCAGAAAGTAACAATAACACTTGCCGAAATCACTGCTGGAACACGAACGCATCTGACACTGCCCTTACAACTCATAACAGACTTGAATCTCGTCCCCTCACCCCCCTCCTTTTGCATCCATCCCACATTCTAAATCCGCATCAAAAGCAGCTGCCGACCAACTTCGGAGTCAACTTGGAAACCTTAATGAAGTAAGCCCCTCGTTTATGAGGACGGAGGGGAGGACCTTTCAAAACGTTCTATTTCGGGTGTTTCCTCTAATGTGACACAGCATGAGAGAAGGAGGAGCGGGCCTATATCGTTTTGTCGGCACATATTCTCCCACTGCCGAATCCCCCTTACGCCTTCTTCCCCCTCTAAAAGCTGACCTGTGTCTGGTGGGAGGCTTTTCTGTGGAAGCGTCAGCTGGTGAAAACAGCTTACCTTCATTGACTTCGAATCCGCCTGGTCCTCTGTATAAAGCTATCTGTGTTTTTATATAGATATACCCGACACCCGTTGTCTTTTATGTATACGTTTATATATAGAGCGCTGTTTTCCGAGTCTTTTTGAAAAGGGGACACTTGAGTGTTCGGTGCGGCCCCCATAAACAGCTGACATCATTAGGAGACAGTTTTTATTGTGCGTAGTGCGAGTGTGTGAATAATAATAAATTTATGCTTTCATGCTGTGGAAAAATAAATGATTACACACATTCAGTGTAATTGAGTTTGTATTTAAAATGATGGTTAAAAATAGGCCAGGCTTTGGTATTAAACTGTGTGCATTGTTGCGTAATTTCTACTAATAATGTAAAATAAATCAGGTTATTATTAATAATAAAAAAATGGTCATCTTTACTAATAATAAAAATAAATGTATGTATAATGAAGCTCTACTGGCCAGATTGTTTGACCCAGAGCTCCCAATTCGGCCGAGATAACTTTGCAGGGTCAAAATTTTCATTTCAAAGAGTTTTTTTTTTTTTTTTGAAAATTTAATTAGAATTTTAATTAATTAAAAAAAAGCTATGTTTTGATCTTTTTTCTCGTTAACTTCTGAAGATATTCCCTCACAAAAATGACTTTTATGCCATTTTTTAAAGTCCAAAAAATTATTTTTTCAGTGACGTCTCTTTATTTGCTGTAAACTTCTTTTGACTAAATTTAATTAACTTTTTAACATATTTTCAAATATATTTCACGATTATATTTTCCTTGCAGTGAATTAAACCGAAACTGTTTTCATTTTATCATCCTATATTTAGTTGCTTATTACTTCCATTTTTGTAAGATATAGAGCGTATTCTGTTGAATATCTATCTATATAGTTTATAGGGCGAATAAAAAAGTAAAGTTATTTTATTGTTAAATTTAGAATATGATAAACCGGACATATTATTGCCATGATATCATGAAACTGATCTCCGTTAGATTTAAAATTCATTTACATAATGAACTGAGCATATTGTAAAATTATTAAAATAACAAGGTTTTAATGTCTGACAATTATGTCTGATGGAATCATGGACATGAAATTTTATCAAAACGATTCGATTAAAATGACAAATAACCATAATCTCCGGCGAACCAGTTTTGGTTCTTAAAGGAGATTTGTATACAATAATAATAATATTAATATGAAGCAAATCGTATTAATATTCATAATTAATCTAATTAACTTATTAATAATTTTGAATATTAACTTAAACTAAATGTAACTTTTTAAAAATATATTTTTAAAGTTATTTTGTATATACTATATATATATAAAATATTTTTAAAATATACTTTATAATAGAGATTGATATGATGTAATTAGTGCGATTTCTATTTCATGTTGACATAAGTATAAAACAACTTCATGCTAATTTGAACGACTTAAATTAAGCATTAAATAAAAGGAAAAAAAATGAAATTTTTTATCTAAATTCATCAGTTATTCTAAAATTTATGACGATTAAAAGGATTTATTATTTAAAAAAATTATAATATTCCTTGTTGTAGGATACATTTTTGAATGAATCGAACCATAAGAAGCTATAGTTTTCATTTAATTAAAAATCAATTTAGTTTATTTTAAAATGGTGAGGCTTTCATGCAAATTTCCAAAATAAACATTTTAAATGTGTATTTTTAAAGTTTATTCGAACAAGCATTCCAAAATTAACTAAATTTTTATTACAAATTATAAATAAATCTTTTTTTTTATTATTATTATTATTATTATTATTATTTTTTTTTTACGATTTATGAGAGTTTGAAAAGGTGAATTCGATTTAGAGTTATCAACTGGTCAAAAATACGATGTGTGCCCAAAATTATTTTTAATGCACTTTCAAAATGGAACGTTAATCAAACTAATTTAAATCTAACTATCATTTTTTCTATATCACATTTTCTGTAATATTCTTGTTAATTCCCTATAACTTCAAATTACATCAGGCCATAATTTAAGAAGTAGTTTGAATAATGGTGCTTCAAATAAATTCAATGATTGATTATGATTCAAATTTCGCTAAAGCATCCAAAAATCGAAATACTTTTTATTCGAATTCAATCACAGCGTAATAGCAGAAATAACATATTTGGAATGCTAATCTGGAATGAAAAAATTGTTATTGGTAATAATTTTTATTTTCATTACTAAACTTCGTTCATATGATCGTTAGAATGCACTCAGACATTTTTATGTTTTGTGATTTTTCTTATCCTGCTAAGTTTATATGAAATTGGCCATTTGAAACCAGATATTAATTTCGAATTTCAAGTAAAAATAAAGAAAAAAATGATTTGAGAATTTGAAACCTTGAAGATAACATGAAATATGTATAAAGGGAGACGTATTTTTAAAAATAATCCTCGTCTTTAAATATTTTTTTTTAAATTGTGCTTTAAAAACATCCATTCGAAAATGAGAATATTTTAATTTCCTGTCTTTCACGGGCCCACTATTAATTTCTATACTCTCCCCTTTTTTTTCCCCAATATTATTATTTTACCTCTTCACACTCACAGTTCTTTCCTCTTTCAAACAACTGGGGAAGCAAAGGGGGTTGTTGAACGATCATCGACTCTCTTAGCTCGATTTGGAGTGAGTGGAAATGTCAACTCCATATCAGAACTTCACCCCTACAAAGGAGTGGCGAGAGGTGAGGTGTATGTTTGAAGTGATCAAAACCCCTTGGGCCCTGCCACTCATACCCCAATGCTCTCCAGACGTCTTGTGCTGGTGAGTCTTTAGCCAAATGTCGGATGCGTTAGCAATTTTAATTCTGAATTTTATGAAGTTTCCTGTCTTCAAGAAATCGAGAATCTTTCTCAGTTGCTATGGAATATTTAGGGTCAATTCGAAAAAGAAAAAAGAAAAGTAGGAGGGGACAAAAGGGATATATATATATATATATATATATATATATTTCGTTCCGGTTAAGTCTTTGTTGTGTAAATTGTTGTTGATTTAATTAAGCGAAAACATCATTCCATTTCGAAGCTCTTATAGAACGAATTTGTAATTTCGAACGAAAGAGCAAATTTGCAATTTCGAACTGTGATCAATGAATAAAGCCGACATCTAAGCCCTCTTTCTCCACTACTCTTTCTAAAATTCCATACCAGTGGAAGGATATTTCATTTTAACTTTCACCAGACGCGACCATTCTTATAGTACCACAGGGCTGTAAAGGTTGAGCCAAAATAATATCAATAAAAATTAATTAAATCTTTTTAATGTTCAGAAACTACCCTTAGAAAAAAAGGGGTTTATAAATCAAGATTGTAAAATTTTCAATTCGTTTACTGTTTATTACATCTTCATTATTACATCAATATATCTTTTGTTGATTTTGGAAGATTTTTGTATCGGTGTAAAGCGCCTAATTTGGTTAGCTACATTTGCTTTCATATTGTTACTTACGATATGTGACTCTTTACTGAATGTGCTATTGCTATATAACACTTTGATATAACAATACTTGCACAAAGCCTGTTGTTTTGCATATTAGGACTTGACATTATTATTTTTATCCAAAATGGTATTACATTTTATATGGTGGTATCCTCTTGATTCTGCTATAAAACAATTCAAAAATGCTACATCAAATTATTTAGTTCCGAGCATTCAAATACTTTGCATTCCTAGATGGCTGCTGAAGTGTCTGCATGTAAAACATAAGAATGTAAAAACTTTTTATTAGTTATTTCATGCAATAAAACTTTAAAAGCATCAGTTCATTTATTTTATAAATATAATTCTTAGGTCAAAACATTCATCTTTCCTCTTTAAAAAAAAATGTGTCCTTTCTTTTTTTTTTTTATTGTTTTATCTGAATTGTCAATTAGAAGGAAAATATTGGACAAAATATTTCAAAAATAGGAAAAAGAATTAAAATTTAAAATTAAATGTATTTATCAAAACTTTCTGCATGAAAATTTCTGATCGACACGTACAGAACTTTCTACATTATCTATTAAAATATCTTAACTGTTTTCCTGCAAGAAAATTACTTTTAAAAACCAATTCAATCCTTTTCGTTGCCGAAATCTCGAAATGCGAAATGTGAGCTTCGTAAACCGTATATTTCTGCTTCAACTGATTCCTCTCTTATAACCTTACAGAAATTGCAACCCAGACCTCGCTCTCTTGGGTGAAAATAAACACTTGCATATTGGAATGGTACGTTCGACTGGAGATTGATTACTTTGAGCTGTTATTTGCTTATGCCTGGAGGGTGAGAAAATTGCACCCCGTTCCCTGTGCGCAGAAACTTTAATATAGTCAGACTTGTTATCCCCTGTGTAGCATTTCATCTGAAAATTGCCTCTCGTTTCCAATTGGAAATCCGATGAAAGTTTTCGTTCAAATAACTCTCATTTCCTTTTAGAAAAGTCGAGCACAGTGTTTTTTTTTTTTTTTTTTTTTTATATATATATATATTTGAATCGTTCTAATTTTTAATATCTTTTCCCATTTCATAAAATTCCGAAATACATTACATGATAGTTATTTTTCAAAAAATAGATATTCATTTTTATTCTGGCAAATATTTATCTGCACCAACTTGTAAAACAAATTAAACCAAATTATTAAATTTTTCTTTTTAATTCCTTTGATTGAAGTAATTTTCTTAGCAAATCTACCTTTTCAACCCAAATTAACTTGAGTTAAAATGCAAATTTCTTTTTCTGTGAAGCAAATGGAATTCAACTTAATATCATTTGTTAATCGAATACATATTACATTCACTGGTTCACCATATTTTGAAACAGCTAACTGATCGTATAACAATGAATAATACAGAAAATATATCACGTTGGTACATACGTAATACTTAGGAATATTTTAACTCATTATTTTCACAATGATGACTGAAGTGGCATTTTAAAAATTTAAAAAAGACATTTAACGGTTTTCGACTCAAATTATTATTTGTCAGTAAATAAATTAATAAGAAGTGGAAAAAAAAAAAAAAAAACAATACAGAAAGGTTTTATTTTTATGCTAAATATTTACATCATATTTAATTGTTTTAATTAATTAATTAAAATTACTCATTCATTGTGCATTTATATCTAGTTTATACGTCATCTGTGTCCTATCAAATTCTCTCCCGTTCAAATTAAAAGGAAATATTTATAGAAGAATATATTACTCCAATGATACCATACGGCATCACAGGCACGATAAAGATTAAAATTATGTATCTGCAAAGAAAAAATTTTTAATTCACGTGACGTAATTTTAATTGTTATTTCAAGTAGCAATAAAAGATAAAAGGAAAAAAAAATCAGATTTTTCAGTGCAACAAAATTAACTCATGGTATAAAAGTTAATTTCTATTAACATATTTTAAACCAACAGGAATCATCTATCCAAGCTTTTCTTGTATGCATAGTCTCAAGTATTAGCCAAAGGTATTAGCCTTTCTTTCTCTCTCTTAAAATAGCGATCGTGGGCCAGGACGTAAACGCCTCAGATGCTCAGATTTTTATTTTTAAGGTTGATTGACCGTATACGAGAGTTTTGGGCTTCATGATGTAGTAAAAAAATTTTTAAAAAATAGAGGCGAATGTTTTCAGATAATACGAACAAATCGTTTTTATGAGCATACTCTTACTTAGAATACAATACTCGATTGAATTATATTCCTTTTAAAGGAACATTTTAAAAATTCTTTTTTCTTTTCAGTTTATTGTCAGAAAGTCTTAATCGGAAATTCTCTTTAAACTTATTTTAAGGTTTTTCAACCATCTGTTCAAAAGCTTCTTACATTTTAAAACCATAAATATTGTTGTCACATAATCGTCTTAGATGTTATGAAAATGATCTTTCAGTGTTAATTCCCCGTAAGTAAAAGTCAAAGATGCCGCTGTTCTAAATATCGCTATTATGTAAAACTATGATGATATTATTTCGGAAGGCAAAAGCTGATATTAATTGCTTGCTTTTATATCAATGGGGATATTTTTAGCTTGTTATTTCTCTATTACCTTTTTAAGACTTAAAATTTTCATTTAGTCATTATTTTTTTTTTAAATATTTCGTAGAGAAAAAAGACACCTGCTTTCTGTAGAAGTCTTATTTGAAAATAAATTACTTTTTTGGGTATTTTTATTTTATTTAATGCGAAAAATAATACTGTAATATAAGCTATAAATGTAAAACTAAATGTAGCTTCATTATTGAAATGCACGTTTTCTGTATCCATTATTATGAAAATGCTACTTTATTTTCTTTTAGTCTTCCTGACACAATATACCGGATGTATTCAAATGAAAACATGTTTTTTAGACATTTCTTAACATGTATTAAAAGCAGGTCTTTTAAAGAACAATTCAAATAAAAAATTATTTCTGTTATTATTTTGAATTTATTTCATTAAAGACAAAATTTAAACAATGCTAAATGCTATATCCAATTTTATTTCTTCAAAATATGTAGTAATTTTCTCTTGCGAATATTTTAAATTTAAACCTCGCAGCGGAATTTTGCATTGATTCCGTTCTGTTAAACTTGTTTATCATACGGATTTGATTCTTACAAATAAATTCTTCATTTATATTAACAGTTTTTTTCATTTTTGTGTTCACCAGCTGCATCTGGCAACTAGATATATAGGAGAAAATGGTTGTGTTTAAATTCAATTAAATCTTTTACTCCAAAGTAGGGAAATTCTGGTTTCCTTGAACAAAATACTTTTATGCTTGAAATCATAACAGATATTAAAGCCGTATTATATTAATCGCTTTATACCTATTCTATTTAGTGTGTATATGAGCAATCCTAATGAAGTAATATTGCCATCATTGTGCTTTCAGTATCTGAGTAATCTATTTCATATTGCATGTTGTCTTTTTTGGTAATGTAATTTCACTTGCTGATTCCTGATTCTGATTCATGTAAACTGATATGATAAAAAAATGAGTAAGATCTTTCTTCCATTCCATTCTAATTTGACACTGAATCAATTAATAAATATATGTCGAAATGATGAAAACGATTTTAATTTCATTACAGAAATGGAGTCTACTCTTAAAACAAGGGAAAGAAATCACCAAAAATTAGAAAAATTCATTCAACTAAATTAATGCTATTAATTTTTTTTGTTTTATTTACAAATTCTACAGAAATTAGTTCTATGCAATGATATTTTCAAGTGATATCGTAGGTAGAAGTTAAAATGTTTCTTACTTCCTAATTAATCAAAAAAAAAAAAACCATTTTAAAAAATTGCTTCCCACTGCACATTTTCACACTATCAAATAAAGTTGGGACTTTACAACAAATAGTCCTTTCTGTGAAACACCAACACACGTACGCTATCTTTTATTATTAATATAGATATTATATATATGTGAAAATATAATTTAAAATGATTTCCGAGCAACAAATTATCTCTTGCATAATATTTGTTTTCTACTTTCGTGTGAACCTAACTATTAACAAACATAATATCGATTTTCCAAAATTTTTCTCTATTAATGAAAATGATTTATTTGTTTTGCTACTTGCACATAAGAGAGATGCTATCTATAAATCAATAAAATATTTTCCTCTTTGAAGAGCGATGCACTCTATCGGGGAGACTCATATAATTTCATTATGTGTCTCCTAACTTGACACCTGTCTGGAAAACCTTATTAAATGGGATTACTCTGTGGATATTAGCTCCTTTCCTGTCAAATGGTTGAAAGTCTTTTATGCCTTTGGAATGAAATGTTTTTTATTTCATTATTAAGTCAGAAATTTTTTATTTTCTAAATTTTTTTCATATTAAATAGTATTTGTAATCTTATCTATCGATTTTAAGCACATTTTAAAAATCTAAAACTTTAATTTTTTTATGTAATTGTTGACTAAAAATTTATCACTTGTGTGTCGTCTTTAAGCAACTTTAAGAAGTCCTGAAAAATTGATTTGCTCCAAGAAAAGATTATTTAAATTGTTTGGGGATTTTTATTTATTTATTATTTTTGTCATTTAATGCGTATTTTTTCAACGTTAAGTTGACAATTAATTCAGTGTGAACCTATTTGAATATATTAAATATGCTATTGTTCTTTATATCATTTCTTTCTAATATTTTGTGATCATTATATTTAAGTTTGAAAAAAAAGACATTTAATGTATTCATTTCAGATTGTGAAGTAGCTTCATTTAATTTTAAATATTGTCAATTTCTTATTTTTCGCACATGAATTAAAATAAAGCACATTCATCTTCTTCTGACAATACATATGCAGTAGTATTTAGTAACGTATTGACTATATGCTTGTCGAACTAACACATGTTGATCCTTTAAATGTTTATAATTCATCTGAAAAAATTTATATTAAAAATGTTATAATCCATGACTAATCCATGACTCTCACTCCTTATGCTGTATTTGGCTTTTTCTTACCGATTTTAGAAAGCTTCTTTCATATACTTGATAAAGTTTTCCATGGGTTTTCTGTACTGGATAAAGTTTTCCATTGTTCCTCCTTCTTATTAATTGCATTTTAACATAATGGAAATTGGATTAAAAACTAGTTCATTCATTTACGAAAGAAAGAAAAAAAAACTATTTCTTAAAATATATTTTTAAAACGCCTATAGGAATTTAAAAAAAAAATCCATTATTCATTTATTTGAAAACAGCACATTTATATTACTACTGTGAACAAAAATTTTTTACGGAATACTTCATTTAAAAAGAATTAATAGTAAACATCATTTGCAAATCTTTATCAAACTCTTTCACCATTTCTATAAATGTCTGCCAACATTCAAAAATTAATTTCGTTTTATCGTCTGAAAATAAATTTGTTGTTAATGTGATATGAATTGTAACTTTATTGATTTTCCAAAATGGCAAATGTAATTGAATAAAGAATATATTCTAAAATTTATTTGCCCAAAGCAATTCTTGCTACAAAAATACTTGAAATATCCCGAAAAGCCTTTAAAGAAAATTGTTTGTTAAAAACTAGAGTCTTTGCGAGGAATAAAATATGTAAAGAAAGAAGAGAATACATCATAAGTGAATCATGCTTTGGAGATCATCAACTTCGCCTATATCAACATGTTGATCAGATCAGAGAATTGGCCCATAGTGACCGTCGTTTAACAGATAAAGGTAAAAATAATGAAAAGTTCAAGGGAAATTTCAGAAATCACAAAGATTGTGAAGTAATAAATAATGGGATATTTATACCAATATAATATGTCTATTCACAATGTCATTATTATTCGTGAATTTTTGATAAAAAAAAATCAACATTTATATATCCACAAACTTTGCATTCATCTGATGTGGGATCATATGACTTTTTCTTATTTCCACGTCTTAAATTTCCTCTTCGAGTCCCCATTTTGCGTCCATTTATTTGATAGAAGGAAATTCGTCACAAATTCTGAAAGGATTTCACTAAAACGACCTAAAGGTATGTTTGAATTATTGGGAAAAAAACTGTTGGTAGAAGTGCATTGCAGTTGTTGGAGATTACTTCGAAGGAGATGTATTAAATTTTGACAATAAATTGATACCTTTTGTTTTTTGCTACCATTCTGGACACTTTTAGATTACAATGGTTATGTCTTAGATAGACAATAGTTTAATTTTTTGAAAAGTAGAAAAATTTCTCAAAATATTTATATAGGACTAATTGTGACTTACAAGCATACGTATTTTACCACATTCATACCATCTGATTTCTCTAATTATATTATTTTCAATATCTCTTTAACTGGTGCAGAAAGAATATTTACTTACTTCCAAACGTAATTCAACCTTTGCTGTCACGGCAGCTTTTAATAACTCCATCCCAGCGTGAGTCTGGAGACTTCTATTCTAATAGAAACTACAGCTGTTATATGAAACTTCAGAATTCCCCAAGCTTCTGTAAGCAAATGAATATTATTGTCATTAACGAAATGAAACACGTTGGCGGACACAGTCGGGGTTTCCAAATCTCGGTTACACTTTTTTCATTATTATTCCTATTCCTATTTCTCTTTTCTTGCTGTCTTCGCAAACAGATTTTGGGCTCCACCATCGCGTCTCGGGTGTGATCAAATTTAATTAAAGTTTGAACAACGCTCATATTCGAAGTACCGGTTTTGTAAAAACTAACCCCGCTCTTCCATTTGATTACGTTTGCTCGCCCCCCCCCATCTCCCACTGATGGAAGTGTCCCCTCGGAGTTCGTCCCCTTCTTTTCCTACCCCTTCTCTGCTTGCTCCCTTTTCCTTCCTTGTATGTGCTCTTAACCCTTTTTCGCTGCTCAATTTTGCACCGATGTAATTAATCACCCGAAAGTCTAATAAACTTCGGAAAGGGCTGCCAAAAGCCCTCCAAAATCGTCGCCAAAGTTTCGATCCTATCCTTGTTAGTAAGCGGATCGAATTTTGTCACCTATATACGCTATTAATTTTTTAAATTGTAAATTAATTGATATTTTCATTTTTTTTTTTAATAACATAGCCTTTTATTCGAGGTAGACCGATTTCCTGAAATATCCTCGTAAACGAAAGTGTTTCCCTTTTCGGTTTGAATGATACAAATTTTTTGGAGAATGGAAAGCACAAATCTCTCGTCTTGACGAAAGACAAATGCTGATTGAAATTGTTGCTTTGATTGCTATACAAATGTACAACAAGTCTTATTCGATACTTGCAATCCAAATGAGGGGAAGTAAATTATGGTTTGAGGGGTAGTCTGGTTTCATTTCTGCTAAACTGCATTCATACACGGCACTCAATTAACGTCTTCTCTGTGGTGGATTAAGAAAATTTACTGCCCTATACAATGCACATTATGAAGCCTTTCTTTTAAATAAAATGGTCAGTCTAGTTACACATAACACATCTTTAACACAGTTAGAATTTTTTAATTTAATTTTTGTGTTTTATTAACTTTGTGAATATGTTTTTTGTTTTTTCAATTCCTACTATTAGTACACACTCTCCCTATATATATTTATATATCTTCTTCAAATTTTCTATCGTCAATAATGTACTTTTTATTCATCCACTCAAGTTCAAATACATTTTTTTAAACTTGTAGTGGAGGGCACTTGATGTTAATACGGTTTTTCAAATATTAATTCATTAATTATTAAATTTAATTAATTTTTAATACTTTAAATAGAGTTTTAACAGTTTGTAATGAAAATTGAAATCAACAGGCAGTAGCTCAATCGGTAAAATGCAAGAATTTCAGTATTTTTCTAGTGAAGGTGAAGAATGCGAGTTCAATTCTTGCGAAAGTAAGAATTGACTTTAATTTTTTTTTATATTGCTTGTTTAATTTATTTTTATAATTCTAGAATGATTGGTACATCTACGTTTAAAATATTACACATCTGTCCGGCACATCCATGTTTAAAGTAATATTGGAGCAAATAAGCAATTTCAGCAGATGTCAGGTTTATTAAGCGAACGTAAAAGAACCAGGCATAATTGCACTTGACTGAATGCTAATAGTATTCTAGCATTTTTTTTCGTTCATAGAATTTATATTTTCTTTTTTCACAACCTTATTCATTTGGAACTAAAAAAATGAAGTTTTCAATTGATCGGCTTGCGGTGACCCTCTCAGCCTAGTGGCCCCATGTACTCTCTAGTTGTAAATCCGCCATTGTATCTGTCTGTGACACATAGTGGAAACAGAGAGTCTCCACTCTATAGCTCAGCGATTATATCTCAGCTCTATGGTCTATGGCCATTTTCTTAAGGAGTGCCTCTGTTCCCTTCATAAGCTGGAGAAAGATATCATCATCCCTAGTAGAAATATATGTGCATTGCTTGCCTGTCAATGTAAATGAAATAGGAACAAAGCAAATGAAAGTAATGAATTCATATGCAAAGGAAATAATTTATTTCTTTGCATGTGAAATTTTTAATTTTCCTAATATTATAAAGCAAGAAGATTTATTCATATATTAGTTTAATACTCAGGTATGAACCTTTTTTTTTTTCGTTCATCAGCGCATTTTTCCGTAATTGCTGAAGTTGGTAAATAAAATTTTAAAGCATGAATACCCAATGACTTAACTAAAATGTATAATTATTTATCGAAATTATTTGGTATTCATATTACATACACTTTGGCTCAAAAAGATTTTCAAAAAAATTATTGATATTGTTAAGCTTACTTGCAGTACTTAAACTAATAGCTTTTTATGTGAAGTTGTTTGCAAGAGAATTAGTAAAACTGAAAAGTGAATGAAGCTGAACTTGCATCAACAGTGATTGAAGGAATCATTCAACTTAGCATTCTCTGAAAACTTTCCTAATTTGAGACTATTTTTACTTTGTTTCATATCAAAAAATCTTTCGACGTCCTTAAGAATTTTTAAATATATTAAAATATAAAATGCATAAATAAAGCAATCTTTAAATAAAAATGAAATTGAATTAATTTTGATATGAGTATTTATTGAATATATCGAAATGCCTGTATTAAAAGGAATTTATTAGATTCGTTTTTTAATTGACAAAATCCTATTTAAACTCGCTATTATTTGAAGTTTTGAGAAAAGAAGCTTTCATACTTTCCATGATTCTATAAGCGATTCCAGTTCCTAGTTTTACAAAGATAAAGAACGAGTCATAGATAGATTAAGTATCATACATAGATTCGCGTTTTTCAATCGATTTATTTCAAAATTCTTTTTAAAGATTCCATCAATTATTATCGGTTTCATTATAAAACGCATTTATTCTCTATTTTGGATGATCCAATTCATTATTTGAAAATTATTTTATCTTCGAATTCTAATCAGTACCACAAAAAAAAAAAAAAAAAAAAAAAAAAATAGAAATCAGCAATTGATGTACAAACACAAAATTTAACTATCTCATCCTAATCCTCATTTACAATAAATTGTACGATATCGATGATGTTGTCACTTTACCAAGCAATGACTAATGATGTATCCGTTTCCAATGTCCATCGATTTGGCGATAAATCGCCAACCTGGAAATTATTCCATCGAAAACGAGAGTAACGTCATTATTTTCAAGAGAGGATCCATGGTGCGCGGGAAAAAGTGGTAAAGGGGTGGCTCGAGATTAAAGGGGAGCACAAGGGGTGGTGGAAGGTTAACCCTTTCTCTCCTCACCACCACAGCTCGAGGGGTGAGCGCAGGGCGTGTTAATACAGTTTGCATTAATCCCGTTGCAATTAGGTGACCTGTTTGTGCCACGCCGCTTGTTTTGATTCTCTACTTGGGAAAGTGTCCGTTATTGGGCTAATATCCGCTGAGGGTTAATTTGGGAGTCATTTGTAGAGCACTACAAATGTGTTTTCGGGAGGGACTCCCGAATAAAATCCAATCAAAGCTTTCGCAAGTGTTAGTGTTCGCATTTAAATGAGCGAAGATGCGTTTTTATCTGTATCTTAAAGATAATCTAAATAAAAAGAGAAGTGTTAAAGTGCTATTAATAAGCGATGCAAAAGATATGAATTTATTTGGCATATAAAAGAAGTAAGAAATAAAGCTGGTAAAGTGTTGCGATATATTTGAGTGTATTTAGTCGGTATATAGTAATAAAATGTTAAACAATCATAGATATCCAAATAATTAAAGCGTTTAATCCATATCTCTCTAAATTTTCTTTATATAGTCATTAACACTTCATATTGAGAGCAAGCAGCCGCATTACTGCTGTATGGTATTTGTTTACTGTTCACAAGGCTATAGAAAGGACTTCATAGCCTTATGAACAGTAAACAAATACCATACATGAAATTTAACCCTGTTATTCTGAGAAATAAATGTAATTTTATTTCTCAGAATATTTAAAAATTGCTCTCTAAATCTAAATTTTACTCAAAATTATAAATTTTTTTAATGAATGAAATCAATTTTCTGTATTATTTAAATATGCATAATAATGTACCGCTTTATATTTTCCATTACTTTCACTTGCCGTAATTTTAAAACTATTAAGATGTTTATCCTGTTTGGTAGTTTCATTTTTCATATGCATAGGTTTCCTGATACTTAGGTTTTAATTTACGTTAAAAATCAGTTCTCTCATAAAAAGCTAACTTAACCTTTTTTTTTTTTTTCTTCTTTTTTTTTGCCATTTCAATTGACTTAACTTAAAAGGAGCAATGGAAAACTTGTCTATTTTTTTAAAAAAATATTATTTTACTTCATATAATGGAATGGTCTTCAACAATACATTTGAAAATGGTCTATGTAATCTTTTACACAAATTTTAGTGTTAATTATCTAAGCAACTATCCTGAAAAATGCCGAATGTTTTTCTCTTTTTTCTATTTTGAAATTAATTAATTTATTCAATTAACTTTATTTGTAATTTTTGCTGCAGTTTTGGTTATTAAATATTTATGATTGACCATTACTTATCCTTCCTTCGTGTTTAAATGATTTAGGTCATGTTAATCTTAAAAATTAAAGACTTTCAAGAAAATATACATCAAAAATTTCTTGTTAATGAGTGTGATTAGCCTCTAGTCTAAAAATAATGACTGAGCACTTAAAAAGCAAATTTCTGTGGATAAAAGTGCGATTAATTTTTGACGGATGTCTGAACTCTGGAAGCTGAACATTCCCAGAAGTTAATCCCGAAAAGTTGGATCCCTGAAGCTAAATGGACTGCGATGTTTCTTCTTTTTGGATTTTTCCTATCTCTCGTTTCTATCTTTTCTCTTCCATCCTATTCACCTCAACCCCCCGTTCACAGAAAGACTCGTCCGGTAATTTATAGCTCCCTCGAGATAGGACGCCGGAATAGAGATTGATAACCGCCATCGCAGTTTCCTAGTTTTTCTTTTGATTTTTTTTCTTTTTCCTGTTCTTCTTTTTTGTCTTTAGTGCGCTTAAATTTTCCCCCTTCTTCTTTGGTAGTGGTTGGTGTCTGTGTGTTCGGGCTCTTTTTCTTTTTTTTCCCTCTCCTTTTCCATACGGGCACTGTATTTGGCCTTTTATCGCTTCTGTTTTTCTGAAGCCTGTTCTCTCAAACAAGATTTTTAAATTATGGGTCCTGACCCCAAAAGGAATCACATATATGGGTGTCGGATCCTAGAAAATGTCTAAGGCGTGTATTTCTGGCAATAACTCGTCAAAAATTAGAAAGCCAAAATGATTTTAAAAAATATGTTGTATTTTCTGCACGTCATAAACACTTTACAGACAACGGAGTAAACGAGAATTCTTTTTAACTGATATCAATAAGGTTTTTATTTTTGGTTTTACTTTCTAAGCTCTACTTATACCTGCTTCTGAGCATTTGGGAAACTGTATTATAAAGTAAGGAAAGGAAACTAGATAATTTTTGTTTGTTTTTGTTAAGATATTTTAAAGCTTGTTTTATTGATTTTAAACATGACAATTATAGTGATATTGTCAGCTTTTTCACAAACCTCTGTGAAGGAAGAAAATTTTTCACGATATATTTCCTAGTACGTACAGAGGCGACCTAAGACGGACAGGACCTATCCTATAGCTGCGAGTGGGGATTTATATATGCTTTTGGGGATTTAGAAACTAATTCTATATATAAAAGGAGAAACTGCCTGTATATAAAAATCTTAACTTTTTAAGGTTTGCTTTTTCGATTTTAAACTGGATTTTCAGATATATATTGATATCGTATTGGATTTTTCACAAATCTCTGGCGAGGAAGCAATCTTGTGATCTCGTGGTGGTTCTTCAAAATTTTTCGCGATCTCTTTCCTACCACAGAGACGGCCTAAGACGGATAGGACATATTGCTTCGTGTGGATACTTGCATCTGCTTTTGTGGATTTAAAAACTAATTTTATATATATATATATATATATATATATATATATATATATATATATATATATATATATATATAAATGAAAATGTCTGTATATAAAATCTTAATTCTGTTGAGTTGGTTTTATCGATTTTAAACTGGACTGACATATATCGATAGCGTCGAATTTTTCACAAACTTCTGATAAGGAAGCAAACTTTTCTTGTTGTGATCTCTTAAGGGCTCTACAGAAAATTTCACTATCTATATACCCAGTACAGAAACAGCCTTGAACTTTAGTTGATTTCTTTAAAAATTTTGGTTCAAAATTTGAAAAAGAAAGATTCAAAGTACATACCTCGAATTTTTTTTTCTTCAAAATAAATAAATAAATATGCTAAATTGTTTTATTAAACGAGAAAATCAAGGAGAAGCAAGCCGTTAGCTGTACCTCTAAGATACATAAAAACTAAAATATCAGCCAAAATTGATTCTAGTTCGCCCTCTCACATCTCAATTCCGGTCCTGCACAAGTAGGTATACCAGTATGAAAACAAGATTCAAAAAATTTATTCTGTAATTTGATTTATTTAAAAGCGTTGATAGCTATATATATCATATTTGTTTTTGCTCTTTGGAATTATTTATTTTGGTCTGGATGTTTTGCAAGAGCATCGCCAACTTCCCGCCAAAGTTCACTCTGGCAGTAACCCTCGGCAGAGTGCATTCCACGGAGGTACTTCTCACTAATCAAAGATGCTGCTTCTTTTTGTTTTCCTATTGTCCCTACTTTCCCCTCAGCCAGCGCTCTTGGGACCCCAAGATTCCGATCTCTGTGCAATCTCAAATTTATTCCCCCTACCCAGTCCCTTCGCTTTTTTTTTTTTTTTTCTGTTTCTGCACTTATTTATTTATTTTTTTCAACTGTGTGCCCCCACTCTGTGCTAACCGTTTTTCGTCTTTTAGCTTTTTGCTCTCTTTCCCTTTCCCTCTTACCCATTTAACAGCGTAGCCCATCCATTTTCGTTACGAGGACAGATATGTCGCGCAATGGTTACGTCTTGACGGTCGCCTGGAATTCCCGAATAAATAATAAATAATACAAGATTATATCTGTTTGTACGGTGGTATTCTTTTGTTTTGTGTTTCTGTACGTCTATGCTGAGAATTTGGGGTCTAAAAGTTAGAAATATCTAGTCTAAGTGATTTTATCTAACGTAGAATTAATTTTGGCATTTTATAATTGTGACATTTTTTACCTAAGTTGTGCCATTTTTTAAAAATTCTCGAGGATATCTGTCTGTGTGGTGGTATTCTTTTGTTTTGTGCTTCTACACGTCTGTGCTGAGAATTTGGGGTCTAAAAGTTAGAAATATTTGGTCTGATTTTAGTAATGTAGAATTAATTTTGATGTAGTAAATTCTACACATTTTAGATTTATGTATTTTAAAAAAGAAAATCCACTCTATTTTTCTCTCATCTGATTCTCTTTTTCTCTCATCTGCTTAATGGCAGATGGCTGATTTAAAATCGTTTAAAATAAAGTTTGGTTAGTATTTATTAATATTGGATCTTACTGAAACATATGTGGCTATATTAAAAATGCTGAGCAAAAATAAATAAAAAAAAAACTATTAGAATTAACAAACAATGATGATTTTTTAATAATTTAACAAAGCTTAATATTTATGAATAAAATCCTATAAATTAATTTTATAGCAGCAGAAGGCTATGAAAATTCTTTTCCAGTTATAACGTCATAAAATTAAATTGATAGACTTTCTGCAACTTTGGTTCCCTTTTAAAAGATCCTGTACTGAGGATTTTGTACAGATGTTTTTTCAAAACTCTATCTTGCTTATTTTTTAAGGACGTCTCATTTTCTGCTGACTTTGCGAGGATCTTAATGATGTAGAAAATCATTCAAAATTACCTTCCTGGATGAAATAATTTTATATTATAATATTTTTTTCTTTCAAGTTTCTTAAATCTGTGTGATGTTATTTCATATACTTGATTAATAATAATAATAATTGGTGAATAATTAAACCAAATGAATTAAATATTTTACTATTTGCAACAATCGTCTGTCTTAATATTTCTCTAAACGTAATTAAAAATATTAAACAATTTTATTTCAAAACTATAATACATTTGGAAATGGTTCTGAAACATGAGCTATTTTTATATCAAAGTCATTGGTAAAGTAACCATTATTGAAGCTCTAACTTTACTCTAAAAAATGATTTTAATTAAAGCAATACATCTCATTGCATCCAAGTTAAAAAAATTTCATTTGTTATCGACATTTTGAACATACATATCGACATACTTTTTTGTTTTTGCTATCTAAATAAGTTTTAATGAAAATCATTGATATTTTTCTGAATCTTTTTTATTGATGGAAACATTACAGTAATGAGAATTTAATTCATTATATACTTTGCATAAACTTATTTTGATTTTATTATACTCTCCTATTGATAATTTTGTGAAAACTAATTCTTGTGTAATATTTACAACTTTTTACTAATAATTCCTATTTATAGAGAATAATTATTCGTACAACTTCCCTTATTTCTAAATTTTTGAACTGCAACTATAAATATCACAAGGTTAAAAAGGCATAAATACAGGCTGGGAAACAAAATGCCTCCCAGTTTGCTCTTCCAAAATCTGTTATAATTGGTGTTAACCTTTATATGCCATTTGTTTAGCATGGTAATACAGAATTTCATTCATTAAGTGGTAAATATACCAGAAAATTTTCCCTACTCTTTTACTAAGCTGCCCATCGATGTAGTTTGAATATCTTGACTCCATTGAGCAAGTTAACCTTCCATTCCGGTGCATCCAACTTGGAATTCATGCCATCGAATTAATGTCGGAAATCTTTTCCTTTAAACCTATAAGAGATTAATCCTGCCGTTACTGTCTCTTTGCCGGAGTGTAAATATTGACCCTTAATTAGCTGAGTCAACCCATAAGGTCATAAACGCTACTACGAGATGTATTCACATCGTAGGCTTTGTTTGCGAATCGTGCACATGAGGAACTTGCTGCCCTTTCTCTAGTTCCCATACAGTCTGCGTTGTTTTATATTTTATTCTAGAAAAGCTTAAGAAAGAGAGAGAGAGAATACAAAAGATGTAGAAAAAGCTTTTGGTACGTGATTGATGTAGTTGCTTTTTTGTGTGTGTTTAGTAGTATGAATAAAACTATTAACCGGAGAGTTTTAAAGTTTTAATAATTTTTCACACCAGAAATAAATTTTCCTATCGAAGAGAAATGATGAGAAAACTCTTTTTCCGGATTATTAGTTATTTTTTAAAAAATATATTTTTAAAATTGAATATAAAATTGAATAAATTTTAAAATATCTATTTCATTACTTTATCAGGATAGTAAAAAAAATATCTTATTTTCTCCTCTCTTATTATTATGTAAATTCTCACAATGTAAATATATAAAATTATTTTTTTTCTTCTTAAATAGTATAAAATATTTTACTTTATAATAAAATAAGGGCATTAAAACATATAATTTATTTGGACATGAAACTTTGATAGTAAGGCTTTTTCTATATGACTTTGGGAATATCAAGTTTCAAGGTTGTTTTAAAATTTTATCCGTTATTATCACCAGACAAATTGTATGGTAAAAAAAGAATATTTTAACTAAAGAATTTATGAAATAGGAAACACTATGTACATTTAATGATACATTTTTAACTTTTATGAAAAAAGTACGTAATAAAAAAGTACATTAAATAATTATGTAACATATATTATTAACTGATTCTCTTTCTTAAAGAAATATTCATTAAACAATTAGAAAATATTGTAATTCAGTACACGAATGAAATATGTAGGTTTAATATGTGCGGCTTGAATAAATATAATCGACTATTAGCATTAGATTTCTCGTTAATTTCATTTGATTCATTTTCTCTATACTGAACTTTCGCCTTTTATTCAAATTTTTGATTCATATCATGGTAATGAATCGAATCAAATTCATTTTTGACTCCAAGAATAGTATCAGACGATAGTCGAGACTGACAGACCGCGAAATATATTTGTATGTCTTCCCAGCCTTCTGCAAACCTGTTCTTAAAATCCCATAAAAATAAAGCCACCCTGGCTACCATCATCTGCTACCCTCCCGACATCGTTAAAACATGAGAGAGCTGAAATAAAATTAAGAGGAGAAAATAAAAACACCACGTACTTTAGATTTTATGGTGGACTCCATGCTGTAGTTAGTCTTAAAAATGGCAGCCGTCTTGCCCCATTGGGAAGAGAGCAAACCTCTCGGAATTTTTTACGAGGTCCTAAAACACCGAGACACATTTTTGATGATCGTATCAAGAAAAAAAGATCGAGTGTGTTCGGATTTGCAGATGCTTTCGTACAGTAGTAATACTGGTGGTAATACTGAAACGAGGTGATTGTGTGGAACATTATGTGTGTGTTTTTCAGTCTATAAATCATGTGTATTGTTCCAGATTATTCACATCGATCTAAGAGTTTTATTCAAATGTAAAATAAATGAATTTGCTTGTGTCCGAATGGTTATCATCCAGAACATGCAAACAAATCTTTACGAGGCTCGCAATGATCTGCCAGGTCCAAATAGATATCCCGAAAGACAAAAAAAAAAAAAAAAAAAAAAAAAAAAAAAGTAAAGAATTTGGTACAGAGAAACAGCAACAGGTAGTTATATGAAAAGAACTTGTTATGTTATATAAGTCAGCCATCTAACTCTCCGACCCGCCACGAAGGCACACGGATTTAAACCATTAAAACTGAATGACCGGACCGCCGCAACAGCAACATTGGCGGGAACTGTGGTTGAGTCCTAAGGGCCGCCAGCGGCCACGGTACAACCCACCCCGAAGGAAGTACGTCCCGTCATCGATGGGAGGAGTCAGATCCCCCACTTATTAGTGTACCCTCCAGGGTGGCGAGATCCAACCACCATGTCGGAAGCATCTCATCCTCATTTCGAGGTGCCCCCCGGGGGGTTTGTTATATGATATAAAGATATGTTATATGAAAAGAACTTTCAAATTATGATATATTTTACTATTATTATATTAATTTCTATTCAATAGAAAAATATCATCGCAATTAACATTTACCTCTTTGGGAAGCGCAATGGATTAGACTTTAGACTGCCAACTATATTATACTTATATCCTTGGCTCTCTGCAGATTAATTCACATTATTCTCAAACAGATACAATAAGTAAACTGTTCCGCCATCAACACACCTCAAACTAACTCTTGGCTTTGAGTCTTGGAAAGAAACTTGCGATTTGAGACTTATTGGGCTGCGAGTACCAGACCATGAAATGAAGTTAAAAATATGAATTAAATTTCAAACTATTTACCAGAAATTTAGGATGCTTCTCAAAATTTAATATACAAATATCCATTGTGAAGCCGTATTTCATGATCGTACAACAGTTCAATCATATCTAAAGGTAATCTCACAGTTTTATGTACTTTCTTATATGTGCTATTTCAGTAAAAATAATGTTCAAATGGATTTCATTTTACTACATTGCCTAAATAATAATAATAATAAAATTATTATTTGGGAATAATGATAATTTTATTATTCCTAATTACCATAAGAATGCTTTAACCGCTTAACTGTTTTGCCCGAGTGCCATACTTGCATCGATTTATCGAATTTTGATAGTTGTAAGCGAAAAATAAACCATTTATAACGATTATAATTCAATATTAAAATTACTTCGAATGCATAGATAAGTCAAGTATTCAATGGATTTCCATTTGAATCAAAATCAGAAAATATTCCCAAAATAGAAGGTGTCATCTTATTAGATAATAAAGAAAATAAAACAGTTAAGGGTTTAAGTCATAGGCTAGTAACGGCTACTTAAAATGAAGGTCGTGATTCCAGGTGTGATAAGCAGCCCGGGGGTGGAGCATACGAAATACATGACTAATATATCGAGACAACGGAATCGGAGCTGTCTCCTGTCTAATTGCTAATCATTTATAGACAAAAAAAAATATTCTAATTTCAGTTCTTATTTTTCCAAACTCTGCTCTAAATTTTCTTATTTTATTTCATCATCAATTAATGTTCCATTTTTCTTTTCTCTACTATATTTTGGGATTGTGGTCGAAAATTGATGAAATGTTTTTAGGCCAAAGACAGATCGCTGAATAAGAATTTAGTGTGCTCTAGTCTGGTATTTTTCTCTGTATATTATTTTTAATAATTCTCTTCAAAAAATTTGATTTATTTTAAGCTTGCTGCTCATTTTTGTATGTAATAACTGTAACTTTTATTTGCATTCACATTCCATTTGATAATTGACACGCCACTAATATTTCTTAAACTGGTGACATTTCCTTTGAAGTTTCAATAAATTATATTTTTTTCATTATTTTAAATCATTTCAATCATATATACATAAAAGAAATGCGTATAATTTTCAAATTTTGGTACAGAAATTAGATTTAAAATCATGGTGCTCACATTTTAAAAATTTAGTTTTGTAATTTATTAACTTAAAATTTAGAATTGGATGATAAATTTATTATGAATCGATTATCATTTAAACGCTATGATAATTTACTCCTATAAAGAATGTCCTTTATTAAGTTATTTAATACCTTTTGTAAACAATATGAGAATTAAGTCTTAGTTGTATGAAATTAAAACTTCGCATAAATTTATTGTTTAATAAATGAATGTGGATCATTGTGGATAGTCTTGTAACAAGAAAAATATTTTAATTTTGTACGTCATTTTATTTGATGGATTCAAATCTATTCAGGCAAGAAATCTTGGTTTTGTTACATCAGAATTCGATAAAATGATTTTTAGTTCTCTTAAATTTCTTTTTTTAGAGTAGATATACTTATTATTACCGCCCATTAAATACGTGAGAAATCATTAACAGTGACATTCTTACTAAATTATCAAATTGAAATAGCCTGAATAGATTGTTTAAAGGCAATCCGAGTCGATGGATCATACATATTTTCTGCATATTTCTTCCTATATAATATTCAATCAATATGCTCCCTTCTTTTATTTTACCCAAATCAAGTGTATGCATACGGTATCATCTAGTCTGTAATCTTTAGAATTCAGGTGTAGTTTTAGGGTCTTTACTTTTCTCTCAAACGCAAATAAAACTTCATATCCCATAGAATATTGCCTCGTAAAATCGAAACCCTTCTCGTTACTGCCTTTATTTTCATTTTTTTCCCCTCTTCCTTCCTTTCTTGTAGCAGATTTTACTTGAAGAATAATGCATGCAAACACTTTCTGACGACGAGCGTAAAATAAGAATACACTTCACCATCCCTACCCCCACCCCCAGTGTCTGTGCGGCGAGAGTTAAATCGATTCAGAGCCGCATGAATCCCAAATCATAATGTATAGCTCTAGAGATGATGAAAAAGAGAGCGAAAAAGTGAAGTTATTTCGTTCCATTTTTTCTTTTTTTTTATTGACGATTCCGTGTACATGTATATTCCATTCTGCTTGCATATAGATAGTCGTATATATGCATACCGCACGTAAAAGAGAATACTTTTAAGAGAGCAATATAATAATAGAAAAGCCAGTAGAGAAAAGGGGAAAGGAAGCATTATCTTTTTACAGTGTGAAGGAAGGTGTTTCTCCACCACCACCCTTGCACCATTTTATATATATATAGAGAGAGAGAAGAGGTGGGAATTGGAGTGACTCGTAAACAACATGATGGAATGAATCTAAGGGGAGCGCGGGGTGCGAAAAGATCAATTCGCGATTCGTAGAATTCCCCAAATCCAAACTTAAATGGATTTATGGCAGTCGTGTTGACGATGTTTGGCCGGAAATCGAAAGTGGGAAGTACCTAAAGAAATTATGGTTCCGACGAATTTTTCATTCTCTGTATATTCAGACAGAAAAATTAGGCACCAAGAAAATTCTGTTTTTTTTGTTTTTTTGTTTTTTTTTTTTTTTGTTTTTCCTTCTTAAGTCGTGCTTATTTTGATTTGATTCTCTCTCTCATTTGGAAACGTAAGCTCACAAAATTTCATGTATTACATATTATATATATATATATATATATATATACTCTTCTGAAGAAGTTATGAATTATACTACTGTTCAAAATTTTGTATTGGAAAAGCTTATTACATAAGAAACTCTCCTTATCTAATACATTAATTTCAACAGGGTTTTTGTTTTATTTCTAGCTTTTAATATATATACTTGAAAATAGCAATATTTACTTAAAAGCCGACATCACTTCTAAATCTCAATGATCATTTGTTAACTTAGTGTCCATTGTTGCAACAGCCATTTCAGTTATAGACAAATGATTCTAGGTCGAAAGTTTAACCTTCCGTCGGGCGCAATGCAAATCCTAACACGATCGGGCGCAATTCATCTAAGAGATTAATGTACTCAATTAATGCAATTTTTGAATGTATGTTAAAAAAAAACATATTAAACAGAACTATTCACTTACATTTGAGTATATTTAGGCTTTAGATCTTGCTGATTGGTTAAAAAAAAACTCGTGCCTTCCATCTCACAGATAAGCTGCGCCCAATGGAAGGTTAAAGCGCAAATCCTAATAACTTAAAAAATTAGAAAAAAAGAATATCTTTTGGTTACTACTGATTTTATTTCATATACTAAATTCTTCTTCTTTCTATATATTGAGATATTTCCCTTTTAAAAAACAAAAATCGAAGAATTTATCTAAATTCCTTATTACTTTAGTTGTTTTGCTACCATTATATGAATCTTTTCCTTTAGGAAATTATACTAGTTGGATTTATTTGATAAGAGACACACAGGATGAAAGCGACTGAGATATTATAATTCCTAAAGCTTTCTTTTCGTTTCGCAGAATGGCATCCCTGGGTGTTCTGTTCTATGCTGTTCTGTTTTTCGCCAAAATATCTTCTATGCTGCTCTGTTTTTCGCCAAAATATGCCAATTTATATTATATAAGAACTATTTCAAGAATTTTAACTTCAGCTTGTATCTTTAGAGAGAATCTATTGGTTTACTTCAAAAAAATGGTGGCTCTATTCTCATCTATTATATGTTCATTACATTTTAATATCCAAATTGTTGGAACTTAATAATATCGCTATATTATACTTTACATAATTCTTAGTTGGTTCTTTTCAAGATAATCAAGGTATTTAATATACCACAAATATTTCTTGGAATTTTTCTTTAAAATATAACAAGGATCTTTGCCTTTCTCCATCATCTATGTTCCAAGGGGCATATTGTTTCTTACATATACACTTTCATATATCATTTTAGTTTCTCTTTAACAAGAATTGTGGTTACGTAAAGTTACCCTAAAAAAGTTTTTAAAAAAAGTGAAAGTAAAGTTATTATTAGTTCTATTATCATTCATTATGACTGCATGTTCACCGCATTTTCATATCCAAATTGCTGTAACTTAATAATATCTCGATATATTATATTTTATATGATTCTTAGTTGGTTCTTTTCAAAATAATTCAGATATTTTTGACATCACAGATATATCTTGAAATTTCCCTATCATTTATGTCTCGTGGGGTATACTGTTTCTTATAGTATATACATTTTCATATATCATCTTTGTTTAGCTACAACAAGAATTTTTGTTATATAGTTTAGCTATAACAAGAATTTTTGTTACTTGTTTGACTACAACAAGAATTTTTGTTGCTTAGTTTAGCTGCAACAAGAATTTTTGTTACGTAGTTTAGCTACAAGAATTTTTGTTTCGTAAAGTATGCAGTAGTTATATTGAAGTTACAGCTAGTTTAGCTATAACAAGAATTTTTGTTACGTAGTTTGGCTACAACAAGAATTTTTATTACGTAAAATATAAATTAGTTATGTTGACTCGATAGGAGATACAGAAACGATTGAGCGGATACTATATACTCTCAGGTTACTGGCTTGATTCACGTCTCACACGAGTCGGTGAGGAAAACTGATGACGTGATGTTGAGGATGACTCTAGAGGGATCCCAGGTCTTGATGTTTTCTCTCCATCGCTACGGGCTCTCTCAGGGAAAGTAATTAACGTCTGTCAGGGTTTCTCTCACCCCCACCGATCCCCCCTACAGCTCCGGGAGGGAGCTATTAGTTGCAATAAATCACTGCTGACGCCCACTGATCCAGATGGCCTTTGTACACTCTCGGTTTTCCAACCTGCCTTCCTTTCCACTTATTGCTGATAGTGCAGCGGTGGACCGATAACGCAGTTGTTCATTCCGTAATGTAAACACAAATTTTGTTCAAGCTCCTTCTGCTGCTGCTGTAGTATATCATACTGCTGTGGGGTGATGACTATGGTTTGTTAAGATGTGTTTTTTCTCCTCTCATTCATACTTTGTATATATCTCAATGCATTAACGATCTGTATGATGGAAAATATCTTACCATTAGATTCGACATGGGAGTTCTTCAAGTGTTTGTAAGGAGTTCAACACTCTCTTGTAGAATTCGCTTTACCATTTTGATTAAGTGTCTTACTCTAGAGGATTTTTTTTTTTCTTTCTTGTATGGATTACATTAGTGTGGATCTCTATATCATCGATAGTGAGATTTAATTGAAGAATGAAACTTGGCTAACATTTTCGTGGCTAGTTACAGATGTTTTATTCCTATTCCAAATAGAATGAATAAAGATGAATGAATTAGAATGCATGATATAAATGATCTTTTCATTCTGTAACACATACATAAGAAGAATAAAATTCTGTTTTTGGCTTTGATACTTATTATAATTTATGAAAATTTTTTCCCCGCTTTCTTTTATTCATGCTTTGTATATACTTCAGTGCATTAGAATCTGTATGGGGGATATATTGCTATCATTAAATTCGACATGGGAGTTCTTCAAGTGTTTATAAGGAATTCAACACTCTCTTGAGGAATTCATGACTAACATTTTGATTAATTGTCTTGCTTTAGTAGAGAGTTTTTTGGTAATGAAATGGCATTCTTTATGTTACTGAGTGTGCTATATCATTGAATGTGAGATGCAAGTAAAAAATGAATCTTAAGTACATTTTTATGGCCAATTACAAACATTTTAATTCTTGTTACGAAATACATAAACATTTAAAAAAAGATGACCGAATTAGAATGTTTGAAATAAATGATGATGGTTTTTCGTCTCTCTGCAACTTATATGTAAGGATGAGAATATAAATTATTTGACTATAGTTTGTTTGAAGATGGTCCCACCATACCTTATTCATACTTTTTAGCACATTCTTCACTGTATTAGATATTTGTATTATGGAATATATTGCTGTCATTTGATTCAACATGTGTTTTTCAAATGTTAAGTCTAATACAAACGTTTTAACTCTTGTTTCGAACTGAAACTGGGTTAAAAAGAAAATGAACGAATAAGAATGCTTGAAATAAATTAAAGCGATTTCTCATCTATCTGCAATTTGTTCTTAAATATATATTTACTAACTTGGGTATTGTAGTTGTTTCAGCTTTTTTCTCCTCCTTCATTTATACTTTGTGCTTAATCCATTGTAGGATCTGCAGGATGGGGGATATGCTACCATTTGATTCGACTACTTAGCACATTCTTCTATGCAATGATTTATATTGGGGAATATATTGCAGCCTTTTGATTACACAAGGGAATTCTTCGAATGTTTATAAAGAATTTGACATTGTCTCGTAAAATTTATCAGTACCATTTTTCACTTTGGAGGAAGGGTTTTTGGTTAGCAGTAGTGATGAGAAGAGGCTTTATTCTTTGATTATGTATATATTTTTTAATTTTACTCTGTTGTTTTGTTACTTCATTTTTATTACTTACTTTTTATTTATTTATTTTTGCTATTTATTTACTCTACTTTTACTGAATAAAATACAAAGGGTAGTCATAAAGTGACTATCTGTATCTAACTGTGACTATATTTTTCCTGTCTGGAGACATCTGCAGTTCTTTTTATGGAATGAAATCAAATTTCATATGCAGAATGTTGTGACCACGGGGAGATAAATTGTAAAAGAGGAAAAAAAATCCCAAACCACAACCAAAAAAAGTCCGCAAGAGATGAGATTTGGGTGCTTTTGCTTTTCAACATTCCATAGATAAAATGGTGTTCAGCAATTTAAACTGTTTTAAAGCAATATTTACCTTATAAATAGGCCATACACAACTAGTTGTTTAAGAATTAACTATTTTGATGTTTGTTTATCAAATTTTAAATGCCATTTAAATAATAAAATTTTTATCAGTTGGGTTATTAGGGAGGTGTAAAATCCTTACGAAACCTGTATTTCTATTATTTTATAAGCTAGTTTATAAAACTAGCGCATGTTTTAAATTGCTGAAATAAAATTACTGCTACGTGTTTCAACCTTTAGTTTGAATCACTGCATAATCCTCACCATCAATTATTTTACAACGCAAAAAAAAAAAAAAAAGAGTTTTTTTTTTTTTTTTGACAAAAATTATATTAACCCTCCACTATTTTACCCCTCAGGAAGAAGGCTAATTTTTTTTCTCCTTCTTTTTTAAATGTAACTTTTAAAAATGTAAAGAAAAAAAGCATAAAAAATGCACACAAGAAATTCACTCCGCAATCTCATGTTCCTTTTTTTTTTTCTCCCCCCCCCTTTTTTTTTGCATTTGTATTCTTGCACACCAGAAACAATTTTTTATGCACCTTTAATCCACCTACACGGTTTTCATTTTTTCCAATGCGGTGGAAAAAAGTTTTGAAAAAAAAAATACACTAAAAGTCATTAACGTTTTTGTCATTTCCTTTAGAACCACCAAAGGGGTTCGCGCTTTCCATTTTTCTCATTTTCTTATTCAAAAAAAAAAAAAAAAAAAAAAAAAAAAATGTTGAATATTTCTTTTTAGCGGTAGCGCTATCGAGTGTACGTCGTTGATAATTATTGCTATAACTGACACTTTGAAATATTATCCGCAAAAGTAAATACATTATGCGAGGTTTTTTTCTTGTGCGGAAAAAATTTTCTTTTTCCGAGTTAATCGCGTTTAGTTTAAGTAACTGAAGATCTCTCAGTAGGATAAGTATCGCATATATTTCATAGAGTCTCCATCAAGCTGTAAAACCTTTTTGACAGTTCCATTTTTAAGAAATGGAGATAAAAAAAAAAATTCTTATCTGAAGATGTCAAATATTAACAGAGAAACGAGAACGGAAAGAAAAAAAAGTACATTTTATTAGTTTGATTACTTTACTCTTTGACAAGGTAATTATTGCTTTGTGAATATATTTTTTTCGTTATTTCGAAGGACATAAGAAAAAAAAAATAGAAATGTGATTTACATTTCAGGTTTTATAAAAAAAATTTTTAGATAATAACTGGCATTAACTATGATTTGTTTCTGGTAAATCTCTCTCTTTATTTATTGCTTTGGATTCTATAAATTCATGAGTTGTTTTTAAAGAAATCGTAAAATACATTTTGATCATTGGCACAATAATTTGATTTATAATTTGGTGTGAATCTTGCATTAAAACTACTCTGCGTATATAACATGAAGGTGATCATTGGTATTTGTGGGGGAAATAAATATGTAGCATTAAATATATTGTTACTAATAAAATATCTAAAATGAAAAATATAATATTACAGCAGTCTTTCAGACATAGAATGTAAAATTTTTATGGCTTTCTACTGAAAAACAATATCGTGAAATAAAAAATTATTATTTTAAATCACTCATTTTTTCTTTAAAAATCATTGTTAATGCTTAAGCTAAAAAAAGCTAAATGTATTTGATAATGTATAAGATATAAAATACTTTTACAATATTATTTTTCTTTTTCATTTTGTTGTTGTTAATGCAGCATTCACTTAAAAATACAATCTAAAAATGATTTCCAAGTAAATTCATTATGAGGTAGTTGAAAATAATACACTAGTTTCAGGAACAGTTATTTAATTATTTTCGAAGTCCCACATTTCAGAAAACAAAACAAAACAAACACGAACACGAAAAATAACCGACACTCACTTAGAATACAATCTAATAATGATTTCCAAGTAAGTAATATATCTTGATGTTAATCAGATAACGCCATCTGTTGTATCAAACGAGAAGGCAGTAGAGTTATGTAACCGCCACAAACAAATAAAATGAAAAAAAAAAATCGTAACGTTCAATCAACATTTATTTATCATTCTTCTGTAAAAGTGAAGATAATTAAAAATTTAATCTTGCCTTTTTTCAGCTTTGTACATCAATGATAATTGAAACGAGGAAATGACTTATTGCTCCGAATTTGTGTGCCTCAAATTTTCAAGCAATGTCTTAAACTCATCCTTAACATAACATAAACTAATAACAAAATTGTTATTTGTAATTCCCGTTTATTTAATGTGCTCGTTTTAATTTCAATCGACTATTAATCAAATAGTTTTGTTTGTAAACCATGCTTTTGCAAATGACTTTTCGTGTGCAGTATATTAATTTTAAACTTTTAGTAAAGAAAACAAATTCATAATTATCAGAAACGATTTAATCGTGAGAGAAGCATTGAGAGCATTGCCAAATAAGTAATCTTATTGTTACATAGAAACCGAAGAGAAGAAACATCGGCCTTTCAAATGTTTCATTTTTTCTCTCTCTCTCTCTTTTCTTCCATTCTAGGAACAATAACAAAACATCGGGACACTAGATTATCTTTTTTTTTTCCAGTCCTTTATTTATTTTCATTTTCATAGGTGAATTCGGGGGAGGGGGGGGGGCAAGATGGCATTTCGAAAGGTAATACTCCGAGTGACCAGAGCAAAAATTTAGGAGCATACTAAACATGAGAAGTGACCGGATTACTGGACAAGGTACGGCCGTTAACCCTGCAGCGGAATTTTCTTTACGATTTGGGGAACCCAGTTGAGAAGAAATACGGAACGAAAATGTCCCTTTAAGTACTTCTGTCGTCGACGATTTCTTTCGGTAATAAAAGCTCCAGTTGAAGAAACAAAATATTTATTCGTTTAATCTTGTTGTTATCCGGAACACGCAGAGAATATGTTAGAGCATGTAAAAGAATACGTGCATTAAATACAAACTAATCACTTTCTATTTTTTTTTTATGTATACCTGAAATGTTATTACTTTAATAAAGTTATCATTATACGAAAAAAATTTGATGATAATAAATTTTCAGAAATTTTTATAAATGAAAATAATGAGGATAGATTCATATAGAACCGAGCATCTGAAATCAGGGGTTCTGACCCAAAATAGAGTTATATTTGTGAATTGAGAAGACAAAGAATAACTACATTGTCTGTTATCGTTGTATATTATTAAGCAGAAATAATTTTGATTATTTCAATCAAATTTTTCAAATAAACGTTCTTAACTAAATTTCTGAGGATAAGTTAATGATCAATCTTTCATTGATCAATTTTGTTGTACAATTTTTATCTATATTTGCAATAATGGAAAAAAAAAAGAAAAAAAGATGGTTTTGCGAATTCTAAAGGAAATTCCTAGCAAAAGAATATTATTACAGACGAAATATTTTCTAGTTTCAAATTTAGGTTACCTGTATATTTAGAAGCAAAAATCAGTTCCGCAGATAGGTAATAAAGATAAGGTATCCATAAGATCTTTGAGATTATTTTTGTTTTCCACAGTATGGGTACTGGAATTAATTCACAACAATCTTGCAAATAACTGCGTGACTTATCTTTCATATTTTTGAGTTGAAGGAGATATAATTGCACAACAGAAGAAAAGAAATTTAGTTATTCACTTTGTTTTTTTTATGTTCTAGAAATCTTCATATCATGGTTAACACTTCATTCTTTTCAAATTATATGGTATTAAATGTATTAACAAAAAAAGATTTCAAGATAAATTATTTTACATTTAAGGCATTTTTTTCTTTGTAATTTTATCATTATATTTTTATAATATTTACATTCTCATTTAAATAGGCAGGGCATTTATTTTATATAAAAATTACCCGAAAGCAATATATCTATCTTTCTGTATTTATAGAACTTTACTAAATTTTGTTATTTAGAATTTATTTTTATATAAAGAACATGATTTATTTTACTTAGGTTTGAAATGACCAGCATATACGTTTATGAGCAATTTTTAATAACATATTTAGGTTTATAAAAGGAAGTCAATTTATGGTCACGTGTTTTACAAACATTTACCGAAAAATGTATTTTGTAATTTTTTAATTATTTCTTTTAGGACTAACACCATTGTACAGCATAGATAAACGCTTTTAATTTGGTCACATCAGTTGAATCTATTCCTTTTATAATCAGCTCTATTTATATAATTCAATAAAAATAATAAATGCCTTTAAATTATTTGTGCAATCTGTATTAGCAGTTTCATTTTAAATACTGATTCTTTGTTTCTTTTCAGCACCCGTACCCATCAGAAGATCAAAAGAAACAATTGGCTACAGATACAGGCTTAACAATACTTCAAGTAAATAACTGGTGAGTCACTTAATTTCATTAAAAAAATTTTCACTGGTTAAGTTTACGCGAAGGAAAAATTCATGATCGAATTGCATGATCTTAAAATTAATAACAGTAATATATAGTTGAAAGTATGCGTCTCAAATGATCTTATGATTGATTTTCCCTTCTAATACAGATTGGCAAAGAGTAAAATGAAAGACGGATGGTTCACTCACGATTAACTACAATAAAATAAAACATTTATCTACAACTGGAATCTGTTTTTATATTATGTCACGTTTTTAAGAATTGCTGCGTATATATATATATATATATATATATATATATATATATATATATATATATATATAAAGACCCAGCATGCACTAGCGTGTTCATGTTTAGCATACAATTAATGTATAATTTATAATAGAAAAGAAGATTAAATGATTGATATATTTTTTCATTGGATTGGTATATCCTTATTCGTATAAACCTCGCTCTATTCAAGATCGCATCGCTTAGGGCAGCAAAAAAAAGTCAGTGGGGGGGGGTGCTGCTTTTCTGATACTAACCGACAGCTGAGCAATAGAAAGATTAATCTAGCTCTAAAGATTACTTTATATGTACAGATCAACTTAAAAACGATTTGCTTCAAAGGCCTTAAAAAAAGTTCCGCAGTCAAGTTTTGGATTTAGGCTTTTCTCACAAAGACTTCCCATTGTCCCTGCAGCCCCTAAATGCTCGATAATCCAGCTGGAGAGTTTTCAACCGCCTTTTTAACGTTGCTTTCTATCAGAATCCCGAACACCGGGATTAAATCTTGGGGAGTTGGGTGCTCAGAGGTTTCCTTATTGCTAATCCTTGGTGAAGAAAAGAAATCACAAAACACCTTCAAACGATTGCTCCCACTTCGTGGGCCCAAACTTGTTTGTTGGGGTGAACTGTGGCTTGTCATTCGAGGCACGTTCGCTTTCATTTTGTGTTCCATTTTCCTTCCTTTCGAATGCCCCCCGCCGACTTTTATCCGGTTCTTATCGCTTAAGATTTTGAATGGCAATCAAAACTGCTTTGTTAAGAGATATTTCTTCAGCGCCATTATTCTTTAAAACTTCTTTTCCCCCAACTGAGCATCCTAAACCGCTCACCGTCGAAAAATTTCAAGGTGATGGTAGATAAGAAGTGATGAATATTACATTACAGCACATTTTTTTCCTTCTATTGTGCGTTTTATTTTGTTTTTGTTAAAGTAGTTAAAGAATTTGAATCCAAAGAAAAGTTTCTGCAATGTGCGATAAATGAAGTCAATATTATTTTATATTTTTCGTATTCTCAGAAGCGAAATATTTAATATCCCGAATTAAATCATTCCACATATTTATTGATTTTTTACTCCCTGTTTAATTTACTGCCGTATAAATCAATAAGTCTTTAGAGAAACAAATTGAGATCAAATTTTTTTGTGTCTTTAGTTCACCTGAAATACAAGTCAATATTCATTTGCCTTATGATTGTTTTTCTTTTGTTAAACTGTTGATATAATTGTTTTTATTGTTTAATGAGGGATCTGATCCCCCTCCTTCATATTACACAAATTTATATTTATTTCTTTGAAAGTTTTCTGTAAAACCATTCCTTCTATTCTTTTCTGTCCTAAATCTCATATGATAAAATTGCAAGAGGGAGGAAAATTGAGAGACAATTACATTGATATCATTAAAAAGACAGCTTAAAAGTTCTTCTATGGTGTAAAAATCCATTTTGTGCAATAATATTTTCGAAAGTTATCGCGGAAATATCCTAAAATCTCTCTTAATTTGGAATTAATTAAAATTTAAACAAAGATCACTCTGAGATGCAGATTTTTCCACTTTTCAAAGTATGTGTCGGATACAATAGCTATATGTTAAATGATCTATACATACACATTAATCCGTATATTTCTTTATTATTATAAATTACATATTTACAGATTATACATTTAATGAATAACGGTAAAACAGGAAAACCACACTTCAAGCATGGAAATAACTGACAGTTCCTCTCTGCAATATTCTTTTCAAAATACCATGTTATTGACATCAGATGTAATCTCTTATTGCAAATTTTTACATACATTCTACATCTTTAAGTGATTATAAGGAGCTATAGATAAAAATCTAAGCGAATCCAACGGAATCATGCTGCTTAAATCTTTTGATACCACAGTGCAGCTTCTCGTTTTATATTCAATTCAAAATTCAGTTCATTCAGAGCCTCATTGAATCTTGCCGGATCTGTGCGTATCCAAGTCGGCACGGATGTCAATCATTCCCCAAAAACCATGCCAGAAAAATAACAACAAAATTATAATCCTTGGCACTAAAAGCTTTAGCTAGCCTAGAGGTGGGAGGGATGCTTCGTTCCGCTATTCTGCTGGTTCAAAAGTTTCGCTGCCTGCCCACCCCTTGCAAGGTTCAGCAAGCGAAGAAACAGCACGGTCTGTCACAATGTCACTGGTTTGATGCAAAAATTACATTGCGAATGAGCGCTTGAACCCCACAATTAAGATCTAGCCGTATCCCTGTGCAGTCCTTCCAGTCTTTATCCTTTAAAAGGATTTCTGCCTTTGCAGGATGTTGAAGAAAAAAAAAAAAATAAAGGATAATCAGGTGACGGAACTTGTTATGGTAATTGTAGTGGGGAAATGCAAACGTGATGTATCATGAGATCGGAAGGTTATTATTGTTGTTTTCTTTTTATCTTTTTCTACGTTTCTATTCGTTAGATGTTCTTCTGTTTAAGACATGACATTTACTATAAGCCTCGGCACTCCTTATTCGAAGCTTTTCAAGTTGCAGAGCTAAAAAGCAAAAAGATAATCTTTTAAAAAACTTTTTAACGGTTGTTATTTTCATCTTCTTTTTTTCTTTCAAATCTTGCTGTTTTTGGTTAATTGGGTCTTTTTTAAATTCAGTGCCATTACTATATAAAAAAAAATTTCTCCTCAGAATCAAGACTAAAGCTCATTGATATACAAAAGGATTGTCAAAACATTGATGGAAAAAGTAGATTAATGCCCCAATCGGAAAGTTTTTCAATTCCTAATGTTCTTTAATTGGAAAAAAAAAAAAATTGGTAAAACTTTTTCAATATGAAGTTACATTTAAAAATAATTAAAAAATTTTTTTTTGAAGTTCGATAAAAGTACCAGAATTAACTGTCACTCAGCCTTAAGATTCGCAAACCAATTAACTAAATAATAAATTAATAGCAAAAGAAACCTCACATTATGATAAGTTCTTCTCTACAGAGATTATATTCAATCGTAGTGATAGTCATTAATGATATTTTTTTTTCTGATTAACCTATTCTATATAATAAGCATTTTGATTATGAATTTGAAAATTATTGTATTGATCCTGAATTCAAAATGACCTTTCATTTGGTTTACTTAGAGCATAACATAAAATATGACTTTAGTGGGCGTAACCTTTTAAAGGTTTAAATCATATTGGATGAAAAGTGAAGTCTTTGCTATTTCTTAAAATTATACATTTATTGGGTTATTATTAACACTTCATTTATTGATAGTCTACTGATTTTATTTTTGAGAAGTTATTAAATTTTAAAAAGTAGTCAAAATATCTTTCAATGTATAACTTTCTTCTAGGATATTTAAATCATCAAAAATAACGAAAAAGTTTTTTTTTTTTTAATTTCTTGAAAGTATTTAAAATATTTTAAGTTTTTTTTTTTTTTTTTTTTTTTTTTTGTTCTTTTATCGGAAAACTAGTTTACAAAAGTCTACTTCTTGACCGACTAAATAATACAAAAAGAAAAAAAAATTGTATATAATTCTGATATCTAACCAGAACAAAGTTATTTTATCTCACGTTTTATTCCGCAATAATTAATTATATTATACAGTTCTGACACTTTCGGCATTATTCACTTACAAAGACATTGTGTTTCATATGTTATATGCGGCTTCTTCAGATCTTCGCCATTTATTAGTTTAAAATCTCCAGAGCGTTACTTGTTGAATGCTAACAATTCCTTTCCTATATAATTGGGATAAAGTAAACAATAAACTATATGTTCCCTCAAAGGCTACAAACTTCAATTAAAAGGATACGGTTGGCTTCGACTTTTTGCTCATAATGTTTATACCAACCAACCACTTAGGTGCAACTATAGTTTTATGGTGCAACTCTTTATTCTGCGCAGGCCTTCTTTGAAGCACGCTTCGGGATTTTTAACCCATTGAACTCGTCCGTGTTTTGTATTGTTCCGAAGATAATGCGTTTTAAAGGTGATTCGATAATGAAACGGATTATTTGATATTATATCATTAATCAAACGCAAGCATTGTGCTTTCCTGCATGCTAACATGCGTTTTTTGTGTTGTTAATAGACACGAACTGTAGTGAAAGTTAGTGAAACGAAACATCTTTCAGTTCTCTTTCTTTGTGTTTCCGTGGCTGTAGAACGTGATTTATGGAAAATCAAATCACTAATTGAATCTTGATATAGGAAAAGAGAACCATTCAATTGTTGACATACTATTCCAACTTGATGTACATTGCTGGCTGAGAAGTCAAAATACAGGGGACCGCTAGATTATAATGACTGAAGATCTTAAATCACGTTGTGAATTTTGAATTGTTATCAATTTTCATTTCACTGTAATTAAAATGATTTTAATAAAAAATTTTGTAAAAAGCATTATACCCGAAAAGGCTTTGTTAAAATTTCTAAATAATTAATATTGTTCTTCAACTGTTGCAAATGAATATTCTTAAAATGATTCTTAAAAACATTGACAAATTTGATTAACTCTTTTAATTCTTGTTTTTCATTATTTTTCAAAGATTCAAAAATATCTGAAGAAAATTTCACACTTATTTAAAATCAAAATAAATAAATAAAAATTAAGGTTCAATTTTATGTTGAAAATTCAGAAACTTTTCATATGTTGGAAATTCTGAAACATTCCCTTTTTTATTTTTCTGAAGTTAAAATTTCATATTTATTTAAAATTAAAATCTTAAGGTTCAACTTTCATGTTGAAATTCGGAAACCTTTCTTTTTTTATATATCCTTTCATATCATCTCGCATACTTAAGTGCAATTTATATCTAATTCTGAGCCAACATTGAATAGATACTTTTTAATCGATTAATAATTTAAATGTTTCGCACGGCAAAAAATGACAATCGTATTTATTTTTTTATTGTCTTCCAGTTTTCTCGTAACAAAATGGAAAAATATCAAATTGTTAATTTTTTCCCCGGTTGAATATGTATTTATGTATCCTTTCTCTCTAAACTGAGTAAATAATAATATTTTTTATTGTTATATTTAGAAAACTGTTACTAAAGTTGTTTATGACATTTTACTGGTTTTTGGTATGGTTACAATTCAGTAAAGATATATTATAGTTGAAAAGAGAATTACTTAAAAAAATAAGCTTTAAAATAATGATATCTTATTTCATGGTTTCTTTTAAAAATAACTTATTTAACAACGGAAAATTATTTTGAAATTATTATTTCAACATCAACTGAGATATTCCGACTCAACTATAATTCGTAGAGGTATTGCTTTTTTCTATGATTCCTCAACATAACATTAAATCAGCTAGGAGACCTATCAGCCTTCAACAGACTAGAACAACTTAAAACTTCATTTACAATTTCCACTCAGACGCAGCAACAATAAAGGCAATGGCATCTCCGAAATGGCTGTAAAAGGCCACAAATAAACTCATTTGCAAGCTGTCTTAACCTTCATTCCTTAATAGGACAGCTGACGAGCCAACCAAACTAGAAAATTCTCCACCGTTTAAACAATTCCGCTCGGATTTCCCAGCACACTTAAGTCTACGACGTGCCTATCAAAGGAGAACAAATTCACAAGTTCCTCACTTAATTCAAGAAAGATTCCGACGCTGCTTTTCCACCATTTTCTCCGACTGGGGCGCCGCCATTAACCCCCTCCAACCCCCCACTCCAACAGTCTTTATTTCGACGCATTTGAATGAGAAGACGCATTCCAATGCAAAACTGTCCCATCAAGTCGCTTCGGGCTTTTGCGCTCACACCTACAGGGGGCGATATTAACTTCATTTAAATTTTAAAGCTTTGCGAAACATTACAGAACAACTGCGTAAACGGCCCCTGCCTCAACCCACGGGGGACTAGCTATTGTATTCGCTTTCTCGCTCTTGCTAAACACGAGTTTTTCTTTCTTTCTCTTTTTGCTCATTTGTTTGTTGGTTTTGCTTGCTTTTGTTTTTTTCTTTTCCATTTATTCTTTCTCATTGTTCGATCAGAAGGTTTTTCTGTGCCGTTTGAGAAGAAAATGAGGATTTTTTTCCCCCTCTGTCGTTTGTCTTTGTGTTGTTTTCCCCGCGTTGCGTTTTTCTTTATTCTGGAGATTATGGTTTGGCTTTGTTTTTCTGTGAATATCATTTGGTGTTTAGCTGGTTTCTTGTTTTTTGGTGTTTTCTCTTCTGGTTTCATATTTCTCTCCAATGAACCCTTTGTTTATTTTGTTTTTCCAGCCGTTAAGAATACATTAAGTGAAATGCCAACAATGAAAACGAAATTTTTAATAACATGATATAAACTGGATTATCAATTCCGATTTTAAGATCAGTAACAATGCTATTTTTTAAAAATCGTATTAAGGACGCTTAAAACTTTGGACTTTCGTCATTATTTATATGTCATAAATAAATATATCTGATTAAATGTAATAATTTATACAGTTAATGCATTTGAATAGCAGTTTATTATTTACATAGTAGTACATCTACAAAGTAATCTTATTTATAAAAAAAATAGAATTCACCATATGACAAAGAGTTATATTTACTGATCTATATGTTAGTATTTAAAAATAGAAATTATGTCGTTTTACTTTTCCCTCTTTTTTCTAAAGCACAACTTCTGAAAAATGAACTGTGTACGTTTGAAAGATTAAAATTGTGTTTTATTTTTTGTGATTTCAATAATATGCATTTAATTTAGAGCCATGCAATGAAGAATTTTGAAATAAGCTTTCTTACAGAATTTTTCATCATAGAAGTACATTATTTAATTTTGTTCTGTTGAGATTTTAAATATCATCTATTACAGCTAATTTTAAACATATCATTTCCTGAATTTCATTTGTCCTCTTCGAAAAGCTGTCCATCATTTCTATTATTTAAAACTAAAAGTATATTGAAATAATTCTTTAATTCAATATTTCTAATAGATCAAAACATTCTCTTGTACTTATAAATTAATGCAAATATTCGAATGATTAAAATTCATAAGAATTCCTTTATAACGAAACATAACAGTTTTATTTCGTTATAAAAGAAATATTATTTACAATTTTTTTTTTTTTTTCAGATTCAGTAGAGTTAACTAATTTCCTTGAGGAATTTGATTGCAAATTTTTCATTAAAAAAAACCCATCCATTTAAAAAAAAGAAGAAACTATTCTATATAATAACCCAAAACAATTTAAAAAATGAATATATTACTACAACATGCAGCTATCACTTGCAATATAACTGCCAATTTGTTTACAAAAAAAAAGTTTCACTTGCAATATAACTGCCCATTTGTTTACAAAAAGAAAGTTCACCTCTCGCATTATTTATTCAATTTAAAGATAGTACATTAGAAATGAAGACTGATAAATGTTGTGAAATATTTTTTCGTGACAGAGACGCTCGTAAAACTTATGAAAATTCCTCTTGATGACGATAATGATGCAGATTTCGAATATTTGCTCTATGAAAAATCGAGTAATGCCAAACTCTCGTCTATTTAATGGTCGCTCGTCTGTTCCCTAATTAGTAAACAGGGGTCTTAATGGCCTTCTCCGTTGTTCCAAATAAAAGGGATAAGGGGTTGTTTTCTTTCTCTGGCTCTCCCCTCCGATCCAATTTTCTGGGCCCATTATTTCTAAAAGTACAAATAGGAATGAAGAGGGTTGGGGGTCTAAATTCGCTCTCCTAAGTCCTATCAAGCAAAAATTTATTTTTTCTCTCTTTTTTCTGAAATGTTAATCGCTGATTTTTAACTTGCTGTTTCTTTATCTGTAGCGGTAATTTGATACATCAGTTGAGATATTTCTAATCGCTATTCATTCGTCAAGTCATAAGAATTCTCAAACTCTGTCGATTCGATTTATTAATTTGTAAATATGATTAAAATGTTAGTTGCAAAAAGACATTTGTAAAAATTCATGTTCATTTATACAAAAAAAAATTTGTTTTGAACATTTCCAAATTGAAAATAATAATTTGAAGGTTTGGTTTGGTGGAGTTTATTGGCGCAAAGGCCATATTTGACCATACTGCACCATAGATATGGTTAAAATAGAGAACATGTATGAAGTCTCAAATCACTAGTCTTTGGGAATTTAAAAAAATAGAGCAAACAAGAAAATGACAGTAATGTGAAAAACTCAATTAAATGGGAAAAACCAGTAACTTTTAAAAATCCAAAAAGATTTGGATGGAGTTGTTTCCCCACGAGGTCCTGTTAATAATTTGAAGGAGACGTAATTTTAAATTCAAATGTTTATGTGCTGTTTTTCTTAAAGTATGGTATAATTAATTTTTAGTGTAAAAAGCATTTACATTTAAACTTTATTTATTATTTTATTATATTAAAAATATTCTTTAATATATTTTTAATAACACAAGACAGAAAATTAAATTTGACATAAACTGACGTTTAAAATTAACTCTAACTCTGTCGACGTTTTAAATTAACTCTAACATGAATAAACTGGATAAATAAATAACGCGCGTTATTACAAAGCATGTTGTTTAAGTTATTTCGAACAAACCTAAATTTTCCCCTTGTACATATTAAAAAATTAATATTTTGTGTAAGATATTAAAAATACAATAAAATTTTATTCTTCAAAAAATATTAAATAAAAAAATTTTTCTTTAATAATCTTAAATCTAAAAATAATCTTTTAAAAAATAATTTCCATCACATTTTTCTTGTTCAGATATTCCAACCAACTATTGTTTTTCATTTATTAATCTGAACTTTCCATTACTTTCCAAAATCTTAACATTTGAGAAACTTTTCAGTTAAGTACAATTTCAAATCCCACGAATTGTCATCCATCAGCTACCAGAATCGTCTGCAGAATCCAGTGCGACCCACCCTCGCTTCTCTGGGGCGCATGGACTGAGAAACTTGGAGCGTAAGACGAGTAACCACACCAGCAATGTATCACGGGTGACGGTTGGTCATGTAAGATCGAGGATGCATGACCCCTCCGATGGGGGTTGTTCTCCCCCACCCCTGAACATCGAGGTCATCAGTCACCGGCGACAGTACATTCCGACTCAGGTCACACCTCCATGGACACTCAGTGGGAGAATGTTTTCTCCATCCCTGTCTTCGTCACAAGGAAATGTCAGATTTCTGACCAATCTCACTATTATTTTTGAAGTTAAGGTTTATACTGTTTGATAAATTCTTGTATAAGAGCACATCTAATGCATAAGGAAGTAAATTATAATTCTTTCAACAATATGAAAAAATCTATAATGTTGAAATAACAAATAAAAGAAAAAAAAAAAAGGATTTTTATATGTGAAATTTTGGATATAAATAAACAGCTAAAACATAGATTGGAATGAGGAAGCATTATATCAATCTATAGCATTATGTGTACGTGCATCTGCTTTTTAGAAGCAAGACTATTAGATATAGAACTATCAAATTCAGTACAAATATGCTTTAGAAGTTTGGAATGTGCAATCGGAGCGATTTGCTTCAATTCCCCCCCCCCTTAAAAATCAATAGAAAAGCTGACACTTTCCCACCATAATTTCCAAAAATATCATTGCACTAATTTGAATTTTACACCATTTTACAATTAAAATTTTTTAAATTATGACAATTTAATTACCGTTTTTTTTTTCTTTATTTGAATTCTCACATTTTTTAAAAAATATTTTGTGTAATTTTTAATCATTTATACCATTTCCCCAACCACATTCATCCATTTTCATTGCCACGTCAAATTTTTATTTCCTTAGTAATTTTCCTTAGTAATAATTTCGAGTAATTTTTCTTTCCTTATTAAAAGCTAAAGAAGAAAGATTCTGTCAGCTATCCGAGTAATTTATATGAGGAATCAGAAATTGAAATTTCAGTATCGCTAATGTTTCAATTTGAAACTTGCAACTGAAATTTGAAATTGATTACCCAGACACTAATGTCACTATAGCATCAGTTAGTAATGGCATGATGTCATTAGACTCCACTAAACAAACTCCTTTTTCATTGACAGAATCTGGAGCATCAAGTTATTCATTCTTTTTCATTGACAGAATCTGGAGCATCAAGTTATTCATTCTTTTTCATTGACAGAATCTGGAGCATCAACCACATTCATCCATTTTCATTGCCATGTCAAATTTTTAACCGAGTAATTTTTCTTCCTTTATTGAAAGCTAAAGAAGAAAGATTCTGTCAGCTATCCGAGTAATTTATATGAGGAATCAGAAATTGAAATTTCAGTATCGCTAATGTTTCAATTTGAAACCTGCAACTGAAATTTGAAATCGATTACCCAGACACTAATGTCACTATAGCTCCAGTTACTAATGGCATAATGTCATTAGACTAAACAAACTCCTTTTTCATTGGGAAATCTGGAGCATCAAGTTATACATAAAAGATCCAAATTAAATTGAACACAGCTAATATTCCCAGCAAATTAATTGTAGTCAAAGGCGTCTACTTGTTTTATGATTAAGTGTATTAGATTTCATCAAATCATCGTATAATTCAATAAATATTGATGTTGTCTATTTAAAAGTAATGGCTAGTAGTAGGTGCTGATATAATCATTCATTGAAGCAAAATTTCGCATAATGAATTGAAACACATTGCTCGTTAAACTGCTGTTAAATCTTTTTGAATAAACAGATTATTTATTCTGTTGCTCAAGAGCTGTAAAACATTTTGAGAAATTGTACCAAATTTGAACAAAAATTCTGCATTGAATTTTTAAGTTATGAGGTTTTTTGTAAAAAGATTTTACTAAAAGAGGGTTAGAAAATAGTATTCAAAGATGTGAAATGACCTTAAAGTGTAAATCATGCAAATATGAAATGGAATTTAGTTTCTAAAAAAAAATGAAGAAAACTGTTCAAAAATTAAATTTGAATAAAAAATTCGACATTTTCGCAAAACTGTCTTTTTAACGTAATCACCTATTTTAATCTTTTAAAAGGCAATTTTTTTTTCTAATCATGATATATTAAAATATTTTGGGGATTGAGATTGGCTTAAAAAACTGGTTCATTTAGCTTATTAGATAAATTTAATTTGATTTATTAATTCAATTTTTTAATTAATAATTAAATAACAAATTATGACACCATTTTGTGAAATGAGGAACTGAAGTATCTAAGTTTCTGTCTTATTAAAAAATTTGTCAGAACTTTTGAAAACCTGCATAATTCCATAGAAAGATTGATGAATTTGGTGGGAAGTATACTTCCCATGGCCGTAGAAATGTTTTTCATCCTTCAAAAAAATAAGAAGAAAAAAAGTGATAATAATAATAATAATAATGATATGTCCACATAGAGCCAAAATTTATTTTACTTTGTTTCGATGTAATCACGGATGAACTATTTGTATTTTTACTTATACTTTGTTTTATTTATTAAATAAGTCTGAATGCTAATGATGTGGATATAAAACCAGTTAACATCAAATTAGTTGAAAGTTATCTAGTTTTAAAATGAGTGTATTTGGTATTAAAGTTCATCAAACCCTTTTGAGCAATATATATATATATATATTTCTTAGTGAAAGTTTTTAACTTAACTTAAGCGAACCAAGCGAATTCATTCCCTCAAATACTAAAAGTATTGCAAAGAAAGCAACCTTGGATCCTCGTTTAAAATTCTGCTAACCTATCCGCAACCTGGAGATGAAACAGTAGGCAGTCTTGTCAATTTTACGACACAAGCAGTGAAGCTGTGAGAGGCTGGCCTATTCCGCCCATGCCATTGAAGGTCTTCATAAGGTGGCTCATTAAAGCTCAATGGCTCTGCTTTTATTTTTTATTTTACGAGATTTGGAGAAATGCTACAGTATAACTGTAATTATCGCACTTTTGTGGCCATTAAATGATCGGTCGCTGTATCATTAACCCACAAAATGGCGTTTTTATTCTGCTCCATTCACTCGGCAAAATCCGTCCTCCTGGAGGTTTAATGGTCCAAGATGGTCTTGGGATTTGGTGTGTTGTTTTTGCCCCGTTAGGGTGTTGGAGTGTTTATTCTACTGTCACATTTCGTCAGTCTTTTTTTTTTAATGACTTAGCGTTACATTCGTGCGAGTGATTAACATTATAACATAGATAAAAGCATATGCAAAAAGATAAACAAATAACACTTCTCTTTTTTTAACTGTTGAATGCTGTAAAACAGTTTTCTATGATTTTTCGTGTTTTCCTTTCATTTGATTCCTTTAACACGAATAGCAAGATATGATTTTTTTTTCTAATTACAGATTAATACCACATAATCGCACTAATTACATAAAAAGAAAGGTTAAGTTTTTTTCAGTGCGATGAAAGAAAACTTTGTTTTTATTAGACTAGTTGAAAGATTTTTAAAATGTCATTTTCACACATTGCGAGACTTTGCCCTAGAGTTCGATATATTGTTTCTACTTTTTATTAGACCAATGTATCATTGTAAATATTTCTTTAGTTGAATGTCAAATATTCCATTTAAAATCTTTGTATGCACTGGACTTGGTGTATTTTTTATACATCAAAACCTTTACTTTGAAAAAAGTTCGACTTGTCAGTGTGGCACCGAAGAAGACTCTTATAAATCACGTGATCAGTACCTGTGTACTACGGCGAGAGTGGCCAAGAAACTGGATGCCTCTTAATGTCGAAGAACTCTCAAAAATTCCAGTTATTAAATCTTCTATTAAGGACATTTTGTCAAAGCTCTTGTTCGTAATTCTCTTCTAATGTAAAAAGACCAGTATACGTTCTCTCTAGAGAGCCCTTTGTTTGCAAGTGTCCAATATCCTCAAGTGTCGGTTGTTCTTGCTAGGTGGGGTTGCTCTTCGGCTGCCCCATCAAGTTTCCAGCATGGTCTCTGGCTAGGTCGGGGTATAGCTTGCATATAAAATCTTTTTCATCTTTTAATTAGTTATTAAATATATTTAGAAAAAAATTGCTAAACTGCTGTTTTGAGAGCCAATGGCAGGAACTAATTCAGATACAAAAACTGGAATCTGTCAATAAAAGATAATCTATTTCATATTATTTTTATGCTATTCTAATGAAAAAAACATTTAACGGATGTTTATTTATTCACACTGTTGTTTTAAAATAAAAAAAAAATAATGCTGAAAATCAAGTTAAATTACATACAAGATATGAAATACTATCTTACTGACACAACTTTTAAATCTTTATATTTCATGGCAGGACTTCATATTAGCAGCAAACTATATAGCTTATTCATCCTGATCATACCGTACTTTTGTGTCCACCCCTCGTTTTGGGACCTTCTTTTCCAACAGAGTGAACCCTCTCCTCATCTTGGAACAGAAACCACGTGACGCATCGAAAACGACCACCGTCAGTCGTTACGTCCACTCCATTTAACTCCACCCTCGGTCGAATTGGGCTTGGAATAACTATAATAACAACGCTTTTCGCCCCTTCGTGCCCTCCGCGCTAACTGCCAAAACGTTAACCGTCTGACAATTTTGCTCCGTCCTTTTAACTTGCTCTTGCCACCATTCCACAAGCGCTGCTTGCCTTTGTTAATTCAACTACTAGACTTGTAATGCAATCGCTTGGTTCGTTTTTGGGATAAAGGTACAGTTAAGTCTAATTGTTATTAGTAGAAATAATTGTTTAGCTTCATTTTTTTTTTACTCTCTTGTATATGAAGTATTGAAATTGTCAAAAAATTCGAACGAGATTTTGGTGAAATGCCATTATCAGACCTCTCTGAATCCGAAAAACACATTTCTGGCATTATATCTGTCTGCTGTAACACGACAACTCAAAAATATGGTGCACTAGATGGCGAAAAGTTGGTATATGGAATCATGACCAAATTTGTAAATTTCTGTCAAATTTTGAATGAAATATATTCACAGAAAGTCTATTTGGATGTTCGAGTACAAGTGAACTCAATGACTACAAATACAAAAAGCTTGCTAAATAAAATATGATACACAGACTTAGCATCCATAATATTGATAATTATTAAATTTTAAGGCAAATTCGCCAAACGATGGACTTTCACATGCATGTAAGCTCAATCATTTCTGAACGTAATGACTTAAAATAATGAAATTCGGTATGTTGCGATTACAATCGTAGTTTTGTGTCAAATTTTGATGCAAATCGGCCAGCAGAAAGACTTCGAAAATACGTATTGTCGTGATAGATTCACTAGGAATGCTTTATCTTAAAAGATGACTTTAAAAAAAGATTCTGTCCTAGAATTTCCCTGTTTTTCGTTAGTTTTTCTAGTTAGTTATTAGTAAAGTGTAATTTAAGTACCCTTCCGTTATGTCGAAAAAAAAATCTAGAAAAAAGATTAACACCTTAATTATATCTTTACACAAGTTCTTTCATGAATAACTGACCATTTTTTAAGCATGTCATTAGATGGGTTTGACTTTTGTTAAAAAAAAAAAAAAATCAATTCTCATTTTGAAACTATGGCAAAATTTGAAGACTTAACTACATAAAAGAGCACGTGAAATACTACAACACCGGACTTGATGCCTAAAGCAAATTTAGTCAATGAAAATTTCGAAAATGTAAGCTGCTTTATTTCCTTTAAAAACCAACGTTAGATAGCAAAGTTCTGATATTCAAGGTTTAATATCTAAGCTGGAAACTTTCCAGGTACGTCAGGAAAGCACATTCTTAGCTCTAATCCATACTTCATCTTCCCTTGCCCCCGGAAGAACACACAAAGCCTTATTTTAGGTCTAGGGTAAAGATACGGTGCCTGCCGAAGAAGTAATGACTTCAATATACACACCACCCAACGGAGCCCTGCAGATGAAATGTGGAAATCGGAAAATATGAGCCAAGGGAGGGGATGTCTGGAATAGATTGCACGTGAAGTGATACGAAAAGGCGGTAAAGGGAAGAGCGAGGGCATAAAAATCATTTTTACCCACCCTCCTACTTCCCAGACGAAAAAAAAAAAGTATGCATTGAGAGGGGTTGAGGTGGAGTTGGCAATCTAGAAAGCTGTCAAGGACAGGTGAATCTCCATCAAATGCAGAACCAGGGGTAAAAATAGAGCTGGGAACTTTATTCAGGATTTCTATATATTCGAGTGTTGGAAAGGTTGAGGGATTCAGATATGGCAGAATACAATTTTCTGCAGAAATGTTAGTAGCATATCTTTGTTCCATAGCATCGCCATGTACCTTCTAACCGAAAAAAAATGATCGAATTTCAGACTTTTTCATAAAATATTGAAGAAAGAAATCTTTGTAAAAATTTCATATTTATGTATTAATCATTGTGGAATATCAGTTTCAACTATGTGCAATCATTTCGATAGACAAGCAACTTGGACTAGAAGATTTCTTGTTCGAAAATAATATGTAGGATATTAAGAAACAATTTAGAATCGTTAGAGAAATACAGTGTCAAACAATAGATAATCTTTTAACTGATATGTTAAGAATTTATATGACGAACTCATTTGGAATCTTTTTTTGGGCTTGCACTACAATTAGGATACATTTATGCAATATTAGAATACATTTTTCCTGGAAGACTTAAAAATCATATTATAATTTTTGCAATTCTAAATTATTTCATATTAATTTAACACCGGCAAGTGTTTTATTTTCTCAAATGGAAATGAATTTTCATTATTTCTTTATTGTTTTCTGTTTGTTTTACTTATTTATTATGATAATTATAATTACAAATATGTAAACCCAATAAAATTTTTAAAGGTTGCAAATCGAATGAATGAATTGCCAATTTGATTAATTTAACATCATCTTGGATTTGATAAAGAAAAAGAATTATGATTCTAAATTTTGATGTGAAAATAAATACCTTTGCACATTTCAGTTATCTTCATCAATCAAAACAAGGAATTCAATATCGACTTAAAATAATCGATTGCTCAAATAAGGTGATTCTTGACTATGACTGAATGGACCTGCATTAGAAATCAAATAGAACTTCATAATTCCCTCCAGCCCTTGAGAACTTGATTTAAAACAACACCCAAAGAAAAGTAATTAAAAAATCTTCGAGCAGTAGTTGTACTTTGACAGTAAGTCGTGTGCTCTCCATACACATTCTATTTCTGCGCCTCTCAGGAGGAACATATCATCCTCGGGAAGGTATATATTCTCTCTTGAAATAGTACGAGGAGAAAATTGGAAGATGTCAGGTGCAGGTGACAAGTTAGGCTTCGCTCGCCGTATAATAAACAAGAGCCGAAGCCCTTATCCACAAATTCTGCTCTCTCACAAAAGGGGCGCTGCCGGGCCCTTGCAGTGCCGCGTGCTTTTGACAGGCGCCGCCGACATTTATCAAGAACAGGCACCAGTCGAGCGGAGGGGTGGCTTACGCTCGGTGGAAAATCCGCCCGCTTGTGTTTGCCTCCTACTTTTAGGGGCTGGCAGCAAATGGTAACAAAGATTGTCCGTAGGTTGGAATTCCATCGGTTTAATCGATATGCAAATCGTCTAGAAATTCCCTAAATCCGTTAAGTTTTAAACGCGATATACGTTGAAACCAATGATTAGTCATTTATGGAATTTTATTATTTCCGAATATGTTCTATAGTTAGTGATATTTCTAATTGACATTGCGTAGAAAGCTATGGCTGGCTGTTACACTAGTTAATTATGTTATATATACGCATCGTAAGTACATAAAAAGCCCTATGGTGCTTATGAAGTAATTTACTTCAAATATCTACTTTGATCCGAAAACAAGATCGATTACTTACATTGTTATTGCCCAATATTGCCAATTGCCCATAGACTGGTATTCCATCTTTTTAATCGACTTGCAAATCTTCAAGAATTTCCATAAATCTGTCGAGTTTTTGACTCTGTATATGCTCATGTATGGTTAAAGACAGTGACTAATATTTTATTAAATTTATTATTTTTAAATATGCTCTATAGTTGATAATATTTCTTGCTGGCATTGCTTAGAAAGCTATAACTGACCGTTATGTTGAATTATGTTATATGTACGCATCGTAAGCGTACAAAAAGGCATTCGATGCATATGAAGTCTGTAGTAGATAACGTGTTTCATATATCAACTTTCATTAAAAAAAATCAATCAATGACATTGTTATTGCCCAGTATTATTAATTGTCCATAGGTTGGGATTCCATCGGTTTAATCGACCTGCAAATTCCCAAGAATTTCTGTCATGTTTCAGAAATGATGTTAAAGACAGTGACTGCCATAATATTGAATTTATCATTTCCAAGTATTCTCCGGTAGTAATATTTCTGGTTGAATATCGCATAGAAAGTTATGCCCGACTGCTACACTGGAGAATCATATTATTTTTATTTATGCTCGTCATAAGCCTATTAAAAAAGCGTATAATGTGTATAAAGTGTGCATTAAGTAACTTCTCTCAAATATCCAGTTTTTTTTTTTTTTAAAAGGTATCGATCACTAAGATTTGTTATTTTTTTTTTTTTTTAAAGGTATCGATCACTAAGATTTGTTATTGCCAACTGATAAAGATTGAGATCCCATCGGATTGATCTACAAATCTTCTAGGATTTCCATGAAGTTATCGAGTTTTAGGCACGTTTTATTCTAGTCTATGGTTGACGATGATATAGAATTTGTTCTAGTCTAGTGACAACGATGGTATAGAATTTATTTTAGTCTAGTGACGACGATGGTATAGAATTTATCATTTTTAAGTATCCTCGTAGTTGGTAATATACTTCATAGAAATGAAGTATATTACCATAGTAGTTGATGATACTTCATAGAAAGTGATTGTTACACTAATGTATTTGTATACATCCGAAATCTATAAAAAAAAACTTACAATGCATATAAAGTATCTGTAAAGTAGCTTGTTTCAAACAAAATGAAATCTTTGAAAATTGTACCATATAAAATTCTAATGATTTTATAAATCTAGATTTCATTAAGCTATATAAGTTAGCTCACTAACTTATTAAAACACTAAAAATTTTATTGTAATAAAAACTCTTCTTTTCATTCGCTGTGGGGAAAAATTGAAGAATGAAAAATATTATTTGTCTGGTTGCTGGTTTTGTGATTTATGGATTTTAATAAAAATATAATAATAAATAACTACTATTTATTTAATAAAAGTTTTAAATTTCATTATAGTTGTTCAATTCATATTTCAAATTCTTGTGATACTTTAAATTTCATTATAGTTATTTAATTCATATTTCAAATTATTGTGATAGTTTATGATTTTAAAATGGCAGAGTAAGTGATCCTTGACTTGATCCTGATTGCTGACCCTGATTTGTCTTTAATCTCACCATTGAATTGGATTTTATTTTAACAAAAAAATATTAATGTATGTGAATTTTCATAAAAATTCACCATTTAAATTTTTAAAAATAGAAGTTGATATATGGATACCATTTCAAATATATTTCTTGTTTATGGATTTAAAAAAAAAAACTTTTTAATATTTTTATTTTTATTATTATTTTAGGTAGAAACAATTTTTACGATCCCAATTCCATCGCAAAATTAATGGCGCAATCAAAGAGTTAGAAATTATTTTTTAAACGGATTAATATTTACAAAGAATTAAAATGGAATTTTACTAAAATAATAACTAAAAAATTAAATTTCAGTCAAAAGGATTTCTTTTATTGCTTTTGTTTACAATTGTTGAAAATTTTGAAATAAGAAGAAAGCTTTTGAGGCTCCAGCATTTTTTCTTAACTCCTCTTTTTTAGGTCGCAACTGCAGTGTAATAAAACACTTTTCTAACCCGTCTGAAAGCTGTAAAATTACAATTGATCCTCAATTCAGTTTCCCTCAGAAAAACGATTTGAAAAAAAATCAATAAAATCGTCTTTGATTGAAAAATCTGAAGTAATAAAATGGTTATTAGTTTTGAATATTTTTGTAAGACAGCATTGTTTACAAAAATGTTAAATTTTTATGGACCATATTCAGTTATGACTCTAAATATCCTTTTGTTTCATATAAATGAACATCAGCAATTTAATGTCAATATCAAACTTAGGCTAATGAGAATTGAAATGGTTCGCAAGGAGTAGACGGTCCCTCCTTAGAATACCTCGTCTCCCGTTTCTTGCACCCCCTGAAATGCGAAATCCACGGCTGAATGGAGCTGCGTTGCGGCAGCACGTCGGTTTCGAAAGCTTAATTAGGCTTAAGAAACAGCTGTCCCTAATGCATAATCTCACTCACTCCCCTGCACTCTATAGACGGACGGATTAAGCAAGAAAACCGCGCGCACTTGTCGTGATCACGTGACGGATTATGGACGACACCGATTCCGATTGGTTCCTTCCTTTCTGAACGTCTATCCGGTCCGGAAGGGATTAAGTATTAACGCAATGATACCCGAAATTAAATACGAGTTTAATTCACTGCCGGTGAGCTCTTCACTGAAAATTGTGGGAAATTTTTTGGAGGGGAGAGCTTTGATTTGGTTTTTTAAGGATACTTGATTTCCAAGCCACACGGAAATTTAAACAGTTGTATCTATGCATATGTCAACCAAGCAACTTTGATAAGGTGAACTGAATGCTGGAAACTAAATATTATGCATTTTTATGTGAATTGTTGAGGCTTGTAATAGCTTGGTGATAAGTTTCTGTTTTAATGTTGGAGTATTTCAGGTTCAAAACTCGTTTCCACCCATGAGCAATCGTTTAAACAAATGTGTCTCATGTTAAACCTTTCTAGACCAAATGCCTTCAAAACTTGTAACTAGTTCAAATCTTCTGGTTTCTAGGAATGTTTCATTGCCTTTTCCTCAAATAAGATAATTTCATCACTCTTTTGTGGGTGATGAATGCTTTCAGCTGGTGATTAATATTGATGTAATACTCTGGTGTGACTAATACTAATGTATAATTTAAGTGAGTATTCCACTTTTCGATAGAAGTGTTTAAATGCTAATGAGTCATTTGATAGTCGAAATTATTTTCTCGAAATATAATATATAATTTTTTTTTCATTCTTTTATTTGTGAAAAATTATCTCATCAGAGTATATTAATGAGATGAATGACATTTTTCATAATGTATAATTTTAATGGCAACTTCAGCTTTTGTGCAACTTTTGCAAAACAATATTTTTGTCATTTGATACTTAACTCCAAAGTATCAAATATGGGAATCTACCTTAAATAAACTAATAGAAATTTTTTATCCCAAAATATTTACATAGCAAGGAAAAAAAGAAGCACGATGCCGACAATTAAAAAAAATAATAAAATAAAAATTTCTAAAATTGGTGGTAGATAGTAACAATATTTTTTCTAAGTCATTTCAAAATTATAGCAATTTTACTTGTGTTCAAAGAACTATAATACTGCGAATCAACATGAAATAGGTGCATAAATAGATATAGACAATACTTCATAATTCAGCTAATTAATGATCTGATTAAACTAGACTAGACCAGATTAGTTACTTCAGAAATTCTAACCGTTTCATTGCTTGGTTGATTTTTATAGATTTTTATTAAAAGCGATATTTGATAATACTTTGCCATCATGAATTGCAAATGCTAAACTTATATAAATGCAGTCACTTCAAGTAACGATAATTAATATGATTTAACCTCCACCTAAGATTTTTACATTCTGACAAATTTATATGCTTCTTCTTTTGGCAGTGAAATTGGAATTCCGCCACTTTATTCTAAACTAAAAGTGTGTTAAAGTGCATTGCGTTCAATATTTTCCAAGAAAAATTTAACAATAATTTCAAAACAACTTCTTTTTTAATTCCTTTGGTATCAAAAATAGAGAAACGCAATCATTCCAAGAGGAAATGCGGGTTAATTCCTTTGGTTTATAAAACAAAGATACCTTTATGTAAAAACTCACTTTAATTTATTCGGATATGAAACAAAAGATTCAGCAAGAGAATAACTTATTGCACCAAATAAATAAAACTGATAATACTTTCTTCTCCTCCCATTCATTCAACGCACCACCATGTGAAACGCGTATCAAAAGCAATAGGGACATTCGAATTAAATGGCAACACTTTGATTTTTGGAAGAATCGGAAAGGTTTATAATCTATTCTCGAGAAACGAGCGAGCGAAAATTGAAGAGGAGAAGAAACGAAAAAACAATCCAAAAATTCCCTCTGGTCCCAATACCAACGTATTATTACCGTTCTTGCTACTCCCACCGCACGACACACAACAGTTTTGCTTTTCGCATCCGCACTTAAACAAAATGAAGCTTTAGAGAAAGCATTTTCACAATTTTACGATCCTCTAAGCGGTAACCCTCCGTTTCACGACTACCTATTTGATTTCGTCCTTTCCCCCCACCAGCTTTTTCCCAGATTTTATGCATTTAAACAGAGCACGTTTATGTCCCCCCATAGTTCTTTGCTCCCCCCTCCCTCCCTCGCAACTTGTGTGTGTTCCAGTGAACATTGTTAAAGCCGGGGCTTTTACCCTGGAATGTGTATGGTGCCGGGTGAAAAATCTTAAGGAAGATTTTGTCGGGAGAGAGGAATTTTCCCGTTACACTGTGTCTCATTTTCTTGGCTCATAAACTCTTCCGCTGCAGTTTAGGGTTGCTCACGAAAAAGGAAGAATCTTTCTCTCTCTCTCTCTCTTGGAAGATTCTCTTCGCCTCGGTTTCGACTTGAATCTGCGCCAAAGAAACTCTTCCTATTGTTTCTGACTTAGCTAGAAATATGATTTATTACAATAGAGAAATAGTAGATTATCTTGAAATTGTTCAGAAAATAAACTACCGCTTTATCTTATCTATTAGGGTTGTCCAAATGAAAAGTGGTCAAGTTGAATGAAAAGAATATCTTTATTGGAAATCAAAAGAAATTTCCATGGGTGTTGTAACACAGGTCCAATTGCTTAGGTAGCAGGTCTATGCCTTTTCTGTAGAAAGATGGTGGTTAATTCTCGAGGCAGTCCTGCACAGATTCCTTCACTTCTTTGTTCGAATAGAAATGTGTCCCTTGTACTACTACTCTCTTATGTGGCCCAAAGATATGGAAGTTTCTCTCATGCTCAGTTTATTAAAGTTCATGCGCCGTATTTAAACTTGATAAGACTCTAAGCTATTAGAGATATAGGACCCCCTCTCCCACCCTTTATAAGTACTTTTAGTATAGATAACACTTGTCTAGATGAACAATTTATCCCTCCGTTCCCCTAAAAAAATGGATACTTTAAAAGTTGTGTAGCTTATACGTAAGTCCGATACTTTTAACTCCCTTGATATCTTTTATGTTCTTCATATTAAAAGCTTTGTGATAAAATCAACGAAAATTTTCCAAACACTATTTAGTAAAGCAAATTCTTGTATTAATCAAAAGCAATTGGTTATTTATTGAAAATATTTCTGTAATTACCCCCATTAGAATGTTTGATGTGATTTAAGCAATTCTATTTTTCATTATTAAACTATTTGTAGGTCATCATCAGATATTACCTTTCAATATCAAATTAAAATATTTATTGCAAAAGAAACAGAAGGAAACGGATTTCTGTCAGAAAATGTATGTTTGTTTAATCATTCTTTGAAAAAAAATAGCAATTTCCAATGTCATTATAAGTCTATTTAAAACATATTGCACCAGCTCATTTGGATTATTTGTTTTGAATCACCCATCCTCCGACAAAAAAGGGGGGCAATAAGCCATAGCTTGAACAACTTGTACGTAAAGCCGGCACTTTGAATTCTTTTAATATCTTCTGTGCTAAGTTTTCAGCAATATTTTTTTATTATTATTATTAATCCAGAAGAAACCTTTCCAGAAATTATTCAATTGAGCAAATTCTTTGATTCATCAAGAATAGTTGGGATTTCTAATTTAAATTTTCCAGTAATTGCGCTTCACACGATTTAAACAATTCTGTTTTACATTAATAATCTCTCTCTGTTGTCATTTTCAGATACTATCTTTTTTTCATCAAATTAAAATTTTTATTGCAAAAATCAAAGTAAACATTTTTTTTAGATGGAAAGTGGATATTTCTTTAATCAGTCTTTGGATTATTTATTAATTTCTAATTTTCTTAGCTGACATTAATAGAATGACATAGAGAAATAAATACTAGAATGCAAAAAATTCAACTTTAACTGAATAGCCCTGCATTGCAATTGAACGCTAAATATTTGTTGCAGTTTGTAAATCATAATTAATTATAGCATTATACTTCTTATATAGAGATAGCTTTCTTAATTACATATATCTACAAGACAATTGCAACAAGAAAAAGAAAGAAATGGATCTCAACAAAAATAATGCATGAATTTCTGATAGTTTCATGTGCCTCAGATTTATTCTTCCGATTAAAATTGAGTGATTTGTTATTTAAATTGACTAAATTGGTATATTATGTACTTTTTTACATCTGTAAATAGTAAATGATTTCTATTTTTCAAACATCTCTGATGGTATTAATAAATTTCTAAATTAATTTAATAATAGAGGTACCTCTCGCTTTTTGAAATATTTTTTATTTTCCTTTCCCATTGCCTTGATATCGCTATTTATTCATCGTCTTCTTTTAACAGCGCCAAACACATACTTTTATGCGTTTTTAAAAGAACCCAAAACCCCGAAAACACTTTTCCATCTCCTCTCTCTACTCATGTTCTTCAGCCAAAATCTCAGCCAGCCTTTGCTCATCCATGGAACGCAACCTTTCTCCATAACCTCTCGTAAACATAATAAATAATTTAACACGCATTAATAAAACATTAGACTGTAGCACTGTTTGTGAGGGAGGGGGGGGATAGCAGGAAGATTCTCTGCTGCGAGATGATCCGGCGAAGTCATGGGATGCTGAGGATGCGTGCGGGCGGACAGGGATCAGGAGAGGGTGATGGCCGGTTACCAAGCAACACACCCCACCGAGCCAAATGAGGTGTGAAAGTTGCAGCCACGAAAATGGGATGGAAGAGCGAGACGATACTGCAGTCTGACGTCATGCACATTGATGAATCTTAGAAAGAAAAGAAAAGAATTGGTGTGCGACGTGATTTTTAAATGTCCAAATTCAGACGGAATTCTTGGAAATGGAAGAGTGTTATTTCATATTTGATTTGTTGTATGTTGTTTCTTTTTAAATGGGTGCTTTTATTATCAGTGGAACTAGAAGTTTCAATTGTTGATATATATATGATATTGGGATGTAAAAATAAAAAATAAAAGTGTATGAATTGATTTTTGAAGTTTATTCAGCAGTAGTGTTTTTATATTGCAGTTTCTTTTTTTTATATAAATCTCATTGTTTTTTTTATATATATTTTAGGTAAGTGTTCTGAATTTCTTCATCATTTTTTCCCAAAATTTGAGATAGAGATTGATTGGTGAGTTGCTGCTTGAAATTCATTGTTTGCATTAAAATCAGTTTAATTTGTATAATTTTTGTGTAAATACTTGTAATGCTTTCAAGTAACAATGGGAAATATTCAATTTAGTTTACACTTCTTCAATTTATCTACACTTTTCAATTAACTTCTTCAATTTATCTACATTTTTCATTTAACTTCTTCAATTTAACTACAATGAGGGAGTTTCATTAACAAAATAAATTTCGAAAAACATTTACAATGAGATAGGGTCAACCACAACTTGACTACTCCACCCTGCCTAACTAAGGCATACGGATTAAATTTGAATGACCGGACCTCCACGATAGTATTAGCGGAAACTAAGGTTGAGTTATTAGGTCCATCTCTGGCAACAATATAACTCTTCCCGCCGGAAGAATGTTCTGTCCTAGTAGCAGGTAACTGACCCTCAGAATTTCTGTACCCACTCGAGTGACAAGAACCAGTTACTATACCGGGAGCTTCTCATCCTTATATATCTCATCCTCATATTTTGCTTCTCATCCTCATATTTAAAGTGAATCTCATCCACGTATTAAGTGATTCTAACTAATCGTAGCCCGTGAAAGCCACAATTAGGTAGTCATATCACTGACACCCCGACCCACCCGAAGGTACACGGATAATAAATACTGAATGACCGACAGCACTGGCAGGAACTGTGGTTGAGGCTTAAAGGTCATTACCTGCCAGGTTACAACCCTTCCCTAAGGAAGTACATCCAGGGTGGTGAGATCCAACCACCATGCCGGAAGCATCTCATTCTCATCTCAAGATATCCCCCCCCGGAAAAACGCTACAATTAGATAGAATCAACTCTGTTAAAATTAATTTAATTCAATATAGAATAAAATAATAGAAGCCTATAAATATGTAACAACAGTTATTATAACTATTATCAATCGTACTTTTATCTAAAAAAATTTGCCCATAAAATGTTGGTTCTAATAATTATTCGAATAATACATTTTGAATTGAACAAAAAATTGAAACTGCCCATATTAATTTTCAAACTGCTTTAATTTACACACTAAAACATGCAATGAAATTTTTTCAAACATGATAATTTTATTGCCACTTTATCAGATTAGCCTCAAGAAAGTCCCACATACTAACTTCTTAAATATTATCTATATTTTTAGGAGGATCCCTCTTTGTATAGCGATACAGTTGTGTCCAATGTTCATAAAGTTCTATATATATTCTTAAATTTTTAATACTATTATTTTCTTTATGCAGCATTTTTTTATATATTGTTGTATAGTAATGTGTAGGATTCTGAAAATTTCCTATCTGTCTATACTAACACCTTACGTATTTGCTTTATACGACAGCCCTTTTTGGTAGTCCATAAAGCAGCTCAAAAATAAACAATTTTCTTTGAGTGAAATACTTAAAATTCCTCTTGAGCAGAAACTAGGCAGCCAAGCAGATGCCAAATTCTCCTAATTTATTGCTAAGCCTCCCTGGAATGGAATGAAATACGAATGCCCAAAAATTCGGTGCTTTTCATCTTCTCCCTTCCTTTCAAAATTCAGCAGCAGCCACCAACCCTGAGATACCATTCTCACAAAGTTGGAAGCCAGTTTTAGATTTGAAAACTCCGAAAACGAATTCATATCCCAAAGTTCCCTTCCCCCACGCCTGTGGACCCCCTTTAATCTTTCCGCCTGCTCTCCATCTTCGCTCTCGAGCATCCACCATCATTAAGTCCCTCTTCCCTGTGATTACAAACAAATGAATAACGACCGAAGCCAAAATGTTCTTGGTACTGACTTCGTTTTTTATTCTCTGCATCCACCCCCTTATTCCACGACCGCATTCTGTCTGGGGGGGACGGACCCCCGTCGTGGAATAAAGAATCCTTCCTCTTCTCTGTTATCTCGGCCTTCATATGCATAAAGGGGGTTGCCTACTTATACTCGACGTTGAAGATTTTCTATTCTTCATCAAACGATGTTAAATGTTTATTAATGAGGATGAATATTGGAAATCCAACTGTTTTGCAAATGATAGGAAGTTCCCATATATTTGTGATTCATTAAAAACTAAAATTACATCATTTTGTTAATATTGATAATTTTTATATCGATTCTTCTTAGTAACATTATTGACAAGGAAACAAAAACAATTAAGAAAATAATAAGGAATAATACAAGCTTCTCCAAAATTATGAGCTGTAAATGTATAGTGAAATGTTATTCTAAGAAACTGATTTATCATTTAATTGTATATGGAATAATTTATTGAATTATTCATATATACAATAACATATTGAATTGAATTATTCCCGTTTTAAAGATATGTGAATAATTTATTGAAGACTAAAAATTCATCATTTTACTAACACTGCTCATTTTTATATCGATTAATTTCTATTGTTACTTTTAACAAGAAAGAAATTTTAAAATTAACGTGATATGGAGTAAAGGGTGCCTTATTAAAATTATGAGTTGTTAAATATCACGTGGAAACGTTATATTAAATAATAAATTCATTCTTTGAATAGAGAAATGTATTTGTAAAAAAAAATAATAATTGTTTTACAGATAATATAATTATTTGAAATTTTGAGTTTTAACTTAAGCAAAAAATTTATTTGCCTGTTAAATTGATAGAAAAATAGAAAAGAAAAAAGCAGAAAATGTGGAATATTTTTTAAAAAAATTTATATTGGGAAAATGATATTGCAAGTAAATCCATTTTCATATAAAAACATTAAATTTCCCCCTTTATTTATCAATGTTTAATGGGAAAAAATAGAAAATGCTTATTAAATGACTTTGTGTGTGTGTGTTTGAATTTTAAGAATAAAATTATTAAAATGGGAAAAGAAAAGCTTTATTTTTTATTATGAAATATGAAATTTAAATAAGCTTTGAAAGAAATGTGGTGGGGAGGATTAATGTGAGAGTTGATGGAATTAAATTTTATCTATTGGCTTTTTCCAAGTGTCCGAAAGATTCAATACATTATTTAAAATTTGACTTTCATGAAAATAATTCTCATATAAAGTGTGTATTTTACATCAAGATTTTTTTAAAAAAAATTCATTTATTAAAATCATTAATTAATTTATATTTTTGTCTTTAGTAATAAAAGTTTCTTAAATTAACGAGAGGAAGAGAGTAGTAAAATAGAAAAACAGACATTTCCAATTAAAATTAAAAAAAAAAATTATTATTATTTTATTTTTAGATTTATGGGAGAATTTTTTTTCCTTGCATTTCCAGAATAATTCATTTTTCCAAAATATATAACCATAAAATTAGTTTAAAAAAAAAAATCTAACTTTTTAAATGAATTTTCTTGATTGATGTCATAAAGAACGCCTGTCATGAACAGAATGACATGTGCCTGATGAGTATGAATTTTAATTTGATTCCTCCGCTAGTTAGAATAAAAAGAATTCCTAATGATTACTAGCCCACATAGAGATTTAATATTCAAATCTGGAGTTCAGTCTATTTAATATTTATTATTTCTAAAAATCGTTTAATCTTATTTTTTTTATTCATGTATTTTGTGTCCTCAAAAGAGAAAATGTTTGCAGAAAGAAAAGATGGAATATTTTTTTTTTTTTTTTTTTTTTTTTTTTTGCCTTTGAGAAACTGATCGAAACTTTTTGATGAATGGTTCGAAATGTTGTGATAATTATTTTACGTTCACACATTTGTAAATCTGTTTGCGTTGTTATTTTATTTGTTATAACAAATAAAATAAGAATTATACTAAAATAAATAACAGTTAGTTGCTTCTTTTATGGATGAAAATTTTTCTACATAATTTAACTAAATAAAATATATATATATATATATATATATATATATATATATATATATATATATATTATTTAATAAAAAACGAAATAACTTTTGATATTCATATAAATTTTTTTAATAAAAATTTGAAATTTCTCTAAATATAACTTTTTAATATAAAATTGTGCTAAAGCTTGAAAATAAAGCAAATTAATCGTAAAATAAAGATAAATAAAAAATATTATTTAATACAATTATTTATTTATTTTGTTATAATATTTTACTCCATCAAGAAATTTCTTCAAAATCCAAATGGTGACAAAATCCATAATCAGAAACTATTCTTGCCTTTAATTTGTTAGTTAAAAACAAATTGCTTCCAAAATGCCAACAGTTGCCCTCTCTTTTTCAAAAGTTATAAAATTGATAAAAAAAAAATTATTATCTTCAAAATACTTTAAATAACAATTCATTAGTCAAGATATTTCTATTCTTGCTGTTGGCAAGCAGTTACAATTTTACGATATTCTTTATAAATGAAAAAGTAATTGTTTTGGTTAAAAATATTATCAGTGTAATATTTATAATACAAGAAATTTGTTTAATTTTTATTAGTTGCAATAACAACTGGCAGATAATTGTAATTATTGATTTTAAAGTTGTTTGCTTAGTGATAAATTTTTAATTGAAAATGGGGGAGAGAAAATTAACTACTACAGTCTCTTAAGATTAATTTGGGAATGCATTTTCCAATTATTAACAGATAAATTCAATAATAACAATAGTAAATAATAACTACAATAATGACAATAGTCACAAATACATAGAATGATATCAACAAATAATAACAATTTATCGAAAACTGACAACAAGTAATTGTGCATTATATTTGTTTTAAATTCTCAAAGAATGATTGGGTTAATATGACAAACGATCTTCTGAAACAGAGTCCTGTGTCAACATATTTAAACAATAGCAGTTTTTCAAATGAATCATAAGAAGTAATTTGAAACCGATATCTTTTCAGTGTATATTCAGCGATGTGCTCGGAAACGAAAATATACGATGTGTTAGAGGTTATAAATCTTTAATTGTGTGTTAAATTATAAGCAATTATTAATAAAATTGAACGAAGTTTTAAAAAATAATTTCATTTGCGATACCAAATATAAATGATTTTTTTTCACCTGAAATGCGAAATATAGTAGAAAAATTAGACGTCAATTAATATAATCAAAATGCAATTTGTTCTAAAGGACTTGTTCATAAAATTTGACCAAATGCCTCAGAAAAGTCTTATTTAAATATTTTATATCGGGATTTTTAGATTGTTTCGTGATGTAAAATGCTTTTATTTTTTAAGACACTACTTATTGTGGGAACATAGGGACGAATTTTTCTGTTGCTATAATTAATGATATGGAACAGTGCTCTAAAAATATCTCAACGACTACATGTTAGCTCAATTGTGGCGTTTCAAAATAACATGAAACGTCCCTGCAGAAGTGCTGATCGTTTCTTAAGTAAAAAGGGTAGCACGCACTAGGGAGACCGTCCCCTTAAGGCCGGGTGATGGCGAAATAACGAGCTCGAACGAATCCCGAACATGATTACCGTTCGTTTGTGCATCTAATGGGCGAGCAAGGGCTGCTGGGAGATTGGTTTGTCCTAATAGCTGAATGCGATTTGCTGCCCTTCCGAACCGCCTACCCAAATCTTTCTTCGGGCCCGCTTTTTCTCTGCCAATTACTGTATGCAAGGGCGCCTGCCACTGCAGAACCCCCCCCCCCTCCTTTCACAAGCAAAAAATGCACAAGGAAGAAATGCCTCTGCCAAAAAGAAGGAACTTGTGGCAACTGAAATCCGATTTGATGGTGAGCTTTTATTCCTTCCTTTTGGGAGGTTTAGTGAAACTGTTGTCAAACCCTTTTGTTGGAAGTTTTATTAAAACAATTTATTCGTGCTTTAAAGAAAATGTGGATAGACTACGTTCGAACGGAGTGTGTACTGTTTTTTTAATGTTCCTGTAAATGTATTAAGAATGATTGTTGATTCTGTAGCATAATTGTACTAAATTATGATATTTTAGAATTTTCGTCAAACTCTCCTGGAATTTAAAACATTTAACATTCTACAATTATAAAGAAAGGCTTTTGTCGAAAAAGAAGGAATTTGTGGCAACTGAAATCCGATTTGATGGTTTAGTGATACTGTTGTCAAACCTTTTTCTTGAAAGTTTTATTAAAACAATTTATTCGTGCTTTAAAGGAAATGTGGATGGACAACGTTCAAGCGAAGTGTGTATTATTTTTTTTTTAAGTTTTTGGAAATACGTTAAGATGACTGTTAATTCTGTGGTACAATAGAATGTCTTTTAATTCTGTGGTACAATTTTACTCATTTATGATGTATTCTAGAACTGTCATCAATTTTTCCTGAAATTTAAAACATTTAATATTCTGTAGTTATAAAGAATCTTCCCAGTGGAATATCGTTATGCTATTGCTCCTTTTCTTTTTCAAAAACAAGTGAAGTATTTATAAGTTTTTAATAAATCTATATCCGATATTATTTAGAAATAACCATCTATCAATATTTGGATTAATTTCATGCTTTATTAAGACTTGATATCTCGAATAGAAAAAAAGTTGGGCGGTATATATCTTTGGTAAAACCTTGGATTTTCTTAAAAAGCATTAAAAAAATAATAATAATGGGGAATCTTCTTTCATTTGGCTTTTAAACGGTATATGTATGTATATGTTTTACAATTCTATGAATTATTTCCTAAAGTACACGTACACATAGAATTTTAAATTACACATCTCTGCTTTATTTTATTAAATTATTCTTCGATAAAATGGAAAATAAGTGCAAATTTCCCCCTACATTATTCAATTATTATTTCTTCTCAAAAATTTTCTTTTTTTGGACTTAATCCTTCCATTAATTTTTAATATTTTCTCTTGCCTAAATTCCCAAATGAACGAACTAGAATACTAATTGAACTCACAATTAATTCATTCATTCAACTATTCACCAATACTAATTCAAAAAATTAAACATTAGTTACTTTCATTTATTGCAACACGAAAAAACATTTTTGAACTACACCATGCAATGGTGAGAGCATATTTTTTTCTCTCTCTTTGGGAATTCATTATTCGTACCCGAATCTCATTAAATTAATTTATATAAATAAATTTTTAACATTTTAATATTATTTACTGTTTTCTTAGCACATTTGCTGTATACTCATTAAAAAAAAATTCCAATGCACTCTTAAAAACTCATCAAAATCTCCAACAATTCTTCTTTATAATCTCATCCCCACTTTCCACACACAAACATTTACGGAAATAAGGAAAATTACGCTAACGACCTTCTTTTAAATTCTATTAATTTCTCATTGATGGAGAGAATGGCGATTTTTAAATTAGTTTCCTGGAGGCACTTTCATTTTTGCTCTTCCTTTTCATTTCTTGTGCCTTCAGAATGCGATAGAACCCTTAAGTGGCGCTTTTAATGCGGGGTTGCTCTAGAAATAGCCATCTTGAGGCGTAATTGCTCATTTATTCCCCTCTAATAACCCACTAACTGTGCAGACGATAATCACCCGAGTACTCTCTTCGGCCACCCCCCGATTTGCATATTCCATCCACCGGACACAAAATAAAAGCCTACAGTAGCTACATTGGCGTCACATTTCTCGCCAGGCTATAAATTGGACAAAGATAATAAAACGTCGCCAAGCGACCCGTAATTTATGCCACTATGCATTCCTTGGGGGTCGGTCGTCTGTAGATCCCCTCCACCCCGAGAGAGACGAGAAAGAGTGGAATCCATTGTATCGTAATTAAGGGACTAAAATACTGCAGCAGGCTCTTTGAAAACAACACGATTCGGGAATGTGTGTCCCTGGGCTTTCGACCAATCAGGTGGCTGCGATCGGGGGTGGATGAGAGGTGACGATCCTGCAGGTGGATTGGCTCTGCAGATCCGGGGATGCGGATTGGGAAAGGGAATGGTTCGATAGACACGTTGCGTTTTAAGGATGGGTGGGTTTTACACGGGGGAGAAGACGCGCTTTAAAGACGCGATCGTTGCGTGTCAAGCACAAAATGGCGTCTAGGGGGTCTCCGCCGATTAAGATTCAATAATCGATTATTAGCATTTCATTCAGGGAGACATTTTCTTTCGAAATGCATGGATATAAAATGTAATTTAGATACGACGTAGAATTTTTGCTGGAAAGGATATTTAACTTTTTTTTTTGATTGCCTTAAGAAATATAACTTCTAGGTTGCAGTTTAAATTATTTATTTGAAACTATTTTGTATTTTCCTGTTTTTGCGATTGCTAGTATGTTTAGAATGTTTATTTATTCTTAATACATTTAGGTTTAACTACAGTTAGATAGTTTATGGTACTATAATGTAAGATAGCTTGTTGATTTGAAATAATATTGAAATTATTTTTGCCATGTATTTCTCATTTGTAGACAGATCTTAGAATGGAAGTCTATAATCTCCTTTCCAATGAATTTGCTTCATCAGTTGCTTGACATAAGTAATTTTTATTAAATACTAAGCAAAATTACGATTGTTAACATAGAGAGAAATTAATTAGAAATGGTAAGGATATTTCCGAGAGGGAAGAGGAGGGGGAATAGAAGGCAGAGAATTCGTAATTAATGTTACATTATTAGTTTATTTAAAAAATTGTTTTTAAAATATCAGACGCTTAGGTACTCACAAAATAAGTAACAACAAATTAATTTCATTTTATTTTTTCTGCTGTTTGGATATGGGACATTTTTTTAAAATGAAGTAGATGTTTTATCTTCGGGATATAAGTAAACTCAGTATGAAAAAAGTCACAGATGCAATTCTGTGTCAAATTTCGGTTTCTAGCTATGGGGAAAAGGCTTTCAAAATACACATCCAGTGTTCTGTTGTGTATAAATCGGATCTCAGCGATTAATCGCCAAAGATTGCATCTATTAACTTTCGATCGCTAGTGAGATGGGTTTAATAAAACACAAGTATAGTTATTAGAAACTATACGAGACAGTTTCGGTTTGTGCTAATTTTTTTTCCTCTCCTATAAACCACAAACAGACCGAACCCAAACCGTTTAATTCATAGAAGCATGCCGCATTCTTAATTTATGCCTCGAATTCAATTTCCACATGACAAAGATGATATATCGCTACACATTCACACTAACATCCTATACTTTCCTTTTTTTGCACGTTATTTAGAAATCCATATTTCCTGAGAAAAAAAGACCAAAGTAGATAAACGCTCTTAACACATACACAATCCAATCCACCCCAAGTACTCATATCATAGCTTATTCATGAAAAGAACCGTTATACTCACAAACACAATACAAATGCGTCATGTCACGCATGTAACAGTCTTCTAAGACATAACGAAAGGAAGAAAAAAAATCAATTATGATAATGAAAATGGTTTCGTGTGTGTTCTTGAATTGCGAACGGGAGGAGTTTCGACTGCGTGAATAACAACCGATGAAAAAAAAAAATTAACAAAAACTTTCGCACGCACAGGAAGTTCACGCAAAAGAGGATGAATATTTAACCCACGCAGCACTTAAAGATGCATTAGTATTAATGTCCCAACCCCCGTGCGTAAATCACCCTCAGACATCACTCTGTATCCTGATGACTGTTGTGAAGATTCATCGAGGTGTTTGTTTTTAACGTTGTCTTGCATTAGTTTGAGCCTGCCTATTTTACTCTGGTGTTTATTTTTCAAATTTAACTCGTCAGAATTATTGAACCTTCCAATGAATCTTCCTGGCATCGTATAAATTGATGGTGATAATGATGATGTCGTGTCCGCGTTACCACGGAAAGGGGGTGCAGTAGCTTCTGAGGGTAAAGACCCCTGAGCACCCGAGGGCAGAAGTCTGACTTCTAGCTCATATGAAGATGAAACTCGCACATTCGCTTGCACAACCCCTTTTTGCAGGGAGGCACATTCACACACCTCACAGATAGAACACAGATGAAGAACAACCATGCCCGAACCCCGGACGCCCAGACACATTGGTTGTAATGTGGTAAAATCAGAATTTCAAATCGAAGGAGACATATTGACATATTATAATGATAAAATATATACTGTTTTGGAAATAAGGGTAATTTTAAAAATGCGAGTTAAATTTTAAGAAATGTTCTTTGAAAAGTAAATATTCAGTTACAAACTGTTCTAAATATAAACCTTTAATTTAAAGTCATTAATACACTATGAGATATACATGCATATCTTACATTTCTGTGAGAGCACCGATGTTTTTTTTTTTTTTTCCTTATTTGTGCATATTACAGGCTCTCTTCTTAATAAATGCATTAATTTAATTTCTTATTTCAATGCATTATTAACATGTAAATGTTTGATTTTCAAGATTTTTTGTTAACTGTATTACATTTGTGAAAATGCATATGTTTTTATTTATCTGTTATGACTCCAGACTACCAGGCATCTTCATTTGTGCACAATATTATAGAAACAAATTTTCTTCAATGTTTATAAATCCTCCAGTAAGAAAGTGAACTTAATGAAATTTATAAGAGTCTCACCAATAACTTTTGATAAAGAACTAATATTATGCTAATATTTCATAATTCATAGAATTTTTTTTTTTTTTTTTTTACATTACGGTTTTAATTCACCGGTTTAATTTACCCTCTTTTCATCATAGTGTCCTTAAGCAGCTAACTGATTGGAAATTCTTTATTGTATTTAAGCGTTTACGGAATCAAATTTATCATTCCTAAGATCAATTAATTTTCCTTTATATAACAATACTACAATATTTAAAAAAATTTAAGGACTTTTTTGTTTAAATTTATTCATCTTATTGTTTAATTAATCAAATTTATTTTCTTTCTGGATTTTTATGTTTGACAGAAATTATTATTTTATTCAGTTTAAGCTTTTTTATTCCAAATCCCTTACATTTCTGGATATATCATAATTGCACAATTATGTAAATTTTGATAATATCGTGTTTTTGTAAAGTATTTAAATTCTTAATATGGGAATTTTAGGCACTGAACGTCTGGTTGCAGCATTTCTGAAGGATCTGAATCAACTACTTAACTATTTATAGACGATGAACCTCCATCTTGATATTTATCTGCCGTTTTTTCTTACATTAAATAAAACTAATAAAGAATTTCAATTAAATTAGTTGTGTTGTTACGGTCAGTGAATAAATGAAACGAGTATCAATTATTTTACTTAATTCTAAATAAAGGCTCCTAAGGCAGGAATAAAAACTGCCATCTAAATCAAATCAAGCAAAAGTGGAGTCAGGAAACTTTTAAAGAAAAATTTTCATTATTATGGAGCAAAAAAAGATATAGAAAATCATTTTGATATTTAAACATTAATATTCGTTAAATTACTATTTTAAACTCATTTTTTTTAATATTAATACAAAATTTAATTTAATGTTTCTCAAACATGGTCTTTTCCCAAATTTCGAAAGCGCACCTTTTTTCCAAACAAATCTAAAAAGTTTTTTCTTTTTTTTTCCCTCAAAAAGGAGTTATAAATAGTTTCTATTTAATAACCCTTAATCTTAACCGAATGTCATAACCACGAATGGGATTATGTAAGGGAATTTAAGAAGTTTCGAAAGCTTAGACATTACATGTTTTTATTTTTTCTTCAAATAATTGAGGGAATTAGCTTGATTTAGAATAGTGCGACAGAATATACCAAAATAACTGCTTAAAATCTTTGTTATTATCATTAATTTTTAATTTACTGTTTGTGTAATTTTAATTTAAAATTAAGATCCCAAAAAGGGATTGAAGGGGGGGGGGATTTATTAATCCTCAATCGCAAAAAAACTGAAACATACTATTGAAAAATATACTATATTAATTACAATCAAAATGTTTTTTTTTTAATTTAACGAAATTTTTTATAAGCAAATGGTGCTATCCAAATACGAAAGATCTGAAACTTTTCTAATAGGTCCCGCCCATGTTTCTTTTAGTTTAGTGAAATTCTTCTGAGCCGGGCCCAAGAATCGTGGGCGTTCGGATGGTGAGTAAAAAGCCTCCGGGATTACTCCCCCACCCCCATCTAAATCTCCTTGCCCGGGATTCATGGGTCTTTGTATCCGTTCTTGCAATGCTATGCTTCCGTTTTGAGCGGGCCACCGGAAGCAACGCCATTTTTCATCCGCCTTGTCGGAAATGCCTCCCCCCACCCGCCAAGAAAATGATTTATTTCGGATCTGATCCTGAAAATTTCCGGATTCCCCTATCGATTGTTCTTTTTTTTATTCTCCTGACTGAAGGAGAAGGAGAATGGATTAATTAAGGAGAATACGCTTTAATGGTTTAAAAGCTCATTTGGCTGTATTTCATTTTCAAATTTCATGTCGACTCGCTTATGTGAAACACTTTATTTTGATTTTTATTGTATTGGAATGCCTGTAGAAATGAATTAATTTCTATAAGGTTATTAAATCAAAGTTACTGAAATTTATGTTCTCGTACAAAAGTTTTGGATTGGGAGGGGATCAAGATTTCGTTTCATTCTGAAATTTTTGTTATTATCCAAAAATTGAATAATAAGAAATGAAGCTGTAGTTTTGAAACATAAATAGACATTCAATTTGAATTCACTATGAAATACCTTTTATATGTACCTCTTATATGAATCAAGAGTTTATTTTATAAAAATCAAGAATGTATAATAAAACTATTTGTGCTTATAAAATAGTGAGATTAATCAAATCATAAAGCATTTTATGTGTGATTTTTTTGTGCAATCGCTCATAATCTCGTAAGTTTTTTTTTTTTTTTTTTTTTTTTTTTTTTTAACATTTGGAATTTGTTACAATTAAACTGACCTTTTTATAGTTAATTTTATTTTAAAAAGAAATAGTCCAGAATATTTAAGTCGTTAATAAGTAAATAAATATATCTGAATTTATAAAGAAATGTATTCATTTGTTTGTGACTTGTTTATGTTTGAATTTATAAAGAAATGTATTAACATGTTTGACAGTTGGAATTTGTAATGTGAAGTGGCATATTTTTGTCTATAAAAAAAGCCACTTCATTAATAGCAACTAAATTTGACAAAAAAAAAAAAAAAAAAAAACCCTGCTGAAACAGCATTTATTTAAAGGCCTCTTTGAATTATAAGCTACTCTAATATGATAATTCATTCAATAAGATAATTTGAATTTCAGTCATATAGTTTTATAGCACAGAATTTAGATCATTAATATTTAAAACTAAATTTAATATAAATATATCAGTCAATTTTAAATATATTTGGATTACTTTCGAACTATTTCATCGGACTTAATAATCCATCGATTCGCCTACTCTTAATTTAAGATAACCATTGAGTATTGTTGATACTGGAGTTTAACCTGCGCTCAATCAATTCCTGTTACATATTTTGATAGAAGTTCCCTACTCATATGAATTGCGAGCAATTCTTTGGTGCACCAGAGTATCTGCAGCATTCATTGATGAATTATTAGCAAAAAAATTGTTATTGAAAAAAGATTATTATATAAACTAAAAATAATTATTAGTCAAGTTAAAAAAAAATTTAATAATTCTTTACATTTAATTTGATGTCAGGAAATTTTATTTTCTCAAACTTTCCGCAAATTTAAGATAAATCGTTATCTTAAACGAGCGGCTATCGAAATATTAGTAAAATATCTATATGTCGCAGTAGGGATTTAGAGGAAAGAAAAATGGGTAAGAAATTATTATATTATCCGTAACAAAAGTGCCTTTATATAAAATTAGAAAACATGCAAGGTTTTCAAAAGTTGATTTTTTTTTTCTAATGTTCGCCATAAATAATAACTATGTTGTTCTGAGTTAAATCAGAGGTTTTTTATTTATTTTTAAAAAAATATTTTCTGTGATTGTTCATTTGAATTTAAAATAGCACTTTCGAAAAGGATAAAATCCATTTTATTTTAAAAAAATCTGCCTGTGCATTAAATTTTTATGAATATGAATGAATAAATGAAACAAAGAATAATTAAGAGAATAACAGGAAATGTTCGTAAAATCCGAGTTGAGTTTTATTATCCTTTTCACATTTTTCACGTTTCTTTAATGGCGTGACTCATGACAATAATTAATTTATTACTATTATTATTATTAACGACAATTTCAATTTTCTCTTGTTCTTAATTACCTGAATTATTTTGTTTTATCATAAAATTTACCTTAGGAAAATAATGCTACACGAGAATTTGCTTTTCCTTTTTCTGTCGGCTATAATACGCAATAGTCGCGCCATCTATCGAGTATCAAATTACTTAATCGCCATTAAATTTTTATGCACCATTAAGAGGGATTAGAAATCGTTAGTAAATTAATAAATATTGAAAGCAAGGTTTTATTTGAAACATTTTTCTCTTTTAATAACAGTTACTTTTTAAATTAAAATAATAAGTAAATTGTTTAGAAAAATTACGCTATGAAACATCAAAAGTTTTTTCCTTGAGTTAGGACTTGTCTATAATATGAAAGAAGTGTACGAGTATAATTTAAACATATTGATAAGGAAAAACTTCTTCGGTAGAATTTTAGTTGTATTCCTACAACGCAAATTTAAAAAAGTACTTTATATATTTGGTTAATGGATAAAACATATTGAATTTAAACCAGAACACAAATTTGATATTCATAGCAAAACTAACAGAACATCCTTTCTTTTCAAAAAATCAGTGTTGAAACTAATTCTATTATCGCTGGTTTGAAATTATTTCTGAAATCGAATTGCTTTTGTTAAATGAAAAAATTATTGTTTTCTCCAATTCGAATGAATCAAAAGAAAATTGTTATTTTTTCCAATTTCAATGAATCAAAAGAAAATTATTATTTCTTCCAATTTCGATTAATCAAAGGAAAATTATTATTTTTTCCAATTTCAATGAATCAAAAGAAAATTATTATTTTTTCCAATTTCATTTAATCAAAAGAAAATTATTTCTTCCAATTTCAACGAATCAAAAGAAAATTATTATTTTCTCCAATTTTTGCCAATGAGTTAAAAGCGGAGATTGCTATCAATAATAATAATATGACTATAAATATTAGTAGAATAGACCATTTAATTTTCTTTTTATTTACTTGATAGCATTAGGAATTTCCTACTAATAATGGTGATAAATGAAGGTATACTTCTCATCCGTCATACCATTTTTAAGCTCTTTTCAAATATTCAAGAGAGATTATAAGATATAGAAGCAATTAACTTTGCTAGTGTATTCACTTATATTAGACAATCAGTTCACTCGAAGATAGTATTATTATTTTGATAGATAGGGCACGAATATAGGATTTTTTTTTCATGATTATTTTATTTTCTATAGTGATTTTTCTTTTCCTTTGAAATTTTTTTTATCATTGATTAAAAACAGGAAAAGATCTTTTTATAGGACTTTCAATATTTGTAAGTTAATATTTTGTGTATATTTTAATCAGTTCCAAACAAATGAATTTTCGATTGAACAAAAAAAAATTATTTATATTGATTATCTATGCGTTTGTCTGTTATCAAGTGTTGCATTTCATTTCTGCTTAAATCGAATGTATCATTTCATCTGAACAACCAGATTGTTTCTCATTATATTTATCATATTTTAATGTATTGAATAAGGAGAATTATTATTGTGAAAAATCGAAATTTCGACTACATATTGTTGTAGTTAGCCATCACGTGAAATTCAGACTATGCCATTTCCACTTACCTCTCTGCATATTTAATGAGAAAGTTGTTAGTCATACCCTCGAGAACCGCCGCCACCGCCAACCATGTCATCCCCTCACCTGCATGCTCATTACCAAAAACCAATTACAGCCTAGCATAACAATGCAATTACACTGCACTTTGGACGACATCATGCATTCTTCAGGAGGCCCTCCCCCGTTTAGAAAAAGCGTCATTACCCTTTTCCATGCATTCCCAACCCCTTTGAAGGGGTTGATGTACCCTTCCTTCTTGTTCAACATGCCCGCACACAGTCCCTGGCGCAAGATAATTGAACTAAGATATGAATCCCCCTGCTGCCTCTATAACATGGAATAGCTTTCACCTAATTCCAGGGAGTGTGTTCTCCCTGGACCTCATGGAAGCCTCATAAATGAGGCTTAATCACTCATAAAAGTCAAGACTTTAAGTCGGTTTGGTGACTGTTGCCATGCTAATGCGTCGAGAAGAGTGGAATTTATATTTCTTTTCAAAGGGGAATGTTTTAGAAGAGCCTATTTGCTGTGAAAGGGTGAGGGGAGTTGTTTTGCTTTTAACTAAAAGGTATTATGTGTATAATGGAAGTAGGTGTTTGTAAATGAATAATTCAGATACTCATAAAGATATTTCCTTTAGAAAATACGAATTAGTGCATTTTTATTAGAAAAAAATATTGTAAATGTAAATTTTACTATCTAAATACTGTAGTTAATTTAGAGAAATATAATGACTAAGTGAATAGGAAATTTCCAGCATTTCATATGCTGAAATTAAAGAAGTATTTACAGTTGCATTAGTTTAAGTGTCGCTTTTAAAACGAATTTTGTGTGTTTTTTAAAATTGGGAATAAAGGGATATACTTTAATGAGATTTCATTTTTATATAACCAGTTTAACGAATTCATTTGATAAATAAAATGCCATTGGTATTGCTATCTATGAACAAAAAAAAGCCATTTTATTCTAAAATGTTTCCTTCTTAGAGAACAGCATAAACAAGATGTCGAATTTTGAGAAAATTCCTTGATTTGTTTAATATGAAATAACTGACAATTTTTGGAAATTTGATGCTTTTCAGTAATATTCATACCTGCAGAAATTAGCCTTTATTAAACATTTTGTGACATACATTAAAAGATTTTCAAATGATAATTAATTTTTAAGACTCTTTACAATTTAAGGACAAGGGGAATTGTACCGAATAACTAATAACTGAACTGAAAATTCGAACTTTTTTTGGAGTGTGTTAACATGTTAAAATAAACGAATGATGATCAAAAATTCTAAAACTTTTATAAATATCAGTATAACTATTTTAGGCTGTAAAAAATTATCACTTGCTGTGTAGCTTAAACGCTTCTATAAGCTTCTTGTTATAAGCTTCTATTTGTTTAATATTTACTCAACAACAGGATATGGCTAAAGGTTCACCAGATTTTAGAAAATGTGAATAAATATGTGTTTCGGATTGAGTTGAATTCTATTTGGTTAAGATTTTCATTTGCCGATTCAATTAAAATTAAAAATATAATGCACTACTACTATGCTGTATGGCTCATTTTTAATTTTTGAAATTTAACTAGGTAAGTAAAAAATAGAGTTATAACATATAGTTCATGTTGCTGATTTCCAATATTATATTTTTCCCCATTGTTAATTCTAATCTGATAATTTCATATCTTTGAACTTCGATCAACTTCAGAAAAGAAAATGACATGAAACATCTAGGAAACTTTATCTGAATATTGCCTCTGATCGACTCCTTTCTCTCGGTTAAAAACAAAGCACGGCTAAAGAATCTTCTTAAAATTTTGAGGCTAAGCCAGCTTCCCACGTGATCGGGAAAGTAAATCACAGCAGAATGGCAACAAGATTTAAAACGAAGCCATAACCGACAGGAGTGCATAGTAGGTTCGCAACCATAAAAATACGGATTTCTTCTACGAGAAGTATCTGATGCTACTTGAATATGTGATTATGTTTTAGACAGATTCAGTCTGAGCTTGGGTTTGAGGGAAAGTTACCCCCACATTGGCGCTCATAACGGCTGACGATTTGAACATCCCAATGCTGTAGAAACCTCGTTTTTATAACGATTTTGTTGAGAAGCAAAGTGAGATGGGGTTGATACGGTTCTTTGGAAGTTCCTTTCCCTTTCTTGTATATGGAGAATTACTCTTATGAATCTAATTTTCTTCCTTTTTTCCCCCAGTTGATTTAAAGTATTCGACTAAATTCAAGGGAGGGGGGGATTTTTTTTAGAAAAATATTTTAACGTTTGTATGACTTTTTTTTAAAATATAAGAATCCAATGATGAATAAAAGTAAAATTATATATATATATATATATATATATATATATATATATATATATATATATATATATATATATATACATATATATATATATATATATATATATATATATATATATATATATATATATATATATATACAGCTTTTGAAGAAAAAGCTTATTTTGATGTAAATTTTAGCATTCATCTCCTAAAACTAGAATTGTTCTAGAGAAAAAAATTGTTACAGTTTTTCATTTTTCTTTGTAATATTATATAATATTACAGCATACTTAGCATATCTTAGAATGTAACTAATTATTATCTATGAAATTTTTAAATTCTTTTCATCAATATTTACATTGATCAATCATAAATCACTTCTAGAGCATTCAACATCAAATCCATAGTCCATTACATTCTGCAAGCATAACGATCACTAATTATAAATTGCATTAAGATATCTTGCTTATTTTTTGAGATTTGACGATATTCGTACAGTAGAATCATGAGAAAACTCGTTCTTCAGAAAATGCATTTAAAGTTTATAAATAAGAATCACTTACATGTCAATAATTTGCTATAACTTGACTTCCAGTTGACATAGAGACAAAATAAAGATATCATTGGAAACAAAAACGTGCATATTTTTGGAAACTATATAAAAAAAAAAATATTGAAATTTTCATCCAGATTCATGTTTTTAACCTAGTCGGATACTTTAATGTACTACGTTTTGAAATTGTGACTAAAATCTTGGTATAAATTATTTTATTTTACGGAATAGTATAGAAATGTTTAATTTTCTTAGTTAAGCAAAATTTCTTATCAATTGCCATTTTGTTTTGGGTTTTAGCATTTTTTTATACGTTTTCTTCTTGTTTTTATTGCAAGAAATTTGAATAGTCTTCTTAATTTCTTCAAAGAATTTTTGGTGGCCGCGGTGGCCTGGTGGTGAGGTCTCTGCTTTTAAACCGGAGGGTTTCAGGTTCGAGACCCGATTCCACCGAAGAACCGTCGCGTGAGGGGGTCTGTTGCTCGTTAAATCCGTCCTGACCAAACGTCCTCCCGCTGGTGTGGTGTGGTGTGGAGAGGGGGGTGCCAGCTGAGGTGTAGTCTTCGTCATCTGACAACGGTTCAAAATTACAAGGTCCGTCCCAAAATAGTCCAACTGTTGCTTCAAACGGGACGTTAATATAACTAAACCAAACCAATCAAAAAATTTTTGATTATCATGTTGTACATAATTATCATCCGCATTGGGGAAAAAAAAAAGCTTTCTTTAAAATTACTTCTTAATACTGCTGTGCTTTAAAAAGAATTGGTTGTCTCAGATTTATGATCCTTTATTACAAAAGAAAATCATTTTTAAATACATTTTTACATTGTTAAATCGGATCCATAACCATCGTACAATATCTATGTGATATTTTTAATAAAATTCCTTGTTAAGAATTTTTGCATTTGATAGAAATTCAAGATTTACAAAGATATGACATCTAAAAGAAAATATTTATCTCTATACATTATCTGATTTTTTTTAATATTCTCATATTTCATTCATTTTATTCTCATACTTCATTAAAAAACCTCCTCTTAAGCGGCTTCATCAGTTCTCTCCATAAAATTCATTCCCAACCAAAATGGTTGCGAAAAAGTGGAAAAAAACTATGGCAGAATCTCGAACACTAATAAACAAAAGTAACCAAGAAAAACTACTTGTATATACTACTTCATATATTTCATTAAATTTTCTTTAACAATATAAATTTTTTTTTGTTTTTCATAAATTAATGTTTTATTATTCTATTCATATGTTTTGGGATAGCGAAGAATATTTTGTTTTTAGTTGCAGTCGAAAAATATTTTTATAAAACTAGAAGTGCTTACAAGGAAAAAAAAAAAAATCGATGCCATGGCTGTGGCATACTGCTTCCTAAATCCGAGGTTACTTTCTAGAGGTGGAAAACTGCGCTAAAGCAAAGCGGTGCTACATACACATAGGAAAATTACACAAAAGAATAACACACCAGAGAAGCATCGGTATCACGGGATCAAATAGATCGGTGGAAGGGCAGGCTACACACTCCGATGATGATGAGTGGCCCTCGCCATTGAGACCAGGGCACTATAGGGAGCCATAAAGGAAACCCAGTCCCATTCAGTACGAGGAAATCATCTCCCCAGTCCTTCTTATTCGGTATTCTTAGGGTCGAATCAATGGCAGTAAACTCTTCCGGACACTTCCGGCTCGCCAAAGGGGGCCTGCTCCCAATTTCAACAGTTTGCGATGTTCCCAACAACTTAATTTTGGTGAATCAAACAGTAAAAAAATACAGTAAAAGCAAGTTCGCAATTTATCTGGTTCGTTACTGTCAGCATTCTTGTAATTCGCTGTCTTTAATATTTTCAATGTTTTTTGTCTATATATTTGTAGAACTTAGCAAATAACCATGCTTCAGAGATGGTTGTTGTTTCTAAAACGGACATTGTGAGATAAGTAACTCAATTTGATTTGTGTAGATTCAAAAATATTCGGAAATCAATGATTTCTCCGAATTTTTAAATAAAAAGGAAGAATTACTGCATTCGAAAGCTTGCGTTTTAAAGTTATTTGGTTTATTCTCAATTTCTTGAGTTACTATTATGAAATCGAATACAATAAACACTTATTGTTGTCTAAATAAAAATGCTGTCAGATTTTTAGTGTATAAAATTGAAAAAAAAAAAAATATTTAAGTAGCTGATGAACTAACAATTTTAGAGAAAAAGTATTCGATTTGTTTAATTTATCGTTTGTTTAAATTTAGATTAAAATTTCTGATGGCGATTGATTAATAGATAAACCCTAAATTCATTTTAATCTTAATTTGTCATTTAAAAAATTCATTTCATTGATATTTACCGAGATGAACTCCATTTTACGATATGCAAGATGATTTAAATGACTCCTTTTCCCATTGTTGGTTGATCTGTGTTGAAACTTCATAAATGTGATAATATACACTACAAATCATTATGCTTGTAAATTTTTATTATGCTTGAAATACAACATTTGCATCTCTAATATTCTAAATACAATTTGATTTTGATGGGCATAGTTATATTAAAGCAGATGCACCCTAAAAGCACAAAAGAATTAGTAGGCACAACGGAACATTGATCAATACAGCACAACCTCTTGTGCTAGTTCGTCATTGATGTTAAACACAAAAGTGAGATGGCCAAGGAGCCTTATTAAATTTAATCCGTTTGAATTCAAAAAGCCATAAATCTTGAAAAACAGCTTGACTTAAAGTTCTGGTTATGAAAAAACTATTACAGGATGATAACTAAAACTTCTTTATGATTGTATGAAATTTCAGTGAATGATCCAATTTGCATCAGGAATGGGAGAGAATATTTTAAAATAACATTCATTAAAATGAACTCATTTTTAAAACAAATATATAGTTTTGATATTTCCATTTGGATCTAGTGAATGCTCGTCCTACTACATTTGCAGTGTCTTTTAAAGTGCTCTACACCATATGATTAAAGTGCTCACACCAAAGTGCTTTTTGCCTTTTAAAGTGCTCACACCATCGCCTCATACCTATCTTTACAAACCAAGCATCTATATTCTGCTAACATTCAGTAGATTTGCATATTAGTTGCAGTTATCGTATAAACAAAGTCTTACTATTCCAATTAAATTGTTGTGATTATAGATGCTAAGTGACGTGACTAGCTGAAAGCAATGACACAAAATTTTGATGAAAGATTGCTTCGTATTGCTGTAGTAATACGCGTGAGAAATAATATGAATTTAGGAAAAAAATTCAAGTTATTTTATAAATTAAATACTCATTTCCCAAGAGTCATGGTATTGGAAATGTAAAAACGCAGCAGATACTTCTAATGGATAATTTAATATCATTTTTTTTTCATTTTGGTTTTTGCAGTAATATATGAAATTGTGAAACTAAATGTGCCTCAAACTTAGAAATTTGACCCTCACCCCTTCTTCCTGAAGAGACTAAAACAAATACAAGTCCTGCTCAACCCGTGCAGCAGAAACCCTCACGTGCCTAAAGGATGGATCTATTGGCGATTTGCGTACCATTTCTCTGGCACTCCCCAAACGATCGTAAAGAAACCGAGGGTAACGGTAATTCCATGCAAGAAACCGAAATTGAAATTGCTTTCTCTAGTGCCCCATTCCCTAGTCTCGTAGCCCTTCCAACTCCCAATATGTCCAAGTAACAGAGAAATTTCTTTGCTCTTCGAAAATCGTTTGTATGCACTTGTTCCTCCAATTTTTAAGCAATAATTTCGTCTGCATTGCTGTTTCTCGAATTTATGTCTATGGAAATGTTTAGTGCATCCCTCTCCCAGGCTTCGCCTCTATTTTGAATGACCAACATTTTTTTTGTTTGTTTGTTGTTGTTGTTGCTTCGGAGTGATAATAGTTCGTACCTGGCGAAAATGGAAAATGCTGATTTTTCTGCGTTACATGCCTCGTTAAATATTTTCTTTGGTAATTTTGGGCATCTCAGAATGATGACTATTTGCTAGTTGATTTAAAAGAGATGGTTGGAATATTTGTTATGTCACAATCGTGATTTTTGATTATAATATTGGGAATTTAGATTCAAAAATGCCCCCGTTGCTTTAATTTAGTGTTACTAGTTATTTTTGCTTTCACCGAGGCTTCTCTAAATGTTGCCTATGAAGATGCTGAAAGCAATTTTTCCTATTAGAAAAATGACGGACGATTATTTATTCAACTATATTTTAAATAAATAAAGAACTTTTTTAAGAATTATAAACTTGAGATTGTAAACAATAGTTGTGTTGCTGAAATGCAAATATTAATTTTCTTCACTTTGCATTTGTTACTGACACATTTAAAAAAAAATTTCTGTAGGTTCCAGAGTTAATATAATAACTTAAATATGTATAAAGATTAATCAGTAAATTAAGCAATAAATATTAGTTTCACGGTATCATAGAAGAACCAGATGAATTGTTGATTAATATTTAGAAATGTAGGATGGTTATTGATTTGTAGCTTTTTTAAAGGAATAAAAGCTAGTTTTGACTGTATTAAATCACAAAAATAGTTTAAAATAATGAAATTACGTGAAATATACTTCACTTTAAAATAAGAAGTATTTTTGAAGCAGAATACGAAAATCCAGAAAATCCAAATTTCAAAAATTTAGAACTTATGGTGAAAATGTTTATATCCATGATAATCGTCATAATTGGCTATGCTGTGTGAACATTTTTTGTTAGTTCACACTTTTTTTTTTTTTTTGATATGTCAATTCATTAGAATAATTGTTCAATCTTCGGAAGTGGAGATAAATATTCAAATAAAACATGCCCGTAGAATTGGTTTCTAGTCTTTCATCAAGTACTGTTACTTTTTTTTTTTTTTCAAATTTGTCAGAAAAATTGTATTATTTTATTTATGGTGTAAAGAATTTTCATTGTCTGATTTAACATAAAAATTTATTTACTAGAAATAACATAAATTTTTGTATATAAGTTTATATTGCTACTCAGAAAAAAAAAATTCTACTGTCTGAGAAATTCTACACTGAGAATTCAAATCATTTCATAGCAAACCAATGCTTTTGTAATTTTTTAGATGCAATAAATCTTATAGTTTTTTTTAATTTTTCAATATGAGTAATTTTTCCAAGAAAAATTAATTGGAAAAAATATTGAAAAGTCTATAAATGAAAATTCAGTCTGTACATGGAAGAAAATTATCTGTAGTAAACCTTAAAAAGCTCCTAAATGGCGAAGCACTTTAACTATATTTTTTACAGACATAATTAAAAAGAAAAGATTCTTTTTAAGTTACTTTAAATCTAAACATCCTTGAAAAAAAGTTTTTAATCTTCTAATTAGTTTCCTACTCTTATAGATTATTGATAATCAATATTTAAAACTACTAATAAAAGTAAAAGGAATAAAAGAGATCTTTTTTTAAAGGGCATTTCAGACACCTCTTAATGCAATGATAAAAAATTATACGCTTTCCTCAATTATGTTCTCAGCATCCCCAGAGCAATTAAAATTATTTTTTTCTGCATTTTCAAGTTAATTAATTTACGTCACGATAAGGAATGTCATTGCGAAGAGTACTTAGCAAGACTTCTCTGTAATATACAACACAAAGATACAAGGAAATAAATGAACTTCTAAAAACTTCTTGTAAAAAACCATTAACGCTTCAATCCATCACGATTCTTGATTAGATCTTTTACACTGGTGGCAGTTCACTTTTTTTTTTTTAATTTTCTTTTTTAACACACCGACAAGTTGTTTTTTATTATTACTTCCTCTGTTTTAACCTTTTCTTCTTCTTCTTGTTTTGCATAAATTTCCCGCCGACATTCATTTTACCTACTGTGTGTTTGTCGCCGAGAACACAAATAAACGCAGGTAGGTTAAAAAGAAAGATAATTGTGAAAAAACTTAATTGCTTTTTACCGTCCTAAGTGCACTTAAAACCGCCACCTTCGGAATAATTACAAAACTCCCTCTCATCAGACGAGAAGGGGAAAAAGAAGAGAAAAAAAAAAACTAAAGAGAGAACGGGGGGAAGAGAGAAAACCACATACCTCACATAGACAAAAACGAAGGAATTTATCAAGTAATTATTTGAAGTTTTAATTCAAGTTGAGAAAGAAGGGCGCAGAGTATCAACTCATTAGGAATTTTTTTTGCTCTTCTGTGTAACCCCGACAAAAATTGTCGCTGCATAATTGCAAGAGAAGGGGGGGAGGGATGTGAAGTGAAGATAAAAAAAGCAAGGGAAAGGATCGGAATTAGCAAAAGAAGAATGATGGAAAAGAAGAGAAAGTACTGTTAATTACTTCTCCTGCCAAAAAAGCATCTCCAAGTATTGCCAGCGTAGTTGCCAGGCTAAACTCCAGGCAATTAAGGCTTTCTACTAAGTCTTTGTTTCTTCTACCGGCTCGGCCTTATTTGAACTATTTTCGCTTTTAATTTTGTTGGGTAATGTCCAGTGCATCAATCTTGTAACTTTTTTTTAATTCTCCTTTTCTCAATAAAAAGTCTAAAATAAATTTATACTGTCTGGCATTATCTTGCGAAAACTTTTTTTTGTCTTCGTTCGTTCTTGGTTTGGTTCTTTCAGTATTTTTCTCTTTCGTTACGAAATAAACTTTTAATTTTTGTAGCAAAGTAAAATTGCATTCAAGATTGTGGAAGAAAAATTTTAATTACATATCAAACGTCAAGATTTTTTTTCCGTACCTCAATGAACGTTTTAATTTAGAAAAGCGAGCATTACGGTGTTTTTATAAAGAAAGGATGGCTTGATGGACATATTACTGATAAAATGTTGCTAGTTCGTTTTCGTTCGTTTAATTCTGGAATTTATTTTAATGCCTGTATATTTCATCGAAACCTTCTTTTTTACATGTTTTTGTTTTTTAAAAATTGGTGAATATTTATACTATTAAACCACAGGAAAAAAAATATAAAGATAGTATTTGGGATTTTTTTTCGTTTCTTTTTAATTTAACTCATCATTAATTCAATTTTTTTTTACTATATTTATTATTTCGTGGTTATTTTTGTCACTCTTTATACATTTATTAATGAAGCTTCCTTTCTTATTCTTTAACTGAAAGTTATATAAAAAGTGTCGCAAAATTATCCAAAATTTGAATTTGCAACCATTTGTGAAGTAAAGTATTGGCAACCCTATTAAAAACATTTGACAACTGATAGTTTAAGGTTGATAAAAATGGAGCGTTAGACAGCAGACAACGTGTTAACGCAAGATTTGAATTAAATAATAAACACAGATTTTTTTTTCTTTAAATTATTATATTTTTATTGAATCATAAAGTATACAAGATATTGTTACGTATGGAATAGCCCATGGGACAAATAGGCTCTACGGCGTTTCTGCCTCATACACACTCTTTTATTGAAATTTTCCATGACCATTTTGCATAAATTTGGTTGAATTTCGTTGATGCAGCGTTGAATTTCCTCCTTCAATGCATACATACTTGTGGGCTTGTTGGCATAGACCTTTTTCATATCAAATAATCCCATAAAAAGAAGTCCAGTGGTGTTAAATCACACTATCTAGAGGCCTAATTCTAAAAGATTCGAATTGTGGTCGCCAGACTCTTATTATATTTTGAAATATTCTTCAACAATTAAAACACACTGTTCTATCGTGTAACTCTCCATTTTTTATAGTAAATATCAGCTATTAAATGATTTTTAATAGAGTCGCCAACAATTTAATGCCATCAACAACAACAAATGGTGGCAAATTCAAATCTTGCGTTAATTTTGGGGCACCCTTTACTATATAAGTTAAGTATCTAATGATTTTTTAAAAAATTCTATATATATATATATACGCACTTTTCCCATATAAATATTCTTCTATAATACTTTTTTCAATGGCCTGCAATTTATATTCTGGTCAGAAAAATATTCCTAAAAATCTCATCCTCAGTCTATGCGAGTCTACTGCCAATATGCGCATTGTTCAAGCAGCAGAACCGCAACATATTAGAATAAAAACGCTCAAAAACATTGAAAACATTCTTCTTTGCATTTCCATATCCTTATTGCATCTAAAACGCGTGCTCCTAGAAAACCTTTCTCCCGGAAAAAAAAAGGGAAAAGAGAGGAGGGATAGAGATTCCGGGAAAGGGGGTTCTCCATGTCATGTGCGTCTGTCAGTCCTTTATCTCGGCACCCCTTCCTTATTTTATTTCTTTATTTATTTTACATATTCTTCTCGGAGATAGCAGCGAATGACCGAGAATTTTCCCTTGTGTGGGTCGCGACGTGGGATAGCGGACATTCTTTTTCCGAGGGAGCAGCAGAATGGGGTTATTGCCGAGGATAATATACATAAATACATAGACGCATACAAAGTGCCTTTGGGAGAATGGTCTCGGTGGCGCTTAACAATAATACGCAGAAAGAGAGAGAAATATATTTTTCCCAGGAAAAGAGCCCGTTTTCTGCGTGAAGGAATTTGGATATTTGCTTCTTGCCAGAGCGATTTCACTGTTTAGAGTTTTTGAATCTTCACCAGCCATTTCTAAAACGTTGCATGATCTGAAGTTTTGTTGTCTTAAGCATAATCTTGGGTTGAATTCTTTGTGCTGCTCTATCCAGGATAAACTGCAATTTCAGAGTAATTCAAACTACATTTGGCCTAATACTTTAAAACATTTTGATGATTGCTTCTTGCCAGAGTGATTCAATTGCTTGAATCTTCATCAGCAATTTCTAAAACGGTGCATGATCTGAAGTTTTGTTGTCTTAAGTATAATATTCGGACGAATCCTTTGTAATGTTGTATCCAGGAAACATTGCAATTTCAAAGTAACCCAAGCTTCTTTTAATTTAATCCTTAAAATAAATTTGATGACTGCTTCTTGCCAGAGTGATTTCAGTGTTTAGGGATTTTGAATTTTCACCAACAATTTCTGAAACGGTGCATGATTTTAACATTTGTTGTCTTAAGCATAATCTTTGAGTGAATTCTTTGTACTGTTCTATCCAAGAAGCACTGCAATTTCAGAGCAACCCAAACTACCTTTGGCTTAATGCTTTAAAAAAGATTTTGATGATTGCTTCTTATAGAATCGCATCATGCGATTCGATTGCTTGAATCTTCATCAGCAATATCTAAAACGGTGCATGATTGTTGACCTAAGCACAATCTACGAGTTAATTCTTTGTAATATATATAGGAAATACTTCAATTTCATAGTAACCCACTCCACTTTTGGCTTAATACTTAAAAAAATTTTGATGACTGCTTCTTACCAGAGCGATTTCATTGCTTAATGCTTCTGAATTTTCACCAACCAATTCTAGAATAATGTATGATCTGAAGTTTTGTTGTCTGAAGCATAATCTTCATGTGAAATCTTTGTAATTTTGTATCCAGGAAATATAGTAATATCAGAGTAACTGAAATTACTTTTGGCTTAATACTTAAAAAAATTTTGATGACTGCTTCTTGCCAGAGCTATTTCACTGCTTAGGGTTTTTAAATCTTCACTAGTAATTTCTAAAATGGTGCCTTATCGGATGTTTTGTTGTCTTAAGCATAATCTTCGGGTGAAATTTTTTATATCGTACACAGAAAACGCTGAAATTTCAGAATAATTCGAACTACTTTGGCCTTGCCTTTGCCGAACTACGAAATGTTGACGCTTACCAGAGTGATTTCATTACTTGAGGTTTGTGAATCTTCATCTACCAAATTTAGAATAATTTATGAGCTGAAGTCTTGTTATCTTAAGCGCAATCTTCGAATAAATTCTTTGAAATGTTGTACTCAGAAAATACTACAATATTGGAATGATATAAAATGCGTTTAGTATTTAAATAATTTTAATGCTTGCAATAATATTATTTACTATAAGCTCTCTTACAATGATTACCATTTAGTTTTGAAAACTTTTATATTGTCAATTACTATTTAATTCAATTTTCAAAATAGCAAAATTTTTTTGGCTATACATATAAACACATTTAAAAATTGATTAAAATTTCCATAAATGGGCAAATATAGTTTCAAAACATATTTTTCATTTAAATGTTATAATTAACATTTTAGAATAAATATTAAATAGTAGCAATAATGCGAATTTGATTTTTTTTTAGAAAAACTTAAATTCTTTTTAAATAAAAGGGAACAGTGTACATCAAACCAATTCACTTAATTCAAATCTATTTCAAATACTTTTAATCATATCTTACAGAAAGATGTTATTGTAGCTATTTGTATTTAATAATCGATGCATTAAAAAAGTGAATTACCCGAATTAGAATCTTTATTTAATTTCTAATTTTTTTAAATACTCATCTCCAAAATTAATGACGTATTTCATGAGAAATAAGTAAGAAAACAACTTGTTAAAAATTTCATTCGATAGAAAAAGTATATAAATAGAAAATTAATTATTCATTATCATTTTATAAGTAGTGTTTAACGTTTAACAAAACAGTGGGCATTCAGAAAAAAGATCTCAGGAAAAGGTCAGTTCTCTTTTTGGCTACATTCCCCTGAATCTGCAAGTAGAATCAAATGCATTTGTGAAATCTGAATGATATATCGGTGACAAAGATATACTGAGTTCGCAGGCAGACGTCAGTCTTCTTTTGTCCACTCAAGCATAAATGCATCTGAAATATAGACTGGACATTGTGTGGACTGGGCAGAAGTTGATGCTTTCATCCAGTCTACTGCTTTCCTTGCGAAGCTGATAGATCTGCAGATGCGTTCACTGAGACGAATCACTATGTTGATTTTTTTTTTCTTCTAGGATTTCACAGTAGTGTTTATTTTGTAGCCAGTATTGAGGAATTTCGAAATTTTTTATATGATGTTAAATTTAATATGTACTTTAATTATTAAAGTCCTATTATTTTTAATGTCTGAAAATATATTCCGTTATATAGGTCACGATTATTAAATTAGTAATTTTTTTCTGTGCACTTTTTTTTCATATAATTTTTGCCATAATTTCTTAAGGCCTTAAAAATAGATCTTCAGTCTTCTGCGTGTTGACATTTCTCTTTCATTTTATTTAATTTCTTTCTCGAAATTAAAAAAAAAAATTAAACATTACCATCATTATTTATTTTGGCGAATCCAATCAGTAAATACAATCTATAATTGAATATTTCTGAATTATTATTTTTATATTCTAAGATTTCTTATTTCTTTACATAGTGGCAAGGGTTTTTTTTAAAAGAAAATAAATTGAAGTATATGTAGGAAAATCAGCGGAATAGGTCTCCCCGAAACTTTATCGCATACTTTAATAAATGTACTCGTGTATTATCAACTGCATGCTATTGCTAAAACAACGAAACTGATTGCTTGAAATTTTCTTAAATATGCCAGTTACTTAATATACTTTAATATTATTAATATCATATTCTTAACTGCTTACCGAAATGTAATGAGTTCATCAAGTTTTATCAGTTTTATTAAAGAAAGCAATAAAATGTTTAAGGATACAGCACTTCAATTAAACTGCAAACTCTTCATAATTCTTTTATTGAATGTGCATTTGTTCATTTATTTCATCGGCAGCATGAAATGATATTAACTTATATCGACGGATCGTCTTAATTATAAGTAAACAATGAAAAATTTCCACTAATTATTTTTTATTTCCATCAAAATACTACTTTTTGAATATGTTACTACTTAAAAAAGTCATTTCATGCAGTAATAGAATTCAATTTAATTTAGTACTTACCTGGAAGAGAATTAGAATTTATTGATTATATTCTTTCAAACATTTTACTCTATTTTAATGTTACTACTTAAAAAAAAAAGTTAGTTCATGCAGTAATAGAATTCAATTCAGCGCTTGTCTGAAAAAGAATTAGAACTTATTGATTATATTCTTTCAGGCAGTTTATTCTATTTTAATGTGTTTGTTTAAAAATATTATTTCATGCAATAATAGAATTCAATTTAATTCATACTTGCCTGAAAGAGAATGAGAATTTATTGATTATATTCTTTCAGTCAGTTTATTCTATTTTAATGTTACTGTTTAAAAAAATCATTTCATGCAATAATAGAATTCAATTTAATTCAATACTTGCCTGAAAGAGAATTAGAATTTATTTATTATGTTCTTTCAGACAGTTTATTCTATTTTTAATGTCACTATTTAAGAAAAGTCATTTCATGCAGTAATAGAGTTCAATTTAATTCAGTACTTGCCTGAAAGAGAATTAGAGTTTGTTAATAATATTCTTTCAAGCAGTTTATTCTATTTAAAAATATAATTGGTATATCTTTTGATTTAAATACATATTTAAACTTTCTTTCATTCCTTTGCCGGTGTTTTACATGTTGCAAGGTATGATTTGCGTCAAATATGTCTGAAATAATATAAATTTCGATGGCTAAATTTATATCCTCAACAGTTATTTCGGATATAGAAGAGGGGGAAGAGAAAAAAAAGAAGGTTTGGCCCATTTTCATTTGAAACTCCACGAAAAAATCACTTCAGTTGACTCTGAAATACCCACTTCTCACACCCTCACTCTAAACTTTAAAACTTCTCTGGGGGATTTTTTAAAACCACGAGGGTGAAAGAAAAACCACTTTGAAAAGCACCGTCTCTTCTTTCTTTTAGAATCAAAAATAAAAAGAAAAATAAAAGGAAACTTTTGCTGTTGAAGAGGATGGGGAAGTTTAAAAAAAAAAAATGTTATTCGCTTCAATCAAAAGTTCTTTCCAAACAGTTTGACCCTTGGAATAAGGGGACATAAAAAAACTTGAGAGAAGAGATGGTGTTAGTAAAAAATATATCACGATTCTGTTTTCAGCCATTGTTTCAGGACTTCCCCCTATTTTGTTAAAAGTTTTTTTTTTTTTCCTTCTGTTTAATAGCTTTTTTTTTCTTTCCCCTATGTGATTTTGTTTTGCGTTTAAAGAAAAATAAATGGATTCTTTTATTTTTAGGTTTCATGTATGCAAAAAATAGTATCTAATCAAGAATTTCTGTATAAACATTTTAACAAATTTAAATATATTTCAATTTCCTTTATTTTTATGATTATTCGATTTAGATTTTGTTTTATTTTACATGAAAATAGCCTGTCTGTTTGAAATAAGTGATTCGAATATCAAATTTTTAAAAAGTTGTAAAATTCTCCGCTGTTTATTTGATTTTATTTATTAAAAATTGTATAATGGCTTTTACTATGTAACCCAAAGTCGCTAATTAAGTGCCTTAAAACCAAATGGAATCGTGCAAAATGATACCGAGGATTGGAGATTAATAAATCATCTTTTAGTCTTTATGGCTTGTAACCAAAACACGTAAATTGGCTATGAAAGATTTCAAAAAATAAATTTACTAAGCATATATTCTAATTTTATTTTATTTGTAGTTGATAATTTTCAGCTTTTTATTGTATTTCACAATTTTATGGTGGGACCAAAATTTTAATAAAGCGAATATTGTCACAAAAGATTTTTTTAAAAATCTTATTTTAAAGTAAGCATTACCAAAATGATACACAGACTTTTGTAATTCTATAGTTTGCATTTTGATAAGAAGGAAAAAAATTTAAACAATTCTGTCATATTTTGCCATACTTTAAAATTGGTCTTTATGCTTATAATGCCCCTTTTTTATATTAATTAAATTACTACTACTATATTTATTATTATTATTGTATTTATTACTATTTCGTGTTATATGTTGTTATGCCATTTATATCAATTGTTAATAAATTACTGCTAACACTTTTATCAATTTCTATTGTTAATAAATTACTGCTGCCATTTTTATCAATTTTTATTGTTAATAAATTACTGCTAGCATGAAATTTTTAAAGTGAAACCTGTTTGTAAAATTCCTTCTATTAGTTAGAAAGCATTAATTCAAATAGTGGATCACTTGTGGGGAAAAAAGACTATGAAATGTGGAGACTACAGTTTTTTTTTTGGGGGGGGGGACGACGACGACTTTGCAGTCAATTATACCAGATTTTTACATTATTAATAACTTTTAGATAAAGGTTTGAAAAAAGGGCAAATAGCTTTTAAAACAAAACTTTTTATAATCAAGCAAAAAACTGCTTTGCCATTTTCAACCAATTATAAGATAAGATTTGCGATTTCTTTTGATCTCTGATGAGGCTGCATATTCTTATTTTCCTTTATAAGCAATTATTCTAACTATCAAACGCATTCCAATGTATTACAGCAAGAGAAAGAAATTATAATATGTACAGAAAGATCAAAGACTTATGAAATAAATCAAGTAAAGGGAATGACGCCACAGCTGTTCAGCCCATATGAAAAGAAAATCAAGTTAATTGATATAACTTCTGTACCGCTCTTAAAGAAAATGTTAGTTATCAGTGGAGGAACAATACACACTGAAACAATTCAATTAAAGATAGCGGATAAGTGTAAGCATTTCTTTGCATTTCAACTTTTTTCAAACATCCAAAATGTTAATCAAGTATCTAATCATAGCATTCCACTCCGATGTATCGTCAAATGATGTCTCTTACTACAACAGGAAATCATTAAGATTCTGACATCCGATTCTTGTTCATTCCAGTAAGGCATACTTTAGGAAAATAAAAAATCTTTACCATTTGACACCCACCCCCTCTCGTCTTCACACCACGTGCCTCGCAGCTTACATGGCCAATTATAGACCACCCGAAAGATTCTGCAGTCATTGGGCAGGGGCGCCGAGGGGCTCGTCTGAGGGCGCAAGACTACGTGCTTTCTTCCCCAATGGCCCTCTTGGGAGCCCTCCCGCATACAGTGCACCCCCTCCCTACTCGTCTTGGAAAACGGGCGTTGGTTCAAGAGATCAAACGTGCCATTTCTGATTGCGCGTTTGGATGCTGGAAGTCGTTTTTGGACATTATTTGGATCTTGCCGGGTTCGGAATGAATGGGAATGGGGTCGTTATGACTTCCTTAATCTGTCGTCGGTGTCTTCCTGGAATGTCTTAATATATCGGGCACTGAGTGATCGGTGCGAGGCTATGCTTTTTAAGACTCAGTGATGTGAGCAGTTTTTAGTGTTAGAATGATCTTTGAACATTTTATTCGAAATCAGAATGGTTTTATTGTGAACCAGCCGACTTAGTGATCATCTAGTTCGCCTTGAATATTCTTTATGTTTAATGTCAATTAAATTTCTAATGCGTAACTCTAGACGTTTATAATTTCCACAGCAAAATATTCTTAAGCATCAAATCGTGGTATGTTTAAAAGCAATATTATTTTCATAGCCTTACATCAGCTCTGTTTATTGCAAAAATAACCCTTACAAGTAAAAAAATTAAAAACATTTTTCCAACATTCAAAAAAGATCTCTCAATTTTTAGCAATATACTATCCATAGTTAGTTAGTTATATTAAAGGCCCGTTTTAAAGCAACATTAGGGCTATTTTGAGACGGACCTCGTAATTTTGAACGACATCTGAGCTGGCAACCCCCTCTCCACACGAAAGAACGTTTGGTCCGGACGTTTAACGTGCACCAGACCCGCTTACGCGATGGTTCTTCGGTGGAATCGGATCACGAACCTGAAACCCTCCGGTTCCGCAGCCGAGGCCTTACCAGCAGACCACCGCGGCCAACTCTACCCATAAGTCACTAAACGAAGTGTGTGTATATATATATATATATATATATAAATATATATATATATATATATATATATATATCATTAATAATACCACCTCATGGTGTAGGTTATATAAAGTAGAAATGAAAATCTTGAATAAGGGATTTATGGAAAATAAAATGCTCTTAGTTCAATTTTGTTCTTCTATAAAAGAAATTTATTATTTTTCTTATCGAAGAAATCAATGTCTAACCTAGAAATCTTGAATCTAAACCTGATTATCATTTTTCGCTTGCCAGTATTGAAATATTCTCAATGAGTTCAGCTGAAATATTTATTCTGGCAAAAGAATGGAATATACTCTTCTGAACAATAAATTATCAGTCGGTCATGGAGATCCTGAATGTAATTTTTGTTATACATTCCATTGGATTTCTCCCAAAATTTGCAATAACATTTCTCCGGTTAACTTAAAGTCACTTTCCGCGTATACATCTCTTTTATGCCTTAGTTATTCTTTTATATATATATATATATATTTCTGTAATTTTAAAAGCTAGATATAATTTAATCAAAGAAAAATATTTTCTGCCTATAAAAGTGACCCGCTTATTATAAGGTCAAATTATCCCTGACATTTTAATTTACAGAGTCATTAAACTTATAAATTATACTCATGGTTAAATTATGAAATTTATCATGCCATTCATTCATTTATTGTTGATTTTAATAAGTTATGTCAAATAATAGACATCTTTAATTTATCAAATATTAATTTCTTCCTTACGAATAGTGTGTACTTAAAAATCTTTTAAACTTCATCATATTACTCCTCCTCTAAATTAGAATGACAAAGGTTTCTTTATTTTCACTTTGACATTTTACTTATAAATATTGACAAATAAAAGCTGTACTCAATTTTGATATCTCTCTGTGTTTTATTCTTAAATAATTAATGTTTATGCATCCCTTATTCTTTATTATATAGCAATGTTTTACTGTTCCTTAAATTTTTATTTATATATGTTTTGCCATCATTTTCAGTTTCTCTTATACGTAATACAGAGAAAATGCTGCAATCGTGAAAAAATTCGAATTCGAAATTTTGACGAGTCTCCTCGTTTTAGTTCCCCGAGTTCGAAAAACACATTTTTTAGAAAATATCCGTTTTGTCTATGACAAAGATAACTCAGAAACTCGTTGAAATAGAAAGATGAAAATTAGGTATGCGATCATTACCCCAAATTTTTAGATTTCTATCAAATTCTGAGGAAAATCCGCTCACATGAAGTCTGTCTATCCGCTTTTCGAATTTAATTTAACACGATTTTTACAAAACAAAGAGAGTTGAATGGATAAAATTCCAGATTTAACATCTATAGTATAGACACCTGTTCAATTTTAAGCCAAATCCAACTACATGTTGACTGTCTGTCAGTCTGTACTTTCAGGAACATGTAAACGAGTAATTAAAAAAATATAATGACTTAAATATATCAACTTTGGTACGAGATTTTGTGACTACAAGTGCAGTTTTGTGTCAAATTTTTGTTTGAATCAATTAGGAAAAATGTGTCTGAAACACAAATTCAATTTTTGGATACTATCAAAGCGTGTAAGTGATTAAACTCCAGAATAACTCGGCAAGGATTACACTATAGATTTAGTAAAAATGCTAAATTCAAGCAAAAAGTTAATATTTCGTAACTATTTTGCGACAATGCCATGTAATGACTAGTGTATTGGAAGATATGCAAGAAAGTTTTAGGAAGACCACACCTGCTGGTTTACGGTAAATTTCAATCCTAAATATCCAAAAATCATTCATTTTTTCCCGTTTCTTTGCATTCTGTTTACAGTTAATCTATATTATAAATATATTTCAATCATCATTTTTTAATAGGGCTTACATAGATCTTCAACCTGGAATGTTAAGTATTTATACCAGTAAGAAAATATCAACACATGTGCCATTATAAAGCCATTAAAGTAACAAGTTGGCACATCTTCCAGTACCCTAGAAATAAACCAAGCTTGTAAATAAACAAGAGAACGACCGGCTTGCATCTTTTCTCTACAAGCAAACCCCCTTTAATCTTTGATGTGAGTGAGTTAATAGCCTCTCCCAGAACATAGAAGTGTAATTAAATTCTTTTAGTGCTCTGTTTCTTGGCCGTGGCATTAACGAAGCCCCTGATCCAGCAGTAAAAGACGTTACTCCTAATGTCGTGTGTCGAACCTAGAAATTGCCTCAAACAAATAGCCCATTCTCTCTAAATGACTCATTTCCTGATAATCTTTCCTGGCCTGAGAGAAGGAGAGAAGAATTATACCGTAACACCACCCTACAAGTCGCAAATCTCCTGGGAAATATCTTCGTCATAAACTTTTTTTTTTAATATGAATTATATAAGAAATGGTGAAAACTATCATATGAACAAATTTTGCATCACTCAAAATATTTTTAGTTTTTAAGTATTATTCTAGGATTCGATAGGTCATAAAAGAAATGTCAACTGAAAAGTACAAAATGAATATATTTTCTAGGATTTACGTAGAAACACAGTTACTTTTTGGCATAAACGCCAGGATTAGTTTAGTTACATCAAAGTCCCGTTTTAAAGCAACAGTAGGGCTATTTTGTGGCGTATCTCACACCAGCGGTGGGAGGCATTCGGTCTCTGACGAATTTGCGTGCATCAGATACGCTTGCACGACGGCACTTTCAATGGAATTGGGTCTCGAACATGAACCCTCCAGTTCCTTATGCTTACTGGCAGCAACGTTTTTTGAAAGTGGAGAATCGAGAATTAATTCGCCGATATGATAAATTTGCTGAAAAGTAACCTTCATTGAATGAAACATTTGCCAAAAAAATAATTTTATTTTCTACTCTTATCTTTTTTTTTTATTATTGGCCACTAAAGCTTTAAAAAAAAAAAAAAAAAAAAAGGCTCGTACAAAAACGTTTTGTTGAATTATGTGCGTAATGTGAGGACGAATTTTATTTAGAAAATATTTCTCAGAAAATTCGAATTTCTTGGCATAAATTCTCTGTATTTTTAAATTATAAACTTATGTCTTTTCCACAGAAAGATTTTGCAAATTTAATAAAACAAATGCTTTTTTTTTCTTTTTTTATTACAAGTAGTAAGTTATACAGTGTACACATGTTTAAATTTTGCAAATTATAATAAATGGAGCTCAAAATATTTTTGAACGGTTGTACCTTTCCAAAACAGACCTGTATCTTCGATCTTATTAGTTAATCATTATCTATTTTTACAAATAGAAACAGAACAAAATAAAAAAGGAAATTTACACCATCTTCGATTTCAGTGAGAAAATATTCCAAAAAAATATTAATTCTTTCCTCAAATCATATTCGAATAATAATTTTGTATATAAAACATTTCGTTTCATTTTTCTTATCACAATTCAAATCCGAATTCTTGGAACTTACGATTTTTTCCCTAACCTTCTTGTTTATCTTCAATTATCTTATTTCATTCAGTATGAGTGGGGGGTGAGGGGCTCAAATATTCTAATATGATGCATATTGGCAGCTTGATGAAAGTTAAAATAAATATTCAAAAATAGAGAATCTATAATATATAGTAGATTTAGAAATGACAGCTAAGTACTCCACCTCAATTTTGATGCTACAATGACTTTGTATATTCGTTCTTTTTTATTTTTCCCTTATTGTAAGCTAAACATTACTCAGTTATTAAAAGGTTCATGTCACTTCGAAAATTTCGTGTAAATACCATCAAAATATCGAATCAAAGCCTGTTCTCCATTAAGCATAATGTAAAAAGCGGTTCCATTTAATTGGCTAAATCCTCCAATTTCCCAAATGGGAATTGAAAATTCTGAGTGACTAGCACCTCTAAAGAGATACAAACAAAGCACATGCTACTTCTTAATGGATAAAGAAATGGTAAAAGCTGGGTATTAAAAAAAAAAGACCAAGGTCCTCCCTGCCTTTGATGCAAATTAGATCGAACGCCTTTCTTATTCCCTGTCAAATTCCCAGTTTTACGAAACTTGTTTCCTCTAAGAAGCTGTGAAAGTTGTTTTCAAATGCTTTGTCTTTGTAGTAAGAAGAAGGATTGGAGAAGGGGAGGGGGAACTGATTCAAAGTACAAGTTCTCAGGCCCTCCCGAGTTTTTCTCTTAAGACTTTTAAAATGCCATCTAAATGGGAGATTGTGTCGAAACAAGCGTTTTAGGAATGGCATCTTTTGTGCGTTGTTTTGACATTTAAAAGGCGGCCGCTTATTTCTTAAGAGTTTCGTTTTTTTTTTGGTTCTCTCTTTGTCTACTGCGGAAGTTATTACCTTATTTGATGACAAAGATAAAAGCGTTTTAGTAATGAAAAAGAAAATAATTGTTTTAAAGACATGCTCTTAAAGATTTAGCATTGACTGGACTTCACGGAAATATACTGACAGCCGTTGTAGTAGTATTAGGATCTTCCTTTCTATTCAGTTGAATGAATTGCTTTTATTATTTTCAGAATTAATTCTTTTTACTTACGTTAACCAGAGAGTTACTTCTATTTTCTATTATACCGAAGGGACGTCAAAAGCAAAATTATCAGCAGGTCAGGAATTATTTCTTAAAATGAATCCTTAACATAATAATTAGTAATAAATTACTTTAACCTAGTTTATAATGGAAACAAACATCTTTTTATAGAAATGTTTAAATGAATACTGAGCTTTATTCCTAATCCTGAATCTTGCAGTTGTTTCATACATTTATACAATAGTCTTGAGTCATTTCAGCCATTATTGTTGCAATGTTTTCTTTTAAAGATAGAAGTATTTTTCATAATTGTTCGAAATAAAAATTTTCTCTTTCGTGCTATTAAATTGATTTTTTTTTTGTTTTTTTTTGCAACGCTTGATTTTGTTACACTTCTATACAGGATGTCCCAAAATTAATGAAAGATTTGAATTTGCCACCATTTTGAAGTAAAGCGTTGGCAACTCTATTAAATAAAAAAAAACCATTTGATAGCTGATAGTTTAAGGTTAGTAAAAATGGAGTTTTAACTCAAGATTTGAATTAAATTTTTTAAAAAAAACAGTTTTTTTCTTTAATTCTTATATTTTTGAATTCTAAAATACACAGGATAAGGTTATTTATGGAATAACACATAAGGCAAATGACCTCCACGGCTTTACTGGCACACTCGCACTCTTTTGTCGAAAATTTCTATAACTATTTTGTATAAATATTAGTGAATTTCATTGATGCAGTGTTACATTTCCTGATAGAAATCACGCGTGCTTGTGGCCTTGTTGGCATAGACCTTTGACTTCAAATAATCCCATAAAAAAAAACCAATGATGTTAAAACACACGACTAGAAAGCATATTCTCAAATTTTCGAACTATGGCCGACAGACTTTCATTATTTTTGAAATATTGTTCAACAATGAAAACATTTTGTTCTATCGTGTAATACTCCATTTTTTTCTAACTCTAAACTATCAGCTGTCATATAGTTTTCTTAATATAGTTGCCAACATTATACTGCGCGAATGGTGGCAAATTCAAATCTTGCGTTAATTTTGAGACACCCTTTAGTATGTACGCGAGAAGTTTTTAATTATGCGCTTGCAAATTTTAATTGGGTATTGACAACTCACTTGTTGTGTACAAATTGATTCTTAAACTATGTACTTGTACATTTCGATTGTGTATTAACGACTCTTAAATTATGTCTCGCAAACTTTTAACATAGAGGGCATACTCTAAAAGAAAATACTCATTTAAAACTTGAGGAAAAGGAAACATGTCACTTACAGGATCTATACCCACTTTATAAAAATTTGATAGATAAAATATTTTACCTATTAATATAGGAAATAATTGTTAAACAGAAACATAAACATCATCGACAAATATTGCAGCTAAGTTAAAACCCCTATTAAAATAAAGATGTCCAACAAAGTTTATTATTGATATCGTCTGAGCTTTTATGTCATCGATAAGCGGTACCATATAGATAAACAATCGTCACGGGTCCTTTGAGCTTAAGTACATCAATGTATTTATGATCACGGAGATCACTTGGGTTAGGAAAGTTGACGAAGGAAAATAGTATCTATTCTCCCCATGAGCCAACTCATCACTTTTTCACGATGATCGTTAGATTCTCGTTAATATAAAACATGCTGCGTTTGACGTAGTGAATGGGATATATTCTTACTTATTTTCCTTGTTTTAGTGAAAGGTATAAGATATTTTTCTATTTATATCTATATGATCAAATATTTTATTTCTGAAAGCGATTTGGGATGGATCATAGACATAAATATCGAACCAGCAATAATTATTGTCAATGCTTCTATAATTACTTCTGGCTGCATTTATAATTGAGAGAAATTTAAATTATTCTCTATCTTTTGTTTAATAATATATGTTTTATGATATATTTCTAAAAAAAATAGTTATGTGTCTTAATTTATTTCTATTCTAAATAGTATATATCACAATATTGATATGGGTTGCATCTAGTGTGATCATAAATGCCTACTTTAATTAGTGAATTATGAAATATTTAGAAATAATTACACCTATTCAAGTCTCCGAAAAAGAAATTATGGAACTCCCAGGAGTATTAATATATTACTGAGAATGGAACTCCCAGGAATATTAATATATTACTGAGAATGGAACTCCCAGGAAATATTAATATATTCCTTTTTATACCTCTCCTATATGAAAAGAAAGCCCAATAAAAACAATTTCACAATTTACGCGTTCTCCACCATGACTCTAGCCTATAATACACGTCTAATGATGCCTAAAATATGTCTATATAATTAAATTACCCTTTCTTTGCAGTCATAAACTGTAGTAAAGAAAATATACTAATTCGATAGTGGTTGTTATTCAAAGGACAACCAACATAAAAAAAAGTGTAACATAAAAAGCATATATATTTAATACATTTACCATATTAGTATAGCGTTACTCTGCTTTTAGACCTTCTTGTGGAGAATGCTTTAATGTAATTCTTTCAAAAATTGTATAAAAGGGTACTCGTTAGAATTGTAATCACATTATTGGCAATAATGTTGTATGCATGTTTGTTTAGAATATATAACTTCTGATGCTTTCAAAAGTTATTTGTCATCTCTTTGGTATGAGGAAGAAAATTGGAGGGGGGATATCTGTTCAAGTGTCGTCCTCGTCATCTGACCGAGGTTCAAAGTTACGAGATCCAATTACGTTCCAAATTAGCCCAAGAGTTCCTTTAAAATGAAACATTATTATAACTAAATAAACTTCAACAGGTATTGTGTTTTGACATTAAAAATATATGTAGAATTCATAGAAAAAGGTAATTTCCTTCTTTGTATAGATTTGCCGCATAAGAACAAAATAATGTTCAGCATGTTTAACAGCCTTCTTACATAAAGCTTCTAAGATAACGCTAGCACTTGTACAGTAATTACGATATGTCACATTTGTTATTTGTGAAAAAAATGAAATTTAAAAATTTTATTATTTGTATTACGGGGATTTTAATATCATTTCATAATTATCAAGCTTATAAAACTAAGTAAAAACTGCGAATTTACTGCAATACACTTATAAATGAATTTTCAAAAAAAATAAATCTCGCTTATTTGAATTTTGTTAGATGGAACATTAAGGAACAATTATCAATCGGAGTGTTTCTCCCGAGATAAAACTTCTATTATATTTCAGATCCTTCTGTGTGTTCCACTCAGGTTATGGCCACCAGTATCCACCACATTATAATTACATCTCACGAATAAAAGCCCCGGGCAGCAGTCCTTTCTTTCTGTATTTACTTCTGCGTTGTGAGCAATCGGGCGAGACCTATCAGCATCAATCATTAACGGTCAGCCTGGATGCAACATCCGGCTGGAACACAGCCCAGTGGTCAATAAATAAAGAGGAAAGAGAGAAAGCTTTAAGAAAAGGCCCCTCGTTTAATCGGGGATCTTTCTTTCGCTTCCTTTGTAGTGGGAACTCGCGTTTCTGTGGCCCACGAACACGCCAATTTTGATGGGTGTCTTTAGCTTCGATTGATTTGCCGGATAAATGGATGGGACAAGCTACTGCTGAGGTGGGATTCAGACACAGATGGCTCGAGATATAGTCTTTGTTGCAATAAAAATATATATATACTCCATTTTCTGGGATCATTTATTAAGAGACTATCTACGTAAGACCAATTTAATTATATACTGAATGATAATTTAATTTTAGCAAATATATATATATATATATATATATATATATATATATGGGATGGTAATTTATTTTAGTATATGGGATGGTAATTTATTTTAGTAAAGAAATAAAAAATATGTATATATGGAATTGTAATTTAATTTTACCAAAGAAATAAAAAATATGTATATATGGAATTGTAATTTAATTTTACCAAAGAAATAAAAAAATATGGAATGGTAGTTTAATAATGGTAACTTAGTTTTAGCAGAGAGAAAAAAATATATGGAATGGTAATTTAATTTTAGCAAAGAATTTTTTTTAAATTCAAATTTCAAACCTCTATTCCGGCACAGTATGAGATAATGATATAGGTTTGGATGTTTATCTTTGTTTTATTTTAAAAAATTTGTTCTTAATCATATAACAATAATTGCTTACACACAAAAAATTTGGTTAACATCTTAGCATCGCCCATTATATAATTGCTAAAACAACGAAAAATACTGAAGGAATAAAACTGTGTGTAAATAAAATTTGTATTACTGAAAAGCTTATAATATTTAATTTCCAAGTGAACTAAAAATAATTTTTATGCAATAATATGAAGTTATCAAGGGGAAAAAGGCTAAAATTTGAATCAATTTTCAATTAAATAAATATGTAATTAAAATTTTGAATATCTCTTTTTTTATTTATCACCTATTACCCAAGAAGTAACTAACTTTTAAATTAGATAATTCTGTGCTCAATGCTCTGTCTTGTATTACAAGATTTTCAATCATGCAAGCTACAATTTGCAGATATTATACTAGTTTCAGTATCAAGTAGAAAAGTTTCTTAAGAAATTTTTTTAGTTGAATATCTATGTAGCTTAAGGTTAAAATTTCTCTAAGCCTTGCTGAAACTGCAGAATATATAAACTTTTTTTTCTTTTACTTATTAATAGTTTATACCCCGGTTTTCGTAGAAACACCAACACAGAAATCGATTATATCTTTTTAAATTAGCTATTATTATTTTTTAGTGCTTTAATATTTTATAAAATGAAAATCATATTCTTCCATTAACTTAATTTACATTTTATAAGAATTGATACTCTTAAAAATAGAACAGATATCTATTAAAAAGAAGAATTAGATTTAATATAATGCTGTTGTGGTAAATCTTAAATATGTTTCTATCAGAATTTTGAATCATTTTTCCTAAGTTATAATTTCACTGTAACAGCGATTTAACGCCTTGTTCAAAATGCTTAAATCTATACTTAATCTTGTGATAAAAATTTAACCTTTCATGCTGGATTAAAATTCGGATGAATAATAGGCAGAAAATCATGTTTTTCTTTTCTTTAGTAGTTAGACAATTTTAGTAGTAACCAAATTAGAAATAAATACTAAGTTTAAATGGAAAAATGGAACAAAAAGGAAAGAAATGATGAATTCGGCCTGAAGAATTTTTCAAGGATCATCCGCAGGCAGAGATTCAAACCAGGGATTTTTTTTTTTTCTGAGAGGGGAATAGCTTCTTAATTTTAATAGTCTAATTTTAGATAATTACAAAATAATTTGATCAGAAAAGAAATTTTTTATCCCGAGTTTGTTCGTTAAATTTTGTAAAGTCTTCAGGAAATTGAAAGATATTCTGGAAAGAATGGTGTTATTAATATTATGTTGTTGTTGTTTTTTTCGAACAAATTTAGATCACAAATGTATGAGAAAGGACAATTGAAAATTGTTAAATTAAATTTAGTTAATTTAAAAATACGAGTTTCAGTTGACTTTTCAGATACTGAAAATTTTTCAAAATGTCAATTAAAAATAATTAATTATATAAATATACATTTTTTTTTTTGCTGCTACTGTGAACAATAGTTCTGATGTAATAATCATCTAATCTAACATTAAAACACGTCTTCCATATTCATCTTTGAAACTTTTACAAACTCTCTTTATCAGTTCCAAATCTTTAAATTAATTATAAAATTTAATTTTGATATTTATTCCGAGTTTATCATTAACAACAACAACAAAAAAATGTTCAAATATATCTTTCGCAACAACCTATATTCAAGCTCATTTCATTTTGTACTGCACCCACATTTTTTCACAGAGCAGATAGCGAAGAAAACGATTCGATTGTTGGTACACGGCTAGCGAGAAAATGGGCAGTAGTGTAGTTCTGATTGTGTTATTCGGCCTCCTTCCATTGACTTAATGCTGCCGCTTTCCTCCCCGACTTCAGTCTGGTCTTTTAGGGGTTGATGCTTCCTTTACTTAGTATTATCATTTACTTTAAACGATGTTAGACTGGAACTTCTTTATGGTAGATCCTCAATTTATTGATCCATTGGTAACAATGTTGTTCTTGAAAGCCCATGATATATATATTCGATAAAGTCATATGTTAATCTGTGCATAAGGCAAGAAATAAAAATTTATGCGGCTCTTTTTATAAATTGTGCCTATGGGCATTATATTGTTAATTTTCATGAATTTGTATATCTAATCGACATAATTTGTATATCTAATCGACATAATTTGTATACTAAACCATCTAACAGCCTTGAGGCAACTTAGTCTGGAGGACTGCTTATCTACCTTCCCCTGTACAAGTCGTTTTATGTTAAACAAATTAGGGCAAAATATTTACTTTATATCTTTCAAGACAGTTGATTTTATTAGTTTGCATTTAAAAAATTGTTGTTTTTACATGCAAATTAATGATTTTGTTAATTTCATATAAACATTATATAAAAAATGTTGATTTTAGTAATTTCATATAAACATTTAAAATTTAAGGCAATTTTAAATAAAATAATGTAATAAAAAACTTTTATATACTGTTATATATTTTTATACTATATAAATATTGAAATAAATAGTTTTTTTAACATAAAACCATATAATATGCTGCTTAATATGAATTTTTTTATATTTTTGCTATTTTTAAATAACATAATGTAAAACTTGTGAAAGATAATTAAATAGAAATACTCGAATAATGTTCTGATATTTAATTTATGCTTGATTTTAATTTGAATCATTTCGAGCGCTCTGCAGTGGCATTTCAAATAAAGAAAAAATAAATATTTAGAAAATATCTCAAAAAATGTACATCTTAATTTAGGGGACCACTGTTGCTTTGAGACCTGTAGGCAATCATCTATTTTCCCTATTTCATAATCCGGCATCTATCAAAGATAGTCGAAATTTTAATCAGAAATTAGCTAATATATAGTTCAGGGAAATATATTTTTGCAATCCAACTCAATTACCTTGCTATTATGCATTATTCTAATTATATCTGACTCTAAATACACCATTTTGCATTTTTTTTCCTGGTTATCATCTCACGGTTTACATAATTGTAATGCACTAACTTGATTTGATAATAATAAAACAAATTTGTATAAAAGTTTCGATTAGTCAGATGAATCAAGACAAATTTGTTTAAAAAATTTAATTCTAAAATAAAATTATGTATCTTTTGAAACACAGGTTAATAATCTTCGTGCTGTTTTTGTGTTGACTTCGGATGACTGAGAAAGAATTTTTTTACCATATATCGTATACCAAAGTATGAAGAATGAAATTTAATTTCTAGTCTGTTATCTCTGTACTCGCATAAACTTTTCTGCACATTTTTTTAAAGTTCCCTTTCTATCTATTATCTATTTAGTATTATTTTTCGATTCTGCAATATTTCTTATTCGTGTTCATGTTCTTTTATTGGCTTGGTCACCAAACATCAATTTCCTGAAGTTAAAATTTGGTAAGCAAAACTGCTTTCACAGGAAATTAAGTTTCCCCAAACGAGCGATTGTAAATCGATTTTGGAATCTCTTGTGGGGTTAAATTTAGAATACGTTGCATAAAGCTTGTTCAACTGTTAGAGCGAAATATATAATAAAGGTTAGGCTTGGGAAAAAGCAAATAATGGCACTGTGATGGTTAAATAAGGAATGTATTAAAAGATTTGCGTATTTAAAATTTGCTATTTTATCATCAAATCTGCTTACGTACTCATTTATTTATTACTGTCTGAAGTCTTCCTTTTGAGCTATAGTGATAACAGAGGAATGAACTAATTAATTATGGTCATATTCTAGTTTGTAAACATTTAACCAGTTAACGAATACACTAGTCATGGATGACGAGTACACTCGTTATGCTTCAATTTGACAAATTTACTCGCCTTGGAAAAAGTACAGCATTTTGCGTTATGACGAGTTTATTCGTCAGGAGTAATAAGTAGTGATAATTTGCAGTTTGAATTACAATTTTAGTGAAGACTCAAACATATTCGTAAATTTCAAGATACTTAAAATATTTTGAGGCCAAATAGAAATAAAAAAACAAATAAAAGGTTATTAATAATAATTATTAAAAACGCATATAATTTTAATTGCTTTTCTTAAATGTATCGCTCTGTTGTCTTAGTCATCCCAGAAGCAATTAGACAGCCATAAATTGTTTGAGGCTATTCAATAAATGGATCCTAGTAATAAGAACCGGGATGTGGATCCTTTTGTATCATGCTTTGCTCAATATCATTCTCTAACAGCAAATTACAATAGTAATAATTTTTTTTTTAATTTTTTCTTTCCGCTCATATGCAAAAAAAAAAAAAAAAAAAAATCAATGTTAGTTTAAGTAAATAAATAAATGTGATTATTGAAATAAAAAGAAATAAATGTGATTATTTGAAATAAAAAAAGAAAGTCATTTCATTACAACATAATATTCAAAAATTGATCTCTAATGATGTGGAAATGAAGCATAAGCAGAATAAAATTTGTGAACAGTGACCGATATGCCATTTCAAAAACTTTGGTTACAATAGTATTATATTAAACATGCAGTCATACTTTGCAACTGTAACTGTAATTATTCTGAAATCACCAGAATATTTCTGAAAATTTTATCTTTCAGTCAAATTAAACGTTGGTTTTCCTGCAATGAGTAATCTTTGGTATGAGGATTCACACCGAATAAACATTTTCTCCCGTTTTCGAAGGATGACGCGTTCGATTTTTAGCGCTCAGGCCCCGCCCTTTCCTGTCACCTGGTCGTCCATAGATCAAGTCCCTAGATCAATAGAGGGTGCAGGTAAGGTGAAAGGGGTGCGCATGCTTTCTCGAACCCTACTCTCCGAGTACATAAAGAATATTGGTATTTCTCATCGTTGTCGATTCCAATTTTCAATGGGCTGATTTTTTTTTCCCAAGTGGGAAAAAAATCGATTTTATGTTTTTTTGTGATTCGTATGTTTTAATAATGAGTAGCTCTAATTTTTGGTTCTAGGGTTTCGCCATTTGATTTATTGGATGAACCTCAGAATTATTTTTAATTGAATATAGTGGTTGCTTTAACGACAGTTTCTGTTTTTATTATCATCATTATTATTATTATTTTATTTCCAACTTTATTCATGTACCAAAAGTTAATAAGGTTCATGTTTGATGTTTTCTTTGAAAAAAGGACAACGAATCGATTATTTAGAAAGAGATAAAAACAAATCAATTATAACAACACAAGTTTACTGTAGGAATATACTTAATCAAGTGTTCCTTGATATATTTTATAACTATTGATATAGCTTGTTGACAAAAGAAGTGAAAGATAAATATTATTGAAGCTTCTGTAGTAGCTGCACCGCTAGCTTTACCCAGTTTTGCCTTAGAAAAGTTTTGCAGCGAGTAAATTTATGAGTTCCTGAAGCTTCAATAATAATTATTTTATTTCATTTTAATGCTATTCTATTTTAATAAATGTAAGAGGTCAGATACTGTTGTGATGGGATTCTGTTATTTTCTTTAATCCATTGGATTCATAATTCAGATGTTTCTTTTTAAAGAGAAATTCTACTTTTCGCGTTTTTAATTTAAATTTATCGAATTTTTATAAGGCTACATGATTCCTTTAATGTTTAAAGTAACAAAATTATATATATATATAGTATGTATTTCATGCTCATTTTTAATTAATTATTTTCTTAATTTGATTTAAGAAGTTAAATTTTTAAATTTAATCTTAAATTTTCTTAGTTAAATTTAAAAAGAATGCTCTATGATATTAATAAATGCTCTTTGATAAAATGATTAGGAAATAAAAAAAATAGAGATTCCAGTATCTCTATTTTTTAAAAAAAAAAGTTCAGTTCACTGGAAAACTTTGAGCTTATCCTCTGTGAGCCTTCGTGTTTCTTCTCACGCCGAGTCTAATCTGATATCAACATCTGGATTTCGCTAATTATCTGGCAGTACATTACAGATTTGAAACTTAAAGAAAAATATCAAAAGTTATATATTTCATCTTTTTAATTAAAATCCATTTGATTTTCTTCATACTGAGACCTATATTGACTTCTGAATCAAGCTAATTTAGTACAGCTTAGACAAAGAAGGCTCTAATTGCAAATTAGAAATACGGCGTTTTAATTAATTTAGAAATCGTAGTTCACTGTTCTATCCAGTCCAAGCTGTTGTATATACTTTTTTTTTTTACATAAAGGAGGGGAAGCCGGGGAGGTCAGAGAGGATTAGTATATGACTTTGCCCTTAACAAAAGAGGGGAGGTAAACGACGATTTGATGAACAGCGCAGATGCTACCGGGATACTAGCTAAAATACAGTGCTTAGTTCGGTGCACTTATCTAATGGAGATTTTTTTTTCAGTCTATGAAAATATATAGGCAAAAGAAAAAAAAAATCTTTGACAATTTGATTAATTGTCCTATGAATAGAAATAACGTAAAGTATAATTATTTTTGCTAAAAAGAAAAACTTTAACTGCTTTGAAATAATATTTCTGCTAGATAAGAAATTCCATTTTTAAAGATAAAAATTTATTATTTTATTTTTTACGTTCATTTTATAACTAAAGCAATTTATAAGTATTTATTCAGTTAATATTATTTATTTTATTATTCTTTATTTAATTACAAGCCGCTTTTTGAAAGTGCTTATTTGTATGCCGGCATATTGATTTTTCTTTTAAATTACAAATAAGGAATGTGTTTATTTAAAATTTTATGTTATTTTATCACATTAAATGATATATTTTTAATGGAATCAATCTATAACAAATTATTTTGCGTTAAAAATAAAAAGCCTATATTCTACGATTAAAAAAGATAATGAAAATCCTACTTCGGAAATAATATTCAAATAAAGCAATTTTTATTTTAGTTTTAATATAGATAAAAAAAATCACGATTGAACGGTTTGATGAAAGAGTGAACTTAATTTGAATTTCATCATAACAAAAACATTATTACCGAATATATATCAAATTAAATTTTAAAAAAATATTCAAGCTAAAGAAAAGATTGTCCGGAAATAAGATTTATATCATTAAAAAAGTAAATTATTATGCTTCATGGTAGAAATAATATTTTTAGAATATTTGACTGAAAAGTATCATAATTAAGCTTATATTATTTATTGTAATACATCGACGTTTTCCAATTACTGCTTCAGTATGTTCAGTGAAATTTTAGTGCAATTTGTGTAAAACTTTTCTTGTGGAAACAAAATGGCAAAATAGTAGCACTCAGTTATGTTTAAGCAATAAGAAAGGTTAAATTACTTAATAAAAGTAAGCTTAAACCCATAAATTCTTTTTTTTAACTTTATTTTGTTAAAAATTCATTTTACGTTAAATTATAGATATAATTTTGTTTCTATTTTAAATTACATGTTTTTAAAAAGAACAATGAAAAAGAAATAAAACTTTCTTATAGATTTTTGGCAACAATATACGTTGCATTTAAATACATTTCTTAGCAAATCAAATGTAATAATTTTTTGCTTTAGAAAAGTGCATGTAATTTTTCAGCTTGTCATTCATAACAGAAAAGGACCGTTTATTAAGACTATTTCTTATTAATTCTTCATATCTATTAAGACTATTTCTTATTAATTCTTCATATCTATTAAGACTATTTCTTATTAATTCTTCATATCTAATCTAATGCAAATGATTTTATAATTAATTGAAAATTATTATGACTCGACAAGTAAGATTTTCAGTTAGATTTCTTATATAATATCTCTCATAGTTCATCTATACTTATAATAAAGCTCAATGTGTGTGTGTGTGTGTGTTGGCGCTCTACAGGCCAGACCGTTTGACATACAGCTACCAAATTTGGTACATGTATACCTTGGAGGTTGGGAATGTGCACCTGAGGTTCCTTTTATCGAATTTTTAATTAGAATTTTAATTATTAATTAAAAACTAACTTTCCCGCCAAAAAAATCTTCCATTTTCCCCACCGCCAATTTTTCCGCCAAAAAAATCTTCCATTATCCCCAGCGCCAAACGAGAAAGGCTTCAGTTTTTTTTTCTCCCAACAGTAATGAGGCTAGGTTTAAAATTTTTCGGCGGATTATTTCAATCGGTTCTGTTTATTTCCTTAATGTTTGATGCATTTAAAATTAAACATTGTTAATGAATCAATCTTTCAGATTCATTCTGAAGTACTTTTGAATTAAAATAAAACAGAATAAAGGAAATTAAAAATTTCTAATCCGCATAGCGTTACCCCAACTGGCGTAGAAAAAATCACGTATTTGTGTTACGTAACCGGCGAAGAAAATACACGCATGCGCATTCTGTTCTGATTGTTGCCATGACAACGTTATCAATGGATGATTTAAATTATTTTTGGGTTAGTTGCATGCTTTTGTAAGTAAATAGTATTTATGTTAGTTATATATTTTTTGTATGTGCTTATAGTTTTAAGTACAACGTTTTTTAAGTAGTTTTTTTAAAACCTGTTTTCAACCGTTTATTTTAAACGATTCGTTTTATTTTCTTAGTGTTTGATGCATTTAAATTTAAACATTGTTAATGAATCGATCTGCTCATAATGAATCTAAGAAAATTTTGTTGACCAACTCTTGAGATATTACATAAATTTAAAAAGATATTCTTTAGTGCCCATAAAGTTTAAACGCTGAGTGACTCTACTTCCAGTAATCAGATTATAAAAAATGCTTTGTTTCAGTAAAAAATATTATTATATTAATTGAAGATAAATTCTTTCCACTTTAATTTAAAGCATAAATTCTACGGGTGCTAACAAAAAATGAGAGAGATACATATTACGTTATGACTGAAGGCCTTTATAATATTATGAATGAATTATATGATAATCAAAATTTGAAGTTTTAAAATATTTTGATGAAGAAGCTATTAAAGTAGAAATTGCATAAAATATTTAATTATTAAAATTTTAACGAACATTAAGATTGGCGAACCGGCTGGTCGCCAAAGGCGGCTAGTATATAATACAACATAAAAATGCAGTTTTTAATTTTGATCAAACCCCAAAATCTGTGTCCAAGTCTTTTTACTTTACAGCACTTTAAAATTCTTCTTTCTTTCTAAATATTTCCTGCTACTCATGTTAAAAATGTTCGCATCTTCTATTTTTCAATATTTTTATCTGTTCCAAGCCCTTTTCCCGAAGCTTTCTCTCTTTAATGTCTCCGTCTACTTAGTTCTAATGAAAGTTTAATGGAGAGAGTGGCAACACTCTGTTCGATGCAGCAGATGCTGTTAATGCAGGCTCATGTGAATTCATATGCTACTCTTTGCCCTTCTTCCCGGATTGTTTTTGCCAAATAAAAATGGTACAAGTACGGACTTTTTCCGGATTTGGCTCTCACTCTCAATCTTAGTTGTAGAATAAATAAAGTTTAAAATAAATTTAAATATTAATTTTAACTTCCGACAAAGTGATATTTTAAAATGAAAATAATAATTTTTTTTTTTTTTTACTTCGTGATTTTTTTTTCTCATTTTTATTAGACAAATTTATTAAAAATAGAAAAAAAAAAATAAACGATAACTGGATGATCTGTAGAATTTAAATTCATTTTTTTATCTGATAAATTCTTAATTGAGATTTAGAGCATGATACATTAGTGCTTAGATTTTATTTCATGATGCCCCACCTATATCCCAGAAAAGAATAAAAACACTAATGTCACCCCCCCCCCCCCCCGTAGCTTTCTCGAATCGTCAGCGATTGTAGATAAGATGCAACCAATTTTGAATCCTCTACAGTTTCCTTGTTGCAATTCAAGTTTCAAGTCAGAGGGCATGTATTGTGAAGAAAAATAATAAGAAACTTGGAGGATGGTTCTAACCTCATTTAGTCTAAAATATCTAGTCGTGTACATGCGTCAAATACTCACGAATGAAGAGAAATGTAGCAAATTCTGTTGATATAACGATTTGGAGAATCTACTAATTGGATTGGTCTAGCGTATGTAGTTGAATCATACGTCAAGTACTCGCTAATAAATGGGGCAAATTCGATTGGTCTAACGATTTGGAGAATTTACTAATTCGATTGGTCTAGCGTATGTAGTTGAATCATACGTCAAGTATTCCCAAATAAAGAGAAATATGGCAAATTCTATTGGTCTAACGATTTGGAGAATTTACTAATTCGATTGGTCTAGCGTATGTAGTTGAATCATACGTCAAGTATTCCCAAATAAAGAGAAATATGGCAAATTCTATTGGTCTAACGATTTGGAGAATTTACTAATTCTATTGATCTAACGTATGTAGTTGAATAATACGTCAAGTATTCCCAAATAAAGAGAAATATGGCAAATTCTATTGGTCTAACGACTTGGAGAATTTACTAATTCGATTGGTCTAACGTATGTAGTTGAATAATACGTCAAGTATTCCCAAATAAAGAGAAATATGGCAAATTCTATTGGTCTAACGATTTGGAGAATTTACTAATTCGATTGGTCTAACGTATGTAGTTGAATCATACGTCAAGTACTTGCTAATAATGAGAAATGTGGCAGATTCTGCTGATCTAACGATTTAAATTATTCACCAATCCTATTTGTCTAACATATTTAGCCAATTACTAGACCGTAAAATGGAAGTTTGGTATCTTCTGTTGATTAAGCGACTTGGGACACTTAAGAAACATAGATGGTAAAGATCCGATTTTCTATATTATTAGTAATATTGCTTCTTGAGTGACTTTCAGTGGAAATTTGTCCTAAATTTGCTTTTCATTTAGAGGAAAACCTAAATGTCTACAGCAGTGAGTCCGACCACAGGTGCAACTTTCTTCCAAAGCATACATATCATTTAACCAAATTTTAAATAATGCTAAGTGCATATCATTCAACCAAATTTTAAATAATGCTATTAAGTAAATAAACAGAGGAGAACATCATAATCTCCTTTTATGGATCATAAGTACGTAGGCATAAGAATCTGTGACATAAATATTGCTATTATTGAAGTTTGTAAAATAGGGTGCCAGACTGCATACTATTATGACATTAGAGTGGTTGAAGTTAAATAATGGTCTAATCTAGGAGAACATCATAATCTCCTTTTATGGATCATAAGTACGTAGGCATAAGAATCTGTGACATAAATATTGCTATTATAGAAGTTTGTAAAATAGGGTGCCAGACTGCATACTATTATGACATTAGAGTGGTTGAAGTTAAATAATGGTCTAATCTAATCAAATCTAACAATGACATAGAAACATGCTTCCAAAGAAATCGTTGAAAGAATCATTTTGATGTCATAATTCTTCGTATGGAATAAGAAATACATATGAAGAGAAAATACTCATTAATTAGGAGTTCGCCGACGCATTTTCGCCGAGTTTTCGTTGCACCACAGAACAGAACGAAAGCCAAGGCGAAGAAGAAAAAAAAGAGGGGATGAGGAAATGAGGGTACCATCATCATAAGTCCCTTCCTCCTATTGGTCGTTACCGTTTCCGGCATCGGCTGCCAAACGATCTCATTAAGATCCGGAAACCGAAACTCAAACGCCCGTAATCGGAGAGCATTACGTAGACGGGGAGAATTTTCGAAAAACGACTTCAGTTCCTCTAAACGACAAAATTTATACCGGGATTGAAAACCCTCCCAAAGACCAATCGTTACAAACACACTTCGATTTCCCTGCCTCCAACCTCCCCCCTTCATCTTTTAAACTGCAGTTCCGCTTTTAAGTTTTAAATGTTTCTTTCCCTATAGAAGCAAATTTAAAGTCTAAAATTACGAATTCCTTTCGAAAGGTTGGATTTAATCCTTTTTTGGGAGGGGGGGGATGGCGTTTAAGATAAAGTTAATGTGGGATTTTTAGGATAACCATGACTTTATTAAAATATATAAAATAGAAAAATAGATTTAAATTGATTTATGGATTTCTCTAACAAAATTTTTGATATTATTTTTATATAATAACATTTTTACACTGTTTTAAAATTTTTAGTGTTATCATTTTTTTTTCTTAATCTTTAGAAATTTTTTTAAAAATAATAGCAAGTATCGCTGTTATATAATAAAAAAAAATTAATAAAATAAAGATAAATGAATCAAGCTCGAAACTTTATCAGGCTTCGATGTTAAAGATTAGAAATTCGAATCCCCTTTATATATCTCTCTATATATCTACATATATTCATATTAGTATTGATTTAAAATAAAATAAATTGGATTTTATTCTATTAGATTGGAGATCTATTTCTACGGTAGCTTTAATTTCGATTCATTTGAAAATAAATGAAATGCTGAACTTTTTCAATCCATTGAAGTAGTTAGTGCAATTTGATTTCATATAAGTCTTTAAAAAAAAAAAAAAAAAAAAAAAATTAAAAATCTTTTTTAAGTTTGAATTTAGTTCCTTCTCTTTTCTTCCAAAGCAATTCAATGTCCATACAAAATTTAAAATAACATTTTAAATACATTTCATGACAGATATATGACAATGAAAGTCTTACATATATCATAGAAGATTTCCAAACTAATTTTTGCATGAAAACTTTTAATATATTAATGAGCGATTATTTTCCATTGGAAACATAACTCACTTTAACTTAAAGTAACCACGGTTATCGTTTAAATTCGATAATATCCACGCATACTACATTCGTCATGATAATGATGCTTTTAGGTATTCCTCAAACCAATTAACAGAAATTTTTTTAGTGAAATCGCTATTTCAAAATTAATAACTCATGCAAAAGGATACATTTTCATTAAATTGGGGTTCCTATGACAATGCGCAATTTCCCTCTTTTTCAGATGACCGCATTACTCCTGTAATGAAGGTCATTAACTACATCCCCCTCTTTTCCTTCTTCCTTCCTTCATCCCTAACTCCCTTCATGCAAATCCAATTAAACTCTGAATTTTAAAGAATTTCTGGTACTTCTAGTAATCGATAGATGCATATCACTTTCTCGACTACAAACTTTAATTTTGATTATAAAAAAAGAAAGAGGAAAGAGAAAGAATACTCCCTACTTTTCTCCCCCCCCCTCCTTAGATGGCATTAAAGTTTTCGAATCCAAAAATGTTATCAGGGTAATTATTCGTCGTGGTTTTCCTTTCGAAAATTGGCCAAGAAACACACCATAACGGATTCAGGGGAGGAAATTTAATCCTCGTATTTATGCCGCCGCGATCCAATAAGCCCTCCTAGCTCTCCCTGCTTTACCCCCGTTCCTTTGTTCAGGGAACTTAATGAGGGAAGAAGCTTGAATTGGAATCCCAGGATGTCAATTTCAACTGTTCCACTCCCGCGGAGAATAATCCCCTGTTGAGATGATGTAAAACTGTTTCTTAAAGGATTTGGTTCTCCCTTTTCCCTCTTAAAAAGGGAAAAATTGTCAGTTTATGAATTGCAGTGTAGGTATGGTGATTGGTAGTTAAATGAGCATTTAATACTCATTTAGATGTAATTTGTAATTATTTAAACATATTTTAAAGAAAAATTGTATTAGTAAAAGTACAGTACATTTTCGCTTACGATTTTGAACCTGTTTTAGAATTATGTTAATTGAATGTATTATTTAACAATAATTTCCAAAGTTCAGCTTTAAGTGAGTAAATGCATTAAAAATCTTAAAATTAAATTTATGTATCTAGTTCATAAATTAATTTTTTAGTTATATAAACACACAATATATTAACTATTTAAAAGTGTGTCGTATAATAATTCCATTCCATTATTGCAGATTTGATATGCTATTAGATAAAATAAAACAAACACATCCCACTGTAAATATCATTATTACATCTCACCAACTTATCGCAGTAGTGGTAAAAACACAAAGGCTTTTTTCTGTTTTTTTTTTTTTGACGTAAGCTTTGAATGCCAAGATTTCCTTTAAGCAATATATCCAATTTTCTCTTCTAAAATGTTATGAAAAGGAAACTGAAGCTCTAATGTCTGTTTTTACCTATAAAATATTGAAATTGTTATTAAATCAATTTATTACTTGTACATGGCATCAGTAGTGCTGATGAAATAAATTACTTTAATGTTTTTCATGTATGTCTGCATATATATATATATATATATATATATATATATATATATATATATATATATATATATATATATATATATATATTATTTGCACGATGGAGAATATCATATTTTATTTTATAATATTGAATTAGAAGTTACTAATTTGAAAAGCAAAGTATTTAACAATGTATACGTTTTTTATTCAACTAAAACCCAGTATTGCTGATACTTCTCTTAGCATGCATTGTATACCAGAAAGTATAAATCCTTTTTTTGTATTATTCGTTGGTTTGATTTTGATGAAAGACTATAAAACAGTCCTATAACTTGTTCAAACCTCACTTCTACAAACTGACTTCACATTTTGGCGACTAAAACTGAAATACTCTGCCAAATCATTTTTTATGGCATTTCGGCAACCCCTGTTCTAGAAAGATGATTTTGTGTGAGAAATTCGGGACCCCCTTCCATGTCCCGAAATCCTTTACCTGGGTCTCGGTCACATTGATTTTGCAATTTGTGTTTTTCTCCGCCAAAAAGAAAAGGTCGAAGGGAGAGGCATCGAAATTTTTGATTCCACGACTCCGCAGATCGCACAGAGAGCAATCGAAAAAAAATAAAAAAAGCGCCAAAAAAAGTTTTTCATGGGGCATTGGCTCCGCAAGATTTACCCTTGTGCGAAATAAAAATGATAGAAAAAGGGCGATAAAAAACAAATTCGTGGTGAAAAACGGGGAGTCGATTTCGGATGGAATTGAGTATCAGAAAAATATGGAAGTTAAGAACGTATCATTGCAATTTTTTTTTTCTTTGAGCCTATATTCCAAATGTTTTTCAGATAATAGTAAGAATGAATAAAATGGATTTCTTGTAATAAATTATAGTTCTGGGAACCATTCATCATCGCTTTTAAAATCTCTACATCTCCACGTTTCATGATTTAAATTTTACTTACCAAATGTAATTTTCTTTATAGGAGTTCCAAGAAGTCCAAGTAGTTTCTTTTTACATTATCCGCTGAAAAAAATGTTATAATATATGTATGAAAACTAACGGCAAATAGTGTAATGTTTCTGATTCATGGCCGCTTGTCTTTAAGATTTATTCCTTTGCCTACCCTCCACCCCGAATACTGTATCAGTTTGAAAGAATAAAAGCAATGAGCATGACGTCACAATCACATATCTGACGTACTTCTCATGTTATGTAGCTCTAACATTACTGAAACGCCCCAAATGCTCTGTTCAGCGCGTATCTCTGCGGGTATGACGCCCGAGTGTGTCTTTCTTCGTCTTTCGTTAAGTATGAATGATTGAATAATTTGGGAATATGTTTTGTCCGTTAGAGACGCTCGTTCATATGGATTTGGAGAACAAAAAAATTTTTGTAAGCTTTCTTTCAAAGAATGTTCGAGCGTGGTCGTCTTTTGTATATCAACCTTTCAGAATACGGCTGTCATAGCAGGGTTTTTTTTTTGGGGGGGGGGAGGAAATTCTTATATTTGAAAGAGAATTTTGGACCTTCCAGTGTTCTGAAGTACCTGAACGCACATAATCTTATGAATGAGAGTTTAAATGCTATTTTATAATATCATGTATTTTTCTTCTTGGGAAGAGAGGAATATATTTTAGAATTAAATTGGCAAAATACATTTGATATATATATCTTAATCATGAATTTTACGAGATTAGGCCAAAAAAAGGAAACAAATTGGATTACTTTAATGAAAGTTTTTATCATAATTATGAAGCATTATGCGTAATAGTGATTAAATAATGTTTCTTTTGAATAAATAAATTGTATAAAGATGTTATTTCCTTGAAAGTTAAATGTGGATTTGTGTGTGTGTGTGTAAAAGGTGGATTTGTTTAATATTATAATTAAGTGAATTATAAAATATACAATATCAGTAGAATATCACTATCATAGTTATCGATAGCTTCTCGAAATATTTGGAAGATATCAATTTATCAATTTTGTTATAAAGAAAATCTTTATCATACGAAATATTTTTTTTTCTCTAGATTTTCATATAACGCCGCCACGACTGAACAATCATACTAATAAAATTCATTTATTGTTATTATATTTTTTGCAAAGAGTCGCTGTAAGTCAAGTTTTACATGCTTAAAAAATGTTTAGACTAGAAAAAAGTTGAAAAGTTTATAATCCAAAATGTAAATGCAAATCATTGTTATTAATAAATCTTCTGCATTTAACATCCAATGATTACTTAAACTTCTAAACTCCCATACCTAAATAACATTTTTTTAAAAATTGTGATCGATTGCTAAGAAATGAAGGACTAAATTTCGTTTGCCCTTTAATTAGTTTAGTTAACAATTATTGCTTTAGCTCTTTAATTGATTTTATTAACGATTGTTACTTTTGTTCTTTAATTAGTTTCGTTAACAATTATGTATTAGTTCTTGAAATAATTTTATTAACAATTGTTGTTTTTACTTCTTGAATTAATTCTTTTAACAATTATTGCTTTTGTTCTTGAAATAGTTTTGTTAACAATTGTTGTTTTACTTCTTGAATTAATTCTTTTAACAATTATTGCTTTTGCTCTTGAATTAGTTTTGTTAACAATTATCGCTTTTGTTCTTTAATCAGTTTTATTAGTGCAGTTAATTTAACCAATGTTAAATAATTTTTACCATTATATGTAAAAAATGAACGAATCCTAGTTATAAAATTAAATATATATATTTGTTCCACAACATGTGTCCCTGTCACTGTATAGAAATGTGAAATCTGTTTCTCCCAATAGCCTATGGCAAAAAGCTGTTTTTCATTCCACGAATTATAGTGCGACGAATTTTACCTACCAGCATTTCATCAAACCTTATCTTGTCGCTTGGGGCTGAACACAATTCGTGTGCCTTTAAAATCTGCGATGAAAAGGCCTTCCTTTAATGTAAAAGAATTCTTTTGTGTAGTCTGGAAAATGGATGATTTTCGCTACAGGGCCAACGAAAGTTTGCTGTAATTTAAGTTATATCCGGCTTAGAAGTTGGAAGTTTCCATTGTGTGGAACCAGACATCTTTGGAAAAGTCGATAAATTTATGGTTTTGTTGGGGATGTTGGGGAACTTATTTGTTTATTTTTGTGGGATCCTTAATGTGATTTTTCTGTAGTTTTGATGTCAGCAATATTGGATCAAAGTGGTGAAAATTTATTACTTATTGGATGCTTCAATTTCTATTGAAGTGCAAGTTGAATGAAATGTGTCTTGATGATTGGGTGAAAATGATAAATGGTTAAATGATTCTTAATATTCTTGGGGAAAACTAACTTTTTTTTCGACCCTTTTCAAACTAAAAATGTCATAATGCTTTTGTTTATGTGATAACGAGATTTTACATCAATGTTTTTGCTAATATTTTGGTTTTTCACATGTAGTCAATCTTGTAATGCAAAAGCTGTGAAAGCATTAGATTCTGTTATAGAAACTAAAGAAAATGAGCAAATATCACTTTGATATAAAAAGAATTTGATGAGTAACTGGTAATATGAGATTTAAGAGTGACATTTTAGAAAAAAAAAATATAAACCAAGCATAATGTATGATACATTAATCAAGCTATAAAAAGCATTTTACCTGTTTAATAGTTAAAATTCATTGAATATTCTTTTAACTCAAAGATATTTTAATTAAAAAAACCGCAAGAACTTTTCCGTTGCTAAATTAATTTGAAAAATTTATATTCTTTGCATGGGATTTTTGATCATTTTTTTTTTTGTATGACCCAATAAATTTGAAAAATTTATATTTTTGAAAAGTTTATATTCTTTATATGGGATTTTTATCTTTTTTTGCATGACCCGATTAATTTGAAAAGTGTATTTTCTTTACGTGTGATTTTTGATCATTTTTTTATATGACCCGATTAACTTTAAAAGTTTATATTCTTTGTATGGAATTTTTGATCATTTTTTTTTGAATGATCCGATTAATTTGAAAAGTTTATATTCCTTACATGGGATTTTTGATCATTTTTTTGTGTGGCCTGATTAATTTGAAAAGTTTATACTCTTTAAATAGGATATTTGATCATTATTTTTGTACGACCCGATTAATTTGAAAAGTTTGTTATTTACATGGGATTTTCGATCATATTTTGTAAGATCTGATTAATATGAAAAGTTTATATTCTTTACTTGAGATTTTAGAGCAATATTTTGTACGACTCGATTAATTTGAAAAATTTGTTTTCTTTGTATGGGATTTTTTTTTTTTTTTTGTAAGACCTGATTACTTTGAAAAGTTTATATTCTTTACATGGGAATTTTGATAATTTTTTGTATGTGAATTTTGTAATAAACACTTAATTTTATTTTTGGCTAAACTAGTCATTATGTAGTAGTAACTAACTAATAAACTAGTATAATAGTAAGATAGAACTAGTTCGAGCTTAACGAAATGAAGAACCCTCCCCCCCCCCAAAAAAAAATCACGAAACAATCAAAGAAAAGAAAGTAGTATGTCGGAAGCATTTACTTCCTCCATTGTGAAAAACTATTACGCTTAAATCTTCTTTAAAAAATTGTTTAAATTACGAAATAATAATAATTATTATCAAAAACCAAATTGAATTCTTCCGAACTTGTATGATATTCTCACACATCCAAATTAAATAATGTAAGACAGAATCCCGATGTCATCCTGAGAAATTTGCTGTCGTGAAAAAGGCAAATAATTCTTCTCCATCTCAACCTTATATACTACAGCATCTCTTTATACAGGCGGGAATTCATCCGTGATCGGTAAATGGGACAGGGCCCAAATGCTAAGATCTTAATATATGGGCATAGAGGATGGGTCCCTTATTCATCGGGTTATTTCGATCTGAATGCAGAGGGGAAAGAGGGAGCCATAAATCATGGACCCAAATTGAATACCGACAACATGAAAGGAAGATGGGAGCCTTTCTCTGCCAGGAGTGGGAACTGGGCATAAATTCTCTGCCAACGAGTATTGCAGAAGCATACTCATGGAAATGGACCATCGAAGCAAACTTTGTCTCCTGCTTTGCTCAGATATATTTCGTAAGTTAGAGAACTAGGATAAAAGGGCATGAGACGAAATGATATGAATTCGACTGGTTAACATCCAGATATTGCAGCTGTCGAATTTGGTTGCTAAGAAATGCTTTGATCATACAGTTAATCATACAGGTAATAATGGTATTACAAAATCAATGATGAAATTGAAATACTATAAAAAACTTTGAATACTATAAAAAACTCATGTTTAACTGATTTGGAAAAACAAAGCATCTGTTATTTTATATAGTTCGTTATTTGGACCTAATGTTTACAAAAGTTTTATTGATTATTTCGTTGTGTATCAAAAATCTAGTTTACGTTTTGGAACTCTATCTCCTCCAATTTATCAATATCATTTAAACGTTGATCCCGGTTTACTATTTCACGGCAATATTTCATACAAAACTCTGTTAGTTCAACCCGCTGCAATTTCGAGTCGATAGATAATCAGCCCAATGAAAGTTTTGGTTCAACATATCGAGAAAAAAAATTATATGCTAGTTTACTACCAACTAGTGCATTCCGCTTTTGAGTTATCATATTCTCACCCACATAGAAAGAGATAAATAGGTAGATTTTTCCATGATACTTATTTGTAATTCCTTTTTAAAGACTACGCGCAAAAATTTTATTCGTTTATTACGTTTTATTTTAGACTTATACACAGAAACAGACTTAATTAGGAAAATTATTTTATTATTTTGGATCCAGAAAGACCTTAAAATGTGGTGATTTATCAAAATTTCTACATAGAATTTTTTTAGGATCGTTGCATTTTCTTTTCATAATCTTCATATACGTGATATTTTATATTATTTTATAATCCATTACAGACCAGCCTACCCAAATAGGGATATACGATTTAGTGTAAAACGGTAAAGAGCATTTAAAATCATTATCTCCTGTTGATATGGAGACAAAAATGGGTTACATAGTTCAACCAAGCATGGAAAGTGCTTACGTACTTAGTTCTTGCATAAAAAAATGTGTTAAAAATTATGCACAGCATCAATATAATGATATAAAAAATTTATATAAATAATAGTTATAATATTTTAGATTCTAAAACACGACAATACTAAAATACACTTATACAAAATATCCCAAATTGGTCATTCGTTTGAACGAATGAATCTAAGTTTACAGCATAAAAATCAATACACAATTAAAGGTAATAATAAAAACAATACAAATGGAGTAAAATCTTTTGAAAATAAAGTTCCTTTTAGTAAGTTAAAGTAATGCAGATTGCCCCCACTGATTTTATAAGAAATCATTCTTTTATTGATAGCTGCAGAATTTTAAATGAAATCCCCAAACCTTCTTTCCTATTGTAAATAGTTTATTTTAAGACGGTAATCCTTAATACATATGCATTTGAATATATAATGGCCCGCGTGACCTGGTTTATCACAGGAATAACATGGAGCTTCTGATTTTAATCCTCTTAAGATATGCATAAAATAAGCCATGGTTTCTCAGAAAGTAAACCAGGTAATTATTAAAGGTAGGCAGTTTTTATGCTCTAACCCGATCCCCTGAAGCAGTCATAATATTTTCAATATTTCTGCAATTCTAGATTTATATTAAATTCGATATTGTGTTTAATGTATTATTTTCATTTTTTATGTGAAAAATATACATATGGCAAATGAAAAATATATAATATACATGACAGACTAATGAAAATCGTACATATATATATATATATATATATATATATATATATATATATATATATATATATATATATATATATATATATATATTGCAAATATCCTGTACGTTGCATTAAACTCGTGTAATGTAATATACGGGATATTTATTTCCTCCCTTTTAATAGTGATTAATTTTGCAAAATGGAAAAGCTTGTTCGTTTCCTGTGTTATCCGCATATGTTTTGCTCAAGAAATTTGACCATTGAACTTGCAATATGAATAGTATCCTTAAATCTGAGGATGTACTCGGATCTACATCTAGAGCTTTTATTTATGTGGAGGAACGAAATATTATCTGTAGATGAATTAATTATGGAACCATTGTTCGAAGCTAATTTTAATGCAAATTCAATGACTTCAAGTTTTGCCTTAATGGCAGAATTATATGTTTATAATTTGAAGCAAAAATTTATATGCCGTAGATTATTTTTGAGAATGTACACGACGAGTACAGAATTATTTTCCATTTTTGGCTTTCCGTGTATACCTTGCACTCACATTACTTATATGAATTATTTGGAATTTGATTTATGGAATGTGCCACTGTATGAAGAAGCGGCATACCCAGAACATCCAGGACATTGGTGTATGTGTTCGATAACTCAGAAGAAAACTTCTCCGAATTGTATATAATTTAATAATCTGTCACTCTTTAAAGGCTCCCTATTTATGAAATAGTAAAAAGATATTATTAAAATAAAGAAATTCCAGAGTTTGTCGATTTGAGAGAATACTTTACTTTTCTTACAGAGGATAATAGTTCCTCGTCGGAGTATCGATACATTTTTACGCCCCAATATCACAAATTGAATTCCTTTATTTCACGGAGGTCTCACATCATTCACCGGAGAATGAGCCTTCATTCTGCGCGTGGTCATCACAGTGCCTGCCCTAAGTGCCGTGGGACTCCTCCCAACTGTCTCCTTCACAAAGTGGCCACATGAAAAGAGACCAAATAAAAAATGAATGGGAAAGTCCAGAAAGGGGGAAAAAAAAGGTTATAAAAAATGGAAATGGTTTCTCTTTCTTCTTGGCGGTTGTAGTGGGTCGTTCCCTTTCATGATACTGTCCGCAACAAACCCCTACAAAGCAGGGGAGCCAAAGATCGGACCTCGCAGTGTCCATCGCCAGCCAATATAAGTGGAAAAGAGGAGCATGAGATCGCTTTACGACTAAGGCGGAAATGTCCCTTCTTTCCTTTTGTATATCTGTTTCGCGAAAGTGAAGAATATAAATAAGAGAAATGCAATTCGGTCAGTTTCGGATTTAGAAGATTTTTTGGTCTGGCATTGATGTACAGGGAATTTTTTTTCCCTCCCCGCCATCAAAGTGTTTTATAGTCTTAATAAAAGCTGGAAAAAGCTGCCAAAGAAGTACAAATCATCTGCAGAGTTCCTAAGTGTGCGTTTTATGAAGGTTTCGAATTTTCGTGAAATTATTTTTTGTTTTATAAATTTTTAGACGATTTTATCTGTTGTAAGAAAAAATCTAAATGAATTCTTTCTTTTCCCATTGTGTAGGCGATATAGAAATATATGAATAATGTTATATCGATTTTTAATTCAGGTGCATAAAGTTATATGACCCTTTATCCAATAATTTCAGCTATTTCTTATTAAAATTGATAATTTTGTTTGTTAAATAAAAAAAAATTAAACATCTTTAAAATTCATTATGTTATTTTCCTCGACTATATTCCTTCCTCTTCTACGAAATATCTCTATATTTAAATACCTCGTAATCTTTTTTTTAAAATATGTGACAAAAGGTTTTAACCATGTATGTTATAAATTCTTGTACAGTAACGGGTCTTTCAATTTACAAATGTTTTTCGATATACAAACATTTTAACGAACTGGAATTTATTTGTCAATACTTTAATTATATTTTATTAATGAAAATCCATATTAACAAAACTGGACGATAAAAAAAAATGGAATAGATTCGTAAAAAATGCAATACGAGTTTTTAAAATTCAAAATTGAATTTTTTGCTTTAAAACACGCATTTTACCACCATAAGAATCTTATTAGATACAATAGTTGTAATGTCAGTACTAAGTAGATATCTTTCTTAAAATATCCTTTAAAAAAATGCATTCATATGTAATTTTAAAGCTTCAGTAAATAAAACTAAATGTAAGTTTTTTTTTTTTTTTGCTAAATCTTGAATTTGATTGACATTTTCAACATTTTACTCTTTTGTTACGAATGGTAATTTAAAACTTTTGAGACGTTTTTTGCAACGCTTGTCGACTTCTTATTTCTCGAAATTCAAATAAAACTTATTAAATTGACTGCCATGATTCAAACTCTCTTTCTCTATTATAGTTATTATCGAGAACATAGATCATTTTCTTCAAGTTGATAAAGATATATACCTATTCTACGAAGCATGACATATTGCAAATTATTACGAAATGCAATGTAGACACATAATAAGTGAAAATGATAATGAAGAGGTTATTAGGAAAAAATGTCACAAGAAAAAATGTTAAAATTTAATGTAGCACAAAACATTATCATGTAAATATTAAAGTAGATAATGCGTTTCAATCTTTGCAAAAATATGAAAATTTTATTAAAAAAATATAATTACTATAATAAACCTTCACAAACCAAGATTACAGACTTCCTTACAATTTTAACGAATTCGTTTCTTTATAACGGAATTTTTAAAAGGAATGAGGATACTCGATTGTATTTTTTAAATGAAATCAAAATTGAACTAATTCTTTTAATTATGTATAGATTTGCACTTTTTTTGTCACTTTTATGATTTTGACTTTTAAATTCTCTGTGACTTATTTGTAATTTTTATTACAGGTTTATTAATGCTAGAAGACGAATAGTGCAGCCCATGATTGACCAGTCCAATAGAGCTGGTGAGTTTTTTCAGCTTTATTATTATTATTTTCTTTCTTTCTTTTCTTTCTCTTAAATTTTTAGGATTCAAACAGAATAACTCTTCATTAAGATTTAATAAGTTCTATGTACAATTTTGATTTTAGAATGCATCACTCGAATAATAAATTATAAAATTTCAAAATTAGATGTAAAATATCACTAAAACATATAATTTTACATTACAACTAAAATTTTCTTTTTTATATATTTGAATTAAAATATTTTTTGCAATTCGACAGGGAAAATAAACAGCCAAAGGAAAAAAAAAAATTAAAAAAAAAATTTAACTAATTTTTTTAGCTCTATGAAATGACTACATAATGATGAAATATTTTCTATCATTACGATGGAAGAAAAATAATACAACATTGATAAATTCAGAAATTTGTGTAAAAAGAGTAATAAAAATTGATGTTTTTTTTTATTATTAATTTATTATAGAGAGTATAGAAAAGATTGAAGAGAATATAGATTGAAAAGATAGAAAAATAGGAACTATTTCATTAATAAATTTCTTTTCATTTAATTAATTCAAAATTAGAAATCTAAATTTTTTAATTAGTCATTTCTAATCATTTGCAGAATTGACAAAAAATATTCGAGTATTTTAACTGAGCTACCGCATGAAGTATTAAATAAATTTAGGAATTTTTCCATGTATGTTTCTTCATTCAGTATTAGCACGAATCCCAATATTATGAATTGTTTCGAATTATTATTATTTTTAACTTTGGTTATTGGATTTTTTTTTTTTTTTTGCCACATTTGAAAAATCCAAAAAATGAATAAGTTGATAATAAAAAAATTAAATTATGAAGAAGAAACTCTTTAAACTTTTTGTTGAAGAAAAGATTATTAATATTCTAAAAATATGAAAATCCTTTATAATTTTTTTATTTTACCGAAAAATAAATAACCTTCCTATAACTTGTTATAAATTTGTCAGTTATTTTTATTTTTTTTTTAATTTCCTGTTTTAGAAACGAAAGCCTTCAAACTTTTCGTAGAAAAATAATTTATAATTTATATGAATTATAATTTTATAATTACATTTATATTCCTAAAATTGTTATAAAGATCCATGTATAAAATTAAAACCGAATATTTACAAATATGAATAATAATAATAATAATAAGATTCTAGATTATTCTTATTTGGTCCAGCAAATCAATTGTTTTCTCGAAAATTTACATTTCCATGAAGATTTTAAAAAGTTGCTAGATTTAAAGCAATTTAAACTAGCTAATAATTTAATCGAAACGAATTTTTGAAGAAAAAAACCATTTTTATCCTTTTCAATTAATTTGTATCGTGCTTTCAATTAATCCACTAATATTCACTTTTATTCTATTCGTGCATCATTCAAATAGTATTTTGTGTTAAACAAACACAGAATATCAGTTCTATAGCTTTTTGCCTTATTGGTCTTTATTATTAATTATTTTACTTTAGAGATTTGATGTCTTTTTAAAATATGGTGGAAGTTTCTCATTTAGGTTTGTTTTTTTAAAACTTATATTATAGAGCTCTATTTCCCAAGTATTATAGAGCTCAATCGAATGATATATAGCGTGACATTTCTGTAATGTTGCTTTTTGTTCAACGAATTTTTACTTTCCTTAAACTCTTTTGAAATCTCTAAAAGTCTTATAAAAGCTTCTCATCTTTTCTTTTAAGTTTATATAATAAAGATTTATCAATAGTGAATTTCCTCAAAATCTAAGTCGGTAATGTAAAAGGCACTTTTAACTTTTTCCAATACTTATATCTTTATAATTTAATAGAAGAAAAGCCTTGGAGCACGGATTGTATCGAACTAAGAGGGATGGAAACGATGGAATAAGTTACATTAAATACGATTTTCTTTTCCATTCGAAGTAACTTCTATATTTAGTGGGTAGAATCCCCCTTTTTATTTTATCTAGCCCTTTTTCTTTCTGCGCATGGTGAAAAGATTGCTTTTAATGGCTGGGCTTCTAAAAGCCTGAAACCAGAAACTGAGATAGGCCCCTTCGTATCACTCTCATTAGAAAACGCATCAATCATTCGTCTTCGGACAGCTCGGGGGGGACTACTTGCCTCTCCTTCCCCCCAAAGCCTTTTTAGTGTATCACTCTTCCTGAAAAGTCCGCGCATTCAGTTTGACCCAAAAGGAGAAGTTTGGTGTGAAAAGCGGAAGAAAAAAGAAGGGAGTTGGGACTTCGGTGTAAGTTCTTTGGAGAGGGCCTTTTTTTTTTTTTTTTTTGCCAAAATCCTCTTGTACTAAGGGGGTTGTGTTCAAATTCAGCCATTAAGGATCTGGTTTGTATATCTTCCACCAAATGAGAAGAAATAATCCAATATTGACAATTTATCTTACTATAAAAATGGCACCCTTGTAAGTTACCCTTGTTGTTATAATAAGTAAACTGGTCAAGTCAATGGCGGATTTCTCACTGAACAAATTAGGCAGCTGGCTAGAGTCGCAAGCATGTCAATTAAAATGTTTATTTTTCTAATTGCCAAATGAATAAGTTTAACAAAATGCAACTTTTTTTTTTCAAAAAGTATTAGGATAATATTAACGTGTAATCAAATTGGTCAGGTTCCTGTATATTTCATTAAGCTTACGTAGTTCTTTGAATATTTGTAAGCACACCTTATAATCTGTTTTAGTGTACGAAGTGTCTGATAGTTCCGAAGTGTTCAGTGTACGAAGATTGATGCCGAGCAATATGAGATCATAACAAAGACAAATATACTTTTAAAATGTTTAAAAAATGAAAAAAATTATCTTGAAGTGAAACATTAACATAATAAAAATATACGAGAGTGTGCAATTAAACTGAACATTTTAATGCAAAAGGAGCCTTTATTATGTAGACTGCTTAGGACCCAAACTGCCTAAATCGCCACTAAATCAAGTGTATTTCAAACTAAATTTAAAGCTTTAATTGAAATTATGAGGTAGAATATAATTTAATTGAAATTATGAGGTAGAATATAAATATCATAATCTTTCCAAACGTAATCTGTGGCAATGTTTAGAAAGCTACTAACTATTACTAACAAATCGTAAATATTTTATTCGGATCTTAGATTTTTTTTCTTTAAGATTATGCAACTTAGAATTTTTAAAAAATTAAGAAGAAGAAGAAAGGAGAATAGATGCTTGAATATCTATTTTGAGCTGAATCTAGGATGGGTAACAAGTACATTTCAAAATGAAAATCAAACGTATAGACATTACAAATTTGAATTCTGAAACTTGAAAAATGCATGAAATACTGCAGAATGTTATTAGAAGAATTTTGCAAAACTTCTCTTATGTGCACAGATTTACTTCCCCCTGGAATAATTAAATTTGATCACTTTAATTTGACAATACCACAACTGGAAAAATTTTGTTGTAAATTAGAAAGAAAAAAGAAAACGAAATGAACATGAAGATTTAAACTATACACTTTTATTATTAGTATAAAATAAATTTGGAATAACGTTATTAAAATATCTCAAAAAGGAAATAAAAATAATTTTCAGCTGTTTCTTTCCTTTTTTTAATAAATATTATTTAAATAACATGCAAATTTATTATTTTTAACTAATAAGAAATAAAAGGTGTTTCGGTATATAATCATTTTGGAAGTTCAAGTATTTTTAACGTCCTATTTAAACTAAAATATTATCAAAGTTTCAGAGAAATTGAGAATTTTAATTACAATTTAAAAAACTAACTTGAGCTTAAATTTGCTATCATTATATAAACCAAAAATATATGGCTTTCAGAACAGTAGCATTAGTTTCATGTATACAATTTTTAACCAAGTTTTTTCAGGAAATCCATTTTTATCCTTCATTTTTTTTTCTCCCTTTTCTCTCCTTTTTTTCTTTTTAATTATTTGAAATATTTTAAGTTGACTTTGATGATGGTATCAATCTTCAAATATCGCGTGATTCTAACAAAAATATCTGTAACACTACAAAATCAATACAAATGAGTAGAATATCTCCTGACAACGAATATATATATATATATATATATATTCTACTCCTTTAGCAGAATTGTTGTTGTTGTTTTTTCAGCCACTTCATCTCATGCATGCAAATGCTGGGAGGGGTGTGTGCACCATTTTCTCATTACCTTCTTAGAACCTAAAAATAATGGCTCTTTACTTATTCATTTATCCCTGAGGTGACGGCTGCGAAAGGCAGGCGTTTTTGCAATTTCCCTTTTATCGTGTGCGCACAAACGAAGCCCCGGTCCTCCATTGACAGCCCCATGATTGATGCTTTATCAATCCCCTTAGCGCGCTCACGATATGCGCTTTTTTTTTCTGCGCTATTTTTTTTTTCCTTCGCTCTCCCCCTGTTTACTAAGAAAGAACTTTTTTTTTTCCATGCAGGATCACAACCAACGCTCCGTTTCCGTATAGTAAGTGACATAACTCCTCCACCCCACCCCCTCAATGAACGATTTTTTTTCCTTCTTTTTTTTATTTTTTCCATTTTTTTTTCAGAGATAGATCTGTTTTATTGTAAAAATTGATGAATGAACCACTTATCGTTATTGGTAGACTCGCTTCTGGGTTTTGAGCTTTTGTATATGGCTCCATCAAGTGTTGTTCGTGTTTTCCCACGAAAGCATTTTTCGGAATAGTTTTTGCGTGTCCTGGCAATTTGTTTTTATTATTGTAGATAGAATGGCATTTTCTCCATATTTCTGTTATATAGATTATACAGTGATGATTCGAATATTCACAATAGAAAAATTGAACAGAATCTACTAAAAGGTAAACATCACGGTTTGAGATTCGTATAATCATCTATTTGGTAGCCATTTACTTACCAGTTTTTCTAAAAAGCCTCTATTCATATAGAACTTCTAAATCTGTATTGGCGATATTTCAATTATCCGTATTGCATTTGAATCGGTTTATTTATTCCATGTTTGATGAAATAAGAAATCCTTCTGATTCAAATCTGAATAGCAAAATTTTAAGCATCTACTCTGAAACAATTTGGAATGCAAATATTCATGGCTTCATTTATTTATCTTTATTTTACTAACTTAGCCAGTAAACTGAAAATCAAACATCAAATAAAAGCTATCATTATTGATTATTTGATACGGATGATTAAACACGCCAAAATTCGTAAGTTGGTATTTATTTTTAGCTACTGTTATTGCCGAAGTAAGTATAATATTAAAACAGTTTTATTTTAGTGTTTTTATAAAATTTTCTTGTGTATGTATTAATAGTTTCTTTTTTCTTTCTTATGTATTGCACTATATAGCACTTGTAATACATTTTGCATACTTGTGATATCTGCATATAAATAGCTATCTTCTACAGCTATTTTTTTTCCCTTCCCATCAAGAATCAATATACGCAGCCGCTAGTTCCTATGGTTGGTCAATCACTCCAACCAAACATTCTATTATTTTATTTTGCACCATTTTAACGGATTTTGTTTTGTTTCTATTAAATTAAGAATATAATATCCAGATGCACGAAATTGAAGAAAACTGTATCTGGAATTAAAATTAAATGTATTTATTATTTTGATTTTTCTAAAATCCTTTTTTTGTTTGTTTTTCGGTAGGAGGAGCTAGTGCTGCGTATGGACCAGACGGTGCAGGCATGGGTTATATGATGGACGGCAGCCAACAGATGCATATTAGACCCCCAGGTCAGAATCAAATGTCCATTCTACGTCGGCAAATATAAATCGCGCACTCAATGCATTACATTCTTTAATTCGGAACTAGTTGGCTTTGGCGACCAACTGTTTCACTGGGAATATTGATAGTGTTCCCCTGAACAAAATATTTTCTGCCACCAAATTGTTACAAGTATCAAAGCCGTATTATTTTTTATACCTGATTTATTTATAATTTAGCTTTATTCAAAAACTTTATAGCAATTTTATTCCCATTTAAAAACGTTATACGGATCTATTTATTTTATATATGAACCTTCATAATGGAATCTAATCCCATGACGTCATAATACCATTAAAAACGTAAGTACGTGGGTAGTCTGTTTCAAATTACACGTTGGTAATGTAACTTCACATTCCTATTCATCATATAAACTAAGCAGAATCCTTTTTCCTTAGATTTCAACAATGAAAGCGGTTTGAATCACATCGCAACAATGAAATCTATAGCTGAAAATTATGGGGGGGGGGGCCTGAATTTTAACTGTTAAAAATCAGGAAAAATTTGCACGATAACTAAATTTTATTTAGTGGTTTTTTTTTTAATAGCTTAAAAATTAATCATATGCAATAATATTTTCAGAACTTATTGCAGGACAGCAGTGAAATTAGCTTAATTTTTCATTAAACGTAATTTCAAAAAAAAAAAAAAAAAAAAAAAAATTGATTTGAAATGAACATTTTAAAATATATCTAATTCTTTATTTGTAAATTTTTAAAATATATCTAATTCTTTATTTTGTAATGTGTGCGTATTAATTTAGAATATAAGTAAGAATTTTATACCTCCAGATCTAATAATTCGTCTTGTAGAATACTAACACACAAACCCCTTTTATACAAATATCATTATTGATAATATTTTATTTAATTATATTTTAAGAATATTTTTTTTTCAAATTTTGAAACGTTGAAATTTGCTTTTTTTTCTATTGCAAGATCTATATACTTCTTCATTTAAAATATTAAATACCGAATATACACAGTTAAATACCGAAAATGTTTCCAATATTTAATACATTTTAATATTTCAATGCAGTAGCTTGTAGCTTTTGCAATTCATTAAAAGCAAATTTAAATATTCCAAAGGTTCAACAAACATTTTGGGATCATATATAATTGTGGTAATAGGAAAACTGGAAAATATATTCGGAAATATATTTCTACACATTTGCTTAAGTTGCAAAATTGCATATTTTACCAAATACAAACACCTACAAATTACTTTAAGGAAAAATAATTAATGAATTCAAAAAAGAAAGAGACATAATGTAGAAGAATTATTATATCGGCTTTTTTTACTTAATTTCAATAAAATGTACGGCAGTCATTGAATGTTCTTTATTGAGATCAACACCATAATTAACTCTCAACTTTTCATCCACAAGGCAAAAATATAGTACTTTTCAAGGATAGTACATTGAAAGGAATTACCTATATATATATATATATATATATATATATATATATATATATATATATATATATATATATATATATATATATATATATATATATATATATATATATATATAGGTAATTCCTTTCAATGCAGCATTATCTATCTTGTCAGATTTCCTTTTAAGAATAATTGACTGAAAATGGTGTAATATTTTATGTTCAAATCAGCGTAACCATTCATAAAGAGTGTGAGAGAAATCAGCAGAATGATAATAACAAAATTTGTAGCAAGTCATAAATAAACATGCATTATTTCATTAAAAGTGCTTTGCATTTTGAAAACTATTAATATACGTTTGAACATTCGCGAATAAATCAGTTTTATAACCAAATCTTTTCACTCAAGAATGTAGAGGGTTAGTTGTTATTCCTCAAAAATTGCAGAATAACAAATAATTGTTGTTATTTTGTTGTCTGTGCAAAATAGCAAATAATTATCTATAGGGAAAGGCATTAAAGCACTTTGCAGAACTCACAGAAAGAAATGAAATAGATCATAATTATCACAATTAGATCAAATCACATCATATATATTTTCATTGTCTTTTCTAAGGCCAAGCTGAATTAATACTTTAGACATTGAAATACACCGAAAACAAAAGTTTACCCACGGAATAGTTCTTACAATTATCCACTTTAATCTTTATTACCTCTTATTTCCTAAATGTTGTTTTTTGTGTAAGAAATATGAAGTTGCGGAAGAACACATTGACAGGGAAATCTAAAACTAAACTGATGCAAGATGAAAGTTGTTACCTAGAATTTCTTACTTATTGGATAAACATGTGATAATTTACAAAATGAATGTTTTCAAAATGTAAAGCATCCGTCTCTCACATATGTGCATTATGTGTTTTGACAAACTTTGTTTTCCAGGATTTTTCATACCCTCAATATGTTTTGCGACGCCATGTTCCATTGAAAATTTAATTTTTCTTAAGGCCTACTAAAGCCCTCTGAGTGCCAATCCATCAACAGAACAGCCTGTATATTTAAAACACATCTAATGCATGCGCAATAAATTTATTGCTTTTTGAACAAGATGGTGGTGTATATAATATTATCTGCGGAATGTGAATAATTCGTAACATTGAGTATGGTTAATGATTATTGAAATAAATTTTCTTCAAAATCTGTTTCAGTATTATTTTACCAAAAAGGAACACATGGAGCAAATTCTGGTATTTTTTATTCTTATGCAAAAGGATAAAATTGCCAGTTATTCTTTTGGTATTCAATATATTAATTAAGAATTTGATTACTTTGACACTGTTGTGTGTCAGATACTGGTATTAAAAATTATTTCAATTGATTAAGAACAATGCATTCTTACAAATAAGCCGCAGAAGCATTCAAGGATAAATATGATTTTAAAAGACACATCTTTGTTATATTATTAGACATACAAATCACTTAATTTTCCGTATGTCTTAACAGCATTGCTCGATTCTGACCTATGCCAAACAAACAATAATTTTTGAGTGATTTTGAAAATATTCGTAAAATACTTTTAAAGTAACCATCAATTAATTATACTCTTTCTTTCTTTTGAACCAGGTATGCAAAACCTGTCTTGCAGCGAAGGTGCCATGGGCATGGGTCACATGGGTGGCATGGGAGGATATTCGCAGATGTCCCAACTTCGATCCCCTGTCCATTCCCAAGCCATGCTGCTGCCGGGACATCCACACGCAATGATGATGGCTCATGGGCCCATGGGACACCCGGGCCTGCCCCCTCAGGGCTCCCCTTACGATGCTTCAGGGGGCCACATTATGGACATCCACGCCAGTTAAGCGAGCACAACTTCACGTTCTCGTCTCTGTATCCATTATTATCTCAATCTTTCTGCAATGTTCCGCATTCAAAGCATTGGAACGAACAAAGCAAAATCGTTTCGACCCGGGCTACTTTTCTTTTTCTACTCATCTCAGTTACTTTCGCGATTACCACATGTATTAGAATAGAATAAGAAAAAGAAACATTTTTTCGTCTGTCAGAACTTTTTCCACACTCGATGATGTGTTCCAGTGAATTTCTTTTAATTGAATTCGTGTGTAAATCATGTAGGTTTAAAAAAAAAAAAATATCTTTAACATGTACAGTTCAGCCAAAAAAAAAAGTTTCTTTTTTTTTTAATTAAAAAAAAGAATATAATTTTCAATTGATTAAGGCTTTATTTGAAGTATCATTATTTCAAATGAAATTTCTTTGACAATCGAATGTCATCTGGAGCTTCTTTAATTTTTCATTTCTGTATTATCTGTAGAAATGCAGATGAAAAGAAGATATTCCAGTAAAAGCAAAATTATAATTTTTTTCCCCCAGATGTAGCCTTCTGCTTAAATATAATAATACAATTTATGTGTTTCCAAATGAATATAATTTTTAAAAAAGTTATATACATTTCAATCAGTAGACGTGTCGAATCGAAAGACTTTTGATAATATTTTTCTTTAAATTGAAATCAATGAAAACAAAACTCTTGGTCAGTGAAAAGTTTTCCAGGGCATTATGCTTGACATGAAAATGGTGATAAAGTTCTGGATATGTGTTTAATTTATGGCATACTCATAGCCAATGTATCTTCGAGGTGTATCTGGCACAGTCGAACTGTTTATGTTTTTTAGTATAAAATCAGCACATAAACAGATGATATGAACACATCTGTTGAAACAAATCGATTGATCAAGAAGAATGCTATTCTATATAATAATTAACATGGTTGTGTACATTTCAAAAAAATCAGTTTTATTAAAAGCGATGCTTTTTAGAAACTTAGATTTTTAATTTGTACTCTGGGTTTGAAAGAACCTGTCGTTTTATATTTTAAGAACGTTGTGCAAAAAAGCTTGTTAAATGGAACTTGCGAATTAATATGTGTTACTTGGAATATGTATTATTTCTACCAGTATTTATAAATAAGTATTACGTTTTATTTTCTGATGAATAGTGTTTGAATTGGTAAATTTTGTTTATTCTTATAAATTCATGAGTTCAAATTCATTCTTGTTGAATTTTAGCAATTTATGTTTATTGAAATGTAAATTTTTATTCTATATGATTTGAGGAAGCATGATCAAAGAAATAATAATTCCCCTTTTCTTGTTTTTTTTTAATGTCTCTTTATAAATTAAAAAAAATGATAAAATTTCTCTAATATGAAGAAATCTAAAAACTAATTTTGGACTTTCTAATTGAAAATAAATTCTTTAATTCAGAATTTTTCTTCATGTATTATACTTTTCGTGAGACAAAAACAAAAAATATTTCCCTTTGGTTTGTTTTGTAAATGTCTCTTTAAAAATTTAATGGAAAATCTTTAATAAAATTTCTGTAATATGATGTAATCTGAAAACTCGTTGTGAACTCTGATACTAATAATAAGTTAATAAGTTCTTTAATTCAGAATTTTTCTCTATATGTTCGTTTTTTCATGGAGACAAAAAGATATAATTTTTTTTAAACGTAGAATTAAATAGAAATTTTAATAATTTTTATACTGCAATAATTAAATTTAAATTAATCGACGACAAATGAACGAAATTTTTTAAATAATAATTTGTTTGGCAAATTTTTTTTTTTACCTAGTTTTAATTCGTTATTTTTGTCGAAAAGTAATCCAATCAAAGTAGGAAGCCACTATTTTATTTCCAACATGATCGAAAAAGATTTTCTAATTCGCAAACATTAAATAAATTTGATGACTTTTTCTTTTAAATCTAATTTAACCCAATTACTGATTTATTTTATTTTATTTTTTTCATAATAAAAGTTGTTACATTTAACAGGTTTTTATGCACTCTGTTTGTTGTATACAAATATGCAAAGCAACCTGCAATTTTCTTGTTGAAGCATGTCATTTTTTTCTCTCCACTCGTATTGTGGGACTCTAATATTTGTGTAAGTTTTTCACAAAACTGTTGGGGGCTGGGGACCATTTTTTTCTCTCCCCTTCAACTCCCACCAGTTCTTGTTCTGTACAGATTACAGGTGGCAATGCATTGTATGTGAGGTAGTGTTGTAATACGTCATTTCAATGACGATTTGTTGTCAATAATTAAAAAAATGTAATAAATAAAGACATGTTCCCAATTGTGTGATTGTTTTCTGAAGTTATCGATCATTCATTAAACGTAGTTTACTTGTAAGATAATAAACTCATAACTTTCTATTACTTTTTTTGGAGGGATGTAGACAAAGTTCTTTTTTTGTATTTCAAACGAAGTAGATTATTCTTTAAGGTAATTAACTACGTTCAAAAGTCGTTTTTTTTTTTTTTTTTTTTTTTTTTGATAAAATATCAAATACTTTTTCATTTAATATTCTTAATTTGAGAAAAGTCTTTTACATCAAATCTTTTGAATTTCATTTCTGAGTTCATTCTTTGGGATTTTGATATATATATATTTTTTTTATATCTATACATAAACTAAATTTTAATGTTATTTTTCATCTTTCAATGTTATTTTCTCAAATTCTAAATTTTGATGAAATATTTTTACAAAATTAATCATAAATTAAAATTTAAGGCAGATTTTTTATATATATAATAGTATAATAACTTTTCCATAAGTTATGTGGTTTCTGAATTAGAGAATAATCATCTATTAAAAATATTCTCTATTGTTTTAATGTTTCACAATGCGAAAATAATTGAAAAGTTCAAATTATGTATCAGTAAAAATATTCAAGTTATTTATAAGTCACTTATTGCAAAATAGGGTACAAATTTCTTTTTTTTAAGTGCAGGACAGGCGAAATATTTCTTAAGCTATCTGTAAGATTTTGAAAACAATTATTTGATAAACTTCTAAACTAAAAAGTTCTTGCTTTATATCTCTTTTTAACCAAAAACATCCCATTATAAATCAGAAAAACCATTATTTTCTATTGATTGTTTATGGTAAGGATAGAATTCTTTTTTATAATTCAAGAGCTGTGGAAATTCTTTATAAACTGGGTGTAAAAATTAATAACATAAACAAAGTTTTACTTTGAATGAAAGTCGACGAATATCATGAGGTAAAACTGATTGACGAGCTAATTTAACTTTTTCTGTTGAACTGAAAATGCCAGTTAAAAAACAACAACTGACAAAGGCATTTTTATAATAACAAAAACAAGAACAGTAATTATACATGGGTAAAAAAAAGAAACATATAACGGAATTTAAAACAACAATGTATAAAACAACAAAAACTGTAAACAAGAAAAACATGATATATTAGATTGTATTATCTAACGAATTTACCACATTTATCAAACTTATCACTGTCTTCAAAAATCTCAAAAATGACGAAATTAAAAAAAAAAAAGTTACAGACTTTTACATAATATTGGGCTTTATATGAATTTTGCTAAGATTAACCACTGCCAGCTCCAATTTAATTCATTTGATAAAATGGAAAAATAATGTGCTAATGTTAAAAACAATGTTTCTTTACCTTTAGCACGGCACCGCTATTCTGTCGATACTACTTCGTTCAGTGGTGGCGGAATGGTCGGCTGTACACGAGAAGCACGACACCGCATTAACTCATCAAGATCTGACGCCTGTATTTGGCTACGGTATATTGCTATCCTTATTGTATGTTGGCTCCAATAATTTAAAGTGACCACTACTGTTTCCATTCGTACGACACCAGCTTTAACGTGCCAATACTGACAACTATGTTTTATGTTGTCACCAATATTTCACAACACTTGGTGCTAGTATTTTAGTTTGACGATGACTGGCATCCTATTAATAGAAAAATATCAAGATGGTACCTGCAACAACAACAAAAATAGTTGGAAAGTGAAATAAGCTTATAGTAGATTCTTTTAAATTTTAAAAATCATGCATAATAATGTTTTACTGAACTTATGTTTGCTAGATCTTATTTTATATTGGGTATGAAATGAAGCAAAAATGACTGAAATCATTCCAAATAATGTAATTTCTCTCATGATAATCAACAGGGTTTGTTCTTGATTGGTATTGGATAACTAGTAATAATTATGTGTACTAGATCTTATTTTATACCGGATATGAAAGGAAGCAAAAATAGCTGAAATCATTCCAAATAATGCTATTTCTTTTATGATAATCGTCGGAGATGGTTCTTAATTGATATTGGGCAACTTATGCACCCATCCTATCATCAGTTTTTTTCAGTATGTAAATGTAATCATTAATTTATATTATTTTTCATTTAATATTTAAATCGAACGAAGAAAATTAAGAGGCCTATCGTATATCCAAGTTTAATTTCTTATAAATGCTTTCAGTCTTTAAATAAAATGATTAAATAATTAAAATCTGTATTCGATATTCGCATAATTATAAGCTTATGCATTCAAAGGGGAGGGGTTACTTCACAGACATGTTGCAATTTTTGTCCAGTGCCGCTTTCTTTTTACTCTCTGTAACAGGGCATACGCATTTATAAAACAATTTTTCTTATCATTTTACTAAGCTAAAGGGATATATTACCCGAATTTGCAATACTAGGGTTATTAGAAGCAAAATATTTAACATTTCACCTATGCGGAATTTTTTCACCCAATTTGAAATTTGATAAGAAATAAACAGCGGGAAGTTTCTTCCCCATACTTTCTTGCATACTCTTCCATTTCAGTGTTACTCCTTCTCTCTTCCGCGTAAAATTGTGACTCTTGGACAAGGGCATAAATTCTATGAAATATCATACTTATTTTCAGATTCTCGCACATGAGAGAATTGTACTTTATAATATAGTTAAGAAAATGGAATATGATTTTTGAAGACAGTATGAAACCAAAATTCGACGCAAGATATAATTTTAGTAAGAGGATAACATACCAAAATTCATTTATATAAATAAGTTAATGCATTTTCAAGCTATGCGTTTACATGAAACGAATTGATATTTCGTTAAATCATCTACTCTTTGAAGAATTTGATTCAAAATCTAATAGAGATAAACACTTTAGAAGCTAAAGTTGTATATCAAAATGTATTCACCTCCCTTTTGCAATTATGTATTTACTAGCCGCCTTTGGCAACCAGCCGGTTCGTCAATCTTAATGCTCGTTAAAATTTTAATAATAAACCATTTTATGTAATTCCTATTTTAATTGCTTCTTTATCAAAATATTTTAAATTTTCAAATTTTGATAGTCATATAATTCATTCATAATATTATAAAGGCCTTCAGCCATAACGTAATATGCATCTCTCTAACTTTCTGTTAGCTCCCGTAGAATTTATGCTTTAAATTAAAGTGGAAATGGTTAAATTGCAGTTAATATAAGAAATTTTTTACTGAAACAAAGCATTTTTTTAAATATGAGTACTGAAAATAGAGTCGCTGAGTATTTAAACCTTATAGATACTAAAGAATTTCTTAATTTATGTAATATCTCAAGAAGTTTTCTACAAAATTTCCTCAGATTCATCATGAACAGATCAATTAATTAATAATGTTTAAATGCATGAGACTCTAAGAAAATAAACATAATCGTTTAAAATAATCGGTCGGAAACATGTTAAGCCTCCAAAAGCAAGACCGTATCCATTGAAAATAGAGTTGTCAACAATCAGAACACAATGTGCATGCATGAATTTTCAACGCCAATTATGGTAACATAAATGCGTGAATTTTCTACGCCAGTTGGGGTAACGCTACGCAGATTAGAAATCTTTAATTTAATTTATTCTGTTTTATTTTAATTCAAAAGTACTTCCGAATGAATCTGAAAGATCGATTAATTAACAATGTTTAATATTAAATGCATCAAACATTAAGAAAATAAGCAGAACCGTTTGAAATAATCGGTCAAAAAATGTTAAGCCTAGCCTCATTAGCGTGGGGGAAAAACTGAAGCTTTACTCATTTGGCGGTGGGGAAAATGAAGATTTTTTTGGCGGGAAAGTTAGTTTTTAATTAATAATTAAAATTCTAATTAAAAATTCAAAAAAAAAAGGGACTCCATGTGCACATTCCCGATATCCAAGGTATACATGTACCAAATTTGGTAGCTGTAGGTCAAACGGTCTGGCCTGCAGATCGCCAACACAAACACATTGAGCTTTATTGTAAGTATAGATAGATTTGTAATCAGGCAACTAGCGAGACTATCCCTCAGTTGATTTTGCATAAATTAGGATAGGAAATCTACAAATGGCATGTAACGATTATATACCAAGTTTAATGCGAATAGCTGAAAACTTTTTTGAGCTATCGTGTTCATATGCAGATTTACAAGCATATTTTGAACTCCGAAAGTGCCCCCCCCCGATACTTTTTAGTATGCGCTATTAAATGTCTTGTACATTATTAACAGCATGACATTGACGAAAAATAATTGTTGTGCGATCTCTGAGATACTGTTATTACACATTAACCAGAGCACCAAACGCTTATTTTTGAAGTCTTTTTTCCCCGATTCATGTAAACCAACTGTAATCACATACCAAGTTTGATATATTTCAGTCTTCATGTTTCTAAGCTGTCGCATTTACCTGCTCGTGAAAATATAATTATCGACAGAGGTATTAGTTCCAAATGTGATACGTATCTAAACTCTTGTTGTTGTTGTTTCTTATGGCACTTGCCATGGACATGCCCGCTGTTACGAAGACAGCAATTTTAAGCCGTTGGGGGAGCATCTCTTGTTTTTATAGTAGCGCCATCTAGGGCCAAGAGAACGACTTAGCTACACACACGTCACATCTAAACTCTAAATGTTAAATATATGCATCGATTTCATTCATCTCTCTCTCTCTCCCCTTTGTAATTATTTTTTTAACTTATATCTGAGCAGGCAAATTTCTTCTAAGTGAATTTCGTTCAATATTTGATATAAATATGTAAATTTTAATTAGCGATAATATATCAAATTTTATCTGTGTAGATACATTTTTGAATTATCGAATTCGCAGACAAACAAATGTAAATACAAAAATGTATTTTTAGGTCCCAAAAAAGTCTGCAACATGAAAATTCATGAAGATCCGAGTTCGAAAAATTTGAAGATTATAATACTTTTACTTACAGTATAAGAGAAAGTATAAAAATATTTGTAGACATTAGAAATTACTCGGAGAGATCTGAAATGTGGAGATGCATTAAAATCACGAATTCGAATTTTTTGACGTTTACAATGGTTACTCTGTATACAAGAAAATAAAAAAAAGGAAGATAATTATTATTTTGTTGATATATTAAAGAAGTATGTACGCTAAACAGCACATACAACTTAGAATTTCTCATCTATCACTGAATATTTCTAAAGTATGCATACAACACTGCATTTCTAATCTTTGTAATTCTTTAAATAACGAGACGGTTTTTAAAAGAATAATTGTTTAACTTTAAAAAACTAATTGAGGATTTTAAACAGGATTGGGTAATTAAATATGTAAAATGTGCAATTGTCTGAAAGCACTTCAATGTTAAGTAACTTGTAAACTTCTTTTTGCATTATTTTTGGGATAATTTAGATATTTGCTTTCATTTGATTTATATGAGCCAAGCCATCGAACTCATTTAAATTTTAAAACATATTCTAATACTTTTTTTTTTCACAATCTGGTCTCTGTGTTATACTTTCTTATGGTTACCTGGATGATCACAAGCTCAAATCTTGTCATACTTTTTATTAGTGAATTTATATAAATTTATACTTTAAAAAATATTTTAATTTAAACTTTATATTTTATTAACTTATTTATTTTATAAACAATAATTCTCTTGAGAATGACCCACATTTTAAGGCTTTTTTTTTTAGTTTAGTTAATCAGAGATAATTGTTGTATATAGAGATTAAACTTAAATCAGAAAAGCAAGTTATATTTTTGAGCCAAATTAGTAAAAACATTAAGTTAATATAAACAAAAAGAATAAAAAGAAAGGGAAAGAAATGATGAATCCTGCCTGAAGACTCTCTCAAGGGTCACCTTCAGGCAGGGATTCAAACAAGGGATTTTTTCTGTGAGGGGTCTGACTTTCGTCCAAAAATATTGACCCCTCGTGACTCGAAAATTCCCTGAAATTGTGGCCTTAGAGATAAACTAGTTTCACAGAAATAAAACAATAAATTATAACTAAAAAATCAAGCGAAATTACAATAACACAACATAAACTACAAAAGATCACTCACAAACCAAAAATATTATTAAAACAAAAAGGAAAGAAAATTGTGATTACATAATGTTTTAATAAGAAGAAGAACATAATGTTTTAATGATTTTTTTGATTGAAAGTCAGAAAAAAATCTCTTGTCTGAATCCCTGCCTGAGGGTGACCTTTGAAAAAGTCTTCAGGCCGGATTCATCATTTCTTTTCCTTTTTTAATTCTTTTTATTTATATAAATTTAATATATTTACTAATTTGGTTAAGTTCATCTCTGTTCTAATAGTAGCAGCATTAGCGCTCTCTAAATACATTTGCATCTTTTTTTATTTATTTATTTATTTTGGTGGTGGTGGTGGGGTTGATTCAGAAATAATTTTTTAACTGAAATTTCATAATGCATTTTTGATTAATTTCTTAGAGTTTTGAAGTTAGAGAGGTGAAACTTACCTTGCCTACAAGTACTTGCAGACAAGGCAACTTTATTTTCCTAATTGCCATGTTTATAAGTTTGTAAAAAATACGAATTCTAAGAATATTACAAAATATTAGGATATTACAATGCTTACAAGCCCTTGCTTTCAATCCTGTTCTACAGTATTTCCACCCTTGAATTAATGATGATTAAGAGAAAATTATGAATATAAGTAAAATAAATATAACCAACAGAAACAGATATAGTTCCAATGATCATTTATTACTTTCCCGGAAAGTTTCATAGTCAATAAATTCTGTAACGTTACGTCCTACTCAATGAGAAAAAGGCCGATTGTTTGGGTCTTATAATGATGAAATGGTTTATCCTGAACAGAAAATTTAAGTAACAATCAAACATGCCAACACACAAAAAAGGAAGGTCAATATTATTATTCCTCTTTAAAAAGCAGATAAGCCATCGATCTTTAGTTGACACAGAGAGAAATCACCGTGAGAAATTCGCAGACATGCTTCATATGGAGCAAGCAGCTACAGAGAAAATAGCATCACGTAGGCCTTAATTCCAAAGGTGGCTTTCCAACGTAGCTAGACAATTGCTTAGGGCCGCTATGTTGAAAGGAGTTGGCTATTATATCGAATTAAATACTTTATTTTCCTAATTGCCGTAAAAATTACGAATTCTAAGAATTACAAAATATAATAATTGGTAAAACTTATATTTCATTGCATTGGCATACATTCCAACATTGATTAAACTTTCATCAGTAGCATTTCTTACCGATTTGTTATATATAACGTATGTAACATTAGTATCAAAAAATATATATAACGTAGCATCAACACATTATTGGGGAATAGAAATTTCGAAAGAATTTTAATTAGTTTAATTCTAAAATTCATTAATTTTAAAAGAAGTATTTAGTTTAATTTTAGAACAATTTGTAATAATAAGTAATTAATAATTAATTTTAAAGCAAATATTACCAAACATTATTCAAAATTATTTAGTAGATAATTATTATTAACTAAATATATAAATAAAAAATTTTTTTAAAAAATCACACAACACGATTTTGTTAATCAAATTAACAATATTTGTAAAACATTTACACCTTTCTATTATTGATTACAAATCACCTTTGCATTTTTTTAAAGTTATTATTACTCAAGACATACTAGCCAACTCCTATATTCATTTTTATTTTGAGGAGCGATTCCAGTGTTTTTGTATTCAAGCTGAAACGGGATCCCCAGCCCCCTTTTTTTTCTTTTAAAAATGTTAAAAATACTTTCACTATTCGTATTGCTGTGAGCGAAGATTCGGATACAAGGTTTTTATCGGCGTTTTTTGTAGTTTTCACTATATATCCGCACTTTCGTAGTTTTCACTTAATTTCCGTAATGACTATGGAAATTCTGTAGCTGTCAGAGGATATGCATTCGCTTAGCTATTGGAATATTTAAAAACATCAAACGAACTGTTTTAATAGTATTGTGTACAAATGTAAATGCCGGAGTTGTTAAAGATAAATAGGAAATAAATTAGCACATATTTAACAAAGTTAAAAAAAATTATTAACTTAAAATAAATTATTAACTTGTTAAAATCGTTGTAATTTGAAAATAAATCGACCAGTTTAATAATAAAGGGGCCTCAAAATATGCACATCCTAGTACTGCAATATCCAGTTAAGACTGGATTCAAATCCTTATTTTCATCACTCAGATATAAAATTTTTCTTGATAAAATTGATTGAGAGGGTGTTCAAAATTAAAGTTACTTCTCTTTTTACGAAAAAAGATGTTGAAAAAAATACGTAGGAAAAAAAAAAAGTTCACTACATATTACAATGAAAATCAATATACAAATGAATTTCATTAATTTTACTTAAATGTTTTACGAATCACTTGGTGTTCGTGATTTCTTCACTTTCTAAGCATCGAATTGTGATATATTAAGATAGAATTGTTTTAATAACTTTATATTTATTTTGTTGTTTGTTTGTTTCTTATGGCACTTGCCACTGACAAGCCCACTGTTACGAAGACAGCGATTTAAGCCTGAGGGGGACGTCTCTTATTTTTTATAGCAGCGCCAACTAGGGCCAAGAGTACGACTTTGCCACTCACGCATCACTCATTCGCTTGCACAACCCCGTTTTACAGGAGGGCACATTCACACATCTCACAGATAGAACAACAGAAGAACAACCATGCCCAAACCGGAACTCGAACCCGGGACGCCCAGATCACGGGGAAGACGCGCTACCCCTATGCCAGGACGCCGGCAGCTTTATATTTACTTTGTTTATTATGTCCATTAATTGCCCTAATGGCACCAAGCCTCATGACATCAAGGTGCCATTAAAAAAGTGACTGTTCGGGTAATCTATCTTCTAAATACACAGTATTTTTCGAGGCATTGTAACTTCACTATCTTATTCTTCATGTAAACTGGGCAGAAAATAAACAGTATCCTTCTTTCTCAGCTTTCAACAATAGAAAAAAAAAATAACTAGTTTAAATATTTGATGAAACAATGAAAACGATATGAATTTGCAGAAATTAATTTTGAGTAAGTATATTTTTGGAAGTTATCTCGAAAAAGTGCTAAAATTCTCACTTAATTTTTAATTAATTAAGAATCTCAAGACACTCATTCCAAAGTACTCTTTTCCATCCTCCAAAGTGCAAAATTTGATATTTCTTGGTCAAACGGTGTGATATGTTGAGCGTCAATAGATGTATAGATACATAAACTCATTTTCCTTTACTATTAGTTGAGATGTGTTCGTTAATCTATTAGAAAGTTCGTTCTCTCAAATTTTTGAATTAAAACAGCCACAAGTGTTTTCAGTTGATACTCGTGCAAACAAACCATATATATATATATATATAAGTAACCAATCTAAAGTAAGAAATATTTTGAAAACGAAACAAAATAGTTTCGGATTCGCAACTAAAAATTATTTCGTATTCAAACTAAAACCATAAAAGGAACAGGAAAAACTTCATAGTATTTAGAGAGCGCAAATGCAGCTACTTCTAAAACACAGATGAATTGAGACAAACGTATTAAAATCAAGTTAATAGGAAAATCAAATAAACCAAATAAAAATTAAACCAGAAACCTCAGGCAGGGATTTAAAAAAAAGGGATTTTTTCTGTGAAGGAATGCAGACAAGAAAGTCTAATAATGATTCCTCGTGACCCAAAAATCCCCTGAAATTATATATATATATATATAATTTCTAATTCCTCATCTTTCTAACAGACAAGATTCTAAACAGCTATTTCAAATTCCCGAAAGGAAATCGCTTCTATTGTTAAAAATAATTTTTAAAAAAATACTTTTTGCCAATATTGTGAAGAAATTTATTTAAAATGTGGTCAATTTTTGTGGAATTTGTAATGAATGTTTTCAAAAATGTTAAGCAAAATTGGAAACATGTGGAAAGCTGAATGATTATGGTTGATAATCTTACTATCAGCATATTTTAATCCATCTTGATGTATGGCATATTTAAATTAGTTGCATATTTTGTTGAGAAATAAGAAAATGAAAAAAAAAAAAAAAAAAAATGAGAATGCAATTTGAGTTAAATAATATACAATTTTGCCACGCGATTTGATTTCAGTACTTACATTCAAGTAAATTATTATAACTGCCAGTAAAACCATATTCTCAGTTCACACGTATTAATAGATCAATAAAGATTGCGTTTCATAGGAGAGGAATATATATGTGTGTGGATGTATATAAAAATTGAAAACATGCACTTTTGTGAAATAAGTAAATAAATAAAAGCACTTTTAAAATAAGAAAATATTTCTGGCAATTAGTATTTAATGTATTAATAATACGCGTCAATATTACACTGACATGCATTACATTTGATATTATGAGAATGTATTCTCTACAGAATTTTGGATTTTTATTATTACTAGATTCACTCGCTGTTCGCTATGCGAAGGAGGGGGGGGGGGAAGGTTGCAAAAGATTTAATATCTGATTACTTTAACTGATTATAATTTTAATAGAAAGTACATTCTAATATCAATGCTCATCTGAACATACTTATTGAAGTAAATTAAGATATATTTTGATTCTCGGAAATGATACACTTTACAGCAATATTAAAAAAAAAGTTTCAGAACTTATTTTATTGCGGAACAAAGAATATAATACTGTTCATCATGCGTTTCCTTTCCTCAGTGTATCTATGCATGCCAGCCACTATTCACATAAAGATGTAAATGTGGATTACAAACTTCTAATTCCCTTCCCCTCTAAAGCTTTTGTCGCTGCCCATATTCGAAAACTAAGTTGCCTGTTATAAAAAAAAATTTCATTTTACGAAAAAAATAGTCACATAGTACTACATCAGGTAAATAAGCTGGTTATGGAAATAGTGAAATGCTTTTTGACACCAAAGGTACCTGTGAACTGACATCTTAGACCCACATAGAAAAGTTTTCCATGTCTATAATCATGGACTACAGAATTTTAAGCAGATGAAATCACATATTATTCATTTGTTCTAAAGGAAACGGCATAATTCATTAACATTTAGAAGATACTTAAGACATCACGGAACTTTTTAAACTTAAGGTATCAAGAACGAAACAAGGTGCTCATAATGAATTCCTTAATGTTGGAAGTTTGCTCCGAGATTTGTTGATAGCAACTGCAAACGTCTATCAATGAACTGTAATAGTTTCAAGAAGAAACTTTCTATTCTAGTTACACGACTTGTAATGGATATAACTGTTCCATAAGACAAGACATAGTGTATTTATATTCCAAGATTTTTTTTAAACGTTCTAGAACCTTTTAAACCTAGTTGTATATCTCTATGAACAAAACAAAGTGCTCAAAATGAATCGCATATTGTTGAAAATAAACGAGTTGTCGAACTGAGAATGCATAGAATAGGAGTTTTGACAACACAGCCTGTAATGGTCATAGCTTCATTCAGTTCAAATCCTGATAATGCAGATATAAATCTGTTTCAATTTCGGTATGGGTGACCGACTGTAATAGTTGGTATTATCAGCTTAAGACATTAAATAAAAGAAATGACCAGTTAATAATTCATTTGAACTTAGTGCAATGCTTGATTGTATTTGGTTGTGTTATTGACTTGAACATGAGATTCATTTAGCAATCTTTTTCATTTAAATGGTTAAATTATGCAAAAATAATTTTAATCCATAGCAATTTTGGCACAATTTAACAATTCATCCAATGTAACAAATATTTTTTTTAAATTTTATTTTAGAACAGTGATAAAGTTTTAATAAAAACAAGTCACAAAATGATTCACAGAGATGTATGAAAAATCTTGTAAGCTTCATTTTAAATTGTTGAGCGTACTTTAAACTACATGCGTAAAAATATTTGGCATTGAATTGATTATTAGTTACATATGCAGATCATATAGCATGATCAAATGTTATATATACAAATTTACAACTTGTTCCAATAATATATTTAAGTTATTGTTTGAAACTAATTAGTATTTTTCTACTTAAAAAAATTCTCAAAGATAACCATAACAAAATTTAACCTTCAATGTGAGTAAAGAAAAACTGCTTCCACTACATTCTAAAATATAGTTTTCAACAAATGAGTTTAATAAAAATGCATTGTGAAATAATGAGATGCAAGAAAACAAAGTCAATGAAAAACATTTATTTAAAAAATAGTCGAAAGCATCTACAATGCTTTGGATGAATTTAATATATTTACACAACCTTTTCAAAATGATCTGGAACTTTTAACATTTATTTTTACAAAATATTTACATTCAAATAAAGTATTCACAACAATAAATCACATTACATATTGGTATATGCCACCATTCTTATATTTTTATGCACATAAGTCAGTAATGCACAATAAATGTTTGCTTGGTAATTATATAAATACTCATTCATTAAAACACTGATCTTTAAAACTCCTACTTTTAAGTGGGGGGGGGGGGGGGGAAATAAAAAAGGGAGGGGAAGGAATACATAAATGGAATTCTTATTTTCGTTTAGAGCTTTCAGTATTATCAAGAGAAATATCAGCAGTAGTAAAATTAGCCCAGCATAACAATATAATACATAAATCAATTTCTTTTAATTTCATCAAAAGACCATATCAACGCATGTATGCAACAAATACTTCTTTATACACCAATGATTAAGAGTCATAATTTTGTAAACAGTTATATTGGCTTTATCTTTTTACACATACATCTATTTAAATAAAGTCCATTTAAATAAATAAATAAATAAAAATATATCGTAATAAACAATGAAAAAAAAATGCTATTGTACAAACTGTAAAAATGTAGAATCAGTTTTCTCATTCAAACTAATTTTTAATTGTAAGAAGCAGTCATTGACTATAGGAGATGATCAAGTATGATTTTTTTTAAAGATTATACAATTTAATTACTATTATAATAAAAGGAAAGCATTTTCAAAAAGTGAAAATGATATTAAAAAAAATCAAATCCAAAAGTTATTTAACATGAATATTTTTAAAAAATTAAAATCATTCAAATCACATACAGCTTTACATGCATACAGTTGCATGCACCAAAGCATCAACTATCAATTCAAACATCAGAAGACAATTGAGCAATCACTAAGTTACAAAAAAAAAAAAAAAAAAAAAAAAAAAAAATGTTTTAAACCATGTTGTTTTTACTGGACATTAGGAGACAAAAGACGTCACCATAGATCTTGGACTCACTCTGGCTAATGTAATCTTTAAATTATAACTGAATCTTGCAAATAGATGTATAACTCCATGCCAGGAAATAGGAAGTAATAACTTCCACCACTGGCTATAGATCCTTCTTCTATCCTGTAAATGACATTCTTCCCATCAGACAAGTTCTTCAAGTCATTGCCCACGAAGAAATACAAAAAGCATGGTCTCTTCATTTCAGCATTTTGAAAAACCAGAGTTAAGATGGCCACAGTTAACATCTCTTAAGTCTCCAATGTCTTTATTATAATTTTCCTTTTATCAAAAGTTAAAACCAACTATAAATTTTAAAAATTAAAATAATTTTTTTTAAGTAACAGTTCAATTATCTTCTAATATTCTCACACTCAATATTTTTAAACTCATTAAATATTTCATTAATAGTTAATGGATCATCAGTCTGACTGCAATATATACCAAATTAATTAATTACATATAAAAAATTATTTACATGATGGTATGAGTTGGCTTCAATGACCAACAATGTGGTTTTAAAGTAAAGTCTAGAACATAGAAAATGGAATGCTTTCTTTGTATCTTCTTTTTCTTCTTGCTTCACAAACAAACAAGACAGAAAGCAATAAATTGCTTTTCATCAACACAAAATAAGCTAATCATGCAGAACTGTGTTTTTTCTCCTTTCTTCCAACCAATGTAATTTGTTAGAAAACAGAAATCGATATTTTAATAGCAGTTTAACTTGATGGTCGCCTAAGATTTTTAACTTTTTGGTAACAATTTAATAAAGTAAAAGTTCAATATGCAAATAAGCATTTGCATATTGAAGTTAACAAAATGACAGCACACATACACTACATTTTTTCAAGGATATGACATAACGAAGTATTAAAAAAATCATTGTAATATATTATTTAAACAAAACAATATAAATATTTATATAGTAAACAAACTGAATTAATTAAAATACAATTTTTTTAAATGCCAGTTGATAACTGTCATTAAAAAAATGAGTAATTAAAACACCAACTTTTAATCCTTTAATGATATTACAAAATAACTGTTAAGCAATACTTCTAATAATATTCTTAAAAATGAATGCTCTTTGTTGCAATCAATAAATGTTTAATGTAAATGATATTGAAAAAATAAAAATATTGAAAACATTAATAAATTAAATTAAAATTATATAAAAATCGAAATGCATATTCAGATTAAGAAAAATTACAAATCAAAGGCTTATAACATGCTGATATTTCCCTTGTATTTGTTTTATGAAAAGTGTTTTAAATAAAAGATTTTTGTTAAAAAAATATATATATACATACATTTAATTTCTTTGATGAATCATTTTTGAATAAATAACAAAAATAATTGCAACTTCATAATAATGCAAACCAGCAATAAAAAGTAGGTTCTATCGAACTTTATTATTTCACTCTTCTTCAATAGTATTAATGAATAATTTTTAAAACTCCATATTTCAAAATTAAAAAAGATTAAAAAATTTAAAATTCCAGACTCCAACAATTCACGTCAGAGCCTGTCCTAGTTTTTTAATATTTCCCTATATTTTCTTTCTCAATATAGCATGATAAAATAAGGCATACTTCTGAAAGCTCTAAAGTACCATAAGATTTCCATTTACTTTTCCTATTTAGTGAAGAGAAATTTTAATGTATAAAACTTTTTTTTAAAAAAATATATAAATATTTGAATTCTCTTTACATTATCCTCTACTAAAACCAATTGATAATATACAAAATTTTGAATACTGAAAGTAAAAAAAAAGAAAGAAAGTAATTAATTTAGAATATTTTTAATGGAGTTTATAGGATGCATTTTTTATTTATTTAATAGCTATTTCAATGTAAAAAGAATTCAAATATTTTCATATTTCATAAAAAAAATTAAGCCTCTAAAACTATTGTAAAAAAAAAAAAAAACAACATTAAATTATATAAAAAAAATATTCATTTTTTTTTTTTTTTTGCTTTATACATTCTACATATGTGCATATTAATATTTTTTTTTAAAAAAAGAAGGGGGGGACATGGGGAAAAAAAGTTGCATTTAACATATACTTTTACAATATTACAGTTTGAACATATAATGATAATACAGAAATTCATTAACAGAAACGTCTCTAATATAAAATTAAAAAAACTAGATCAGTGCATCAAACTTAGATGTCTTTACAGTTATTGAGAAATATGGAAAAAGACAAAGCTCCAAAGTCTTGCATAAATAGTTTCATAAAAAATATCAAATAATGCTGTGGAAAAAAATGCAATAAACTGTAGTGCTTCTAACTTGAGAAATGAATCCCGATTTAGTCATTCTATGTATAAAAATCCTTTTATCACCAGCAGTAATGTTTTTTTTTTTAAATGTATGATGAAAAGAATGAGTATTACATATTAATGAAAGCTTCAGGTGGCAATTTCCCTTCACTCTGAAATTTTAAAAACACAGCAAAAGATCTTTGATAGTCCCAGTCATTTTCTTCAAGACATCTGAAAAAGTAAAGACAAAATATGATGAGCAAGTACTCCTAAAAGAGCAACATCCCAATTCATAAACAATTTTAAATTCTACTCAATCAAAACACACTTTTCATAACTTATTTTCTATCCTGGCGTCCTGGAAGTTCCAAAGATGAGTGAAAAAAATTAATAAATCCCATTTAAAATCAAAAATAAATTTTATCATTATTGAAATGAAATTTTTTAATTAAGTTCATAGTTAAAGCAAAATTAGAATCTTAAATTTCATATACAATTTAAAACAAAATGCACAAATGCTTCTTAAAGAAACAGAACTTCACTTGTAATGCAAATCGACATATTTTATATCAAATTTGAGAAATCAATAACTTGATTTCTTACAGGTGAATTAAAGATTTTTTTTCTTTTTCTTTTTTCTCCCATCTGGTGTAAAATGATACCAAAATAACAAATTTTATATAACCCTGCTCTATTGGAAAATGTTCAATACTAAAGATGGATTTTGTTATAACTATGTCAAATACACTGTGTTATGACTACAATCAAACATAAAATAATATTTGGAATTACAGTAAATAGTAATTTAATTAATAAGAGCATATTTATTAAAGCTTATTTTAAATGGACTATCGGAAATGACAGGGAGAAAAAATATAAATAAAAACCTCAAAGCAAACTCTTAATGAGTATCTTATGGTATTATATTTGTTTGCAAGAAGAGTGAAGCATTGAATATTTTTTTAGCATTTAAATTAGAAGTTTTCACTATTGATTTTAAAATCTGGCAGGGAGAGCCAAAATATTTTATCTGGTCTGCTGCAAAATCACAATATAAAAAGAACTACTTGCTATTTCTGAACAGAAAGCTTTTGTTAAATTATCTGAGGTATAAATATGACATAGGTTTGATACAAGAAAAGCTAAACTTCATAAAAATAATGAATTGTGCCAAACACAAATATCGAGAAGTTAAATAAGTGATTAACTAATTGTACAGTGAATTGAATAATTTTATATAAAAATCAATCTCAAGAATGATACACCTTGATTCTAAAATCGTTGAAATCTATGGAAATGTGCCATATCTGCAGGAGAGGCACAAAAAGATTTTTAAACGTAACAGGCGGTTTTAGAAAGACAAAAATGAAAATAATGAGAAATATTTAACTACCAAAGAGTTTAACGGAAAAATTGATTTATCACATGTACAGAATTTAAGCTACTATTAATATAATGTTCATATATAATGTTTAAATTTGGAAATAATAGCTTTCTCAAAAAGTTACAATAATATATACATAAACATAAATATTCATACTTGGTAGAAAAGTCAACATTCATTCCTGTTTGTTTTGATAACTCAATTACAAGCATCTGCTTTTCATTAGCACTCTTTTCTTCAGTAGATGGTGGCGCAGGACTTGGTGATGGTGTAGGAGCAGGTACTTTAAAAGCCTGCATAAATAAAAATATATCTCAATAAATAAAGGACATGAACCATAAATTGCTGAAATCTAGGATTCATAAAATGCAAACTGGATTTTCAAATTAAATAAAAATCAAACTGGATTTTCAAATTAAATAAAAATCAAACTAATATCTAAAAAAAAATCAAACTTACCTTTGCTTGCTGCTCTTGACTAGCGTGAGCAATAAACAATGTTTCATTTGTAATTACAAACCTAAAACCCAAATTATATTCAGATTTAGAAAAAATAATAATAATGATAATTAAAAAAAAAAAAAAGAGATAGGAAAGAAACAGTAATATTACCCATGGCCAGGGGTAGCAACAACAACATATGTTCGGCTAAATGTTTTCAAAGTAGCGTTATTAATATCAGCACCAACTGTAAAAATAAACAAATGGATTTTTTGAAGATCAAGAAAACAGAGTTTTAAAGAATTATTGACTCAAAGAGTAAACCTTTAAATTTTTTCTATGAAATAAATTTCATTAGCTCACCTTCTTTAAAAACACCAATAACTGAAAAACACATAAGGCCAGGCTGAAATAAAAAGGTAACAATGTTATTAACACACAATTCATAAAAACTGAAATAATCACAATTATCAACTTCTCACTGATTTAAAAATTCTTCGAATAAATTTAAGAGATTTTTAAAAAATTATACAACTTTTTCATTTTTAGCCATGAAAATGAAAATAAAGAAACTATAAAGGAAATAATTTTGAACAGAAACTCATTGTTCTATGAAGTATAACCCAATATATTAAGAGAGAAAAAAGCATGCGTCAAAAGAAATATTATAAGTCCGAAATAAATGTGAAAAAAATGTTTTAATACTTAATCAAAAAAACTTTGAGATTTCTTCCCTATTTTGTGAGAAATGCTCTTAACACATTAAACTAGGATTAAGTTTTAAAAGAAAAAATAGTACACTAGCAAATATATGTAATTAAAAAGTTATATACTAAAAACAGGAATTAAGATAAATTATTTTTCTGTATCAACAGAAACAAAATTCTGTGCATTATTTTTGTTTCATATTTTTAAATATACTTATCTAAATCGAATAGTAAAAGTACATAAAAAAAGCTCACCGAGATATGAAAAATATCTACACTGAATGAGGTAGGATCATGCATTGTTTGTGGTAGCTGAGAAAGAGTAGTAACAATTGCTAACTTTCCTTGCTTTAACAGTTTAAATCTTTCAGCTGAAAGAAATAATATTTCTTTAGTAGGAATTAATTATTATATCAAAATGTAACATAAATTAGCAATCAAATGTTAAATTACATTTCATATTATAATATATAATGTCCATCTATGGAAGGAATATAAAGATCTCTGGAGCTGTTTTATTATATACAATGAAAAAACTCAGCAATTTTACATGAAATTTTATCATACATGAAATTAAAAAGCTTTAAGCATATTTATTTAAATAAAATATGAAATGAACTTACAATAATCTACTACTTTCAGAAGATTTCTATTATCCAGATTGTATGATGCCAGGCTACCACCATTGCTCCTAGAACTTACAAAAAAAGAGAGAGAATATAATATTATATAAATATATACAAAATAATAAAAATTACAAAATAATGTGATTATAAAACTTACTTGTGAGAATGCCTTGATAAACAAAGTGAGAAATTAGCCTAAAAAAATTGACAAATCATTAGTTATCTACAATGTTTTATATAAAAACATTAAAAAAAATTGAAAATTTATCATGCACACATTTTAAAAAATAGAACTTATAACTAAAATTATAAATCCTAAGAGACCCATTTTACTTTAAAAAAATTTCATATCCTTTATATATTAAATTTAGTCTTAAAATGAAGAAACATTCAATATCAAATGCTAAGTGCGAGTTCATAACATGTCATTAAATAAACTAAACAAATGTATCAAATAGACAAGTTTATGAATTATTATACATGCTTTGTCTTCAACTGAAAAAAATTATTCTCCAATGAATAATTATTAACATATTTACCTGATCATGATAAGCATCAAGTAATTTGGAACGATCCCCAGAGTCATATATTGTGTAATATCTAAAATATTAATAATTCAAAGTTAAATAAAAAAATAGTAAATTAAATTGAAGAATAAATAGTAGAATTAAATTGAAACTACAGTTAAACTTTGATTACCACATCAATCAATTTATTAACTAAATAAAAATGATATAGATTAAAGCATACATACTGATCAAGAAACTGTATCACTAAGTCTTTAACATCATCTGCAGCAAAAAAGCTTTTCTGTAATAAAAATCAGTAGATTTAATGACATAAAATTAAACTAATATTTATTTAAATGTCTTAAAATACTTTTTTATGATCTATAATAATGTTACTACTTTTGACACTGGAAAGGTTTCAGGCCCCAAATCAAATCCAATAGGAGCAGGTAAACTATGACCGTCCTACATAAAAAAAAAGAGTTTAATGTTATTATTTCATATATCTTCTGGGATATTTTAGAAATGAAATAACAAAGAAATCAAAGCAGGGAAAAAAATTACTCACCAAATTAAGCAGCTTTGGAAATCGATCTCGAACAGCACTATAAAAAAATTGTCATTACTATACAGAAGGTCACAAAAAATAAGAAAAAAAGAAAAGAAAATTGAAAACATTTTAAAAAGCAGAATAGGCTATTATATAAAAACTAAACAACAAAAAACAATTTTCATAACTATATAAAAATAATATATGGTAGCATTTTCAACACATTGAAATAAAGCTGTACTGTTTTGTATGTAAATCATTATTTTATCTAGTATAGTTAAATTAAAATAGCATTAAAATATAATGTGATAATTTTAAAAATTAAGATAAAATTCCTGAAAGAGGACAAAGGAAAAGGACTGAATGTTGATGCATAGGAACAACACCCGCACATCAGGCTTTCTGCATCAATTATCCTTTGTGAACTGCATCTCTGTAAATAAAACTATAAGAAATGTTTCTTTAAAATGAAATACATATTCAATCAAATAAAGAAAACCAAAGGCTTAGATGCAGTCCTATGAAAGTAATGAATTTTCTTAACCTATTAAATTAATTTTTTTTTATCTCAAAAGTAGCAAAATAAACCTCTACATTTAAACAAATATATAAAATTTTTAAGTCTGATTTTAAAAAAATAAACAAGAATTCAGATAATGTCAGTACATAATTCCTACATTAATTTAAAAGTAATTATATTTTTACTAAAGTTTAAAGATAAATACTATAAGTGTAATAATTTTTAAGAATTTGATTTAAATTATTCATTTTATCAATTTTTAAGAATTAGAACAGAAATATTTTACTTTAATTCCAATAAAAGTCACTTAATATTAGTGTTTAGTAAATTCAAAATGAGCAAACTCATTCATAAGCCCTTTATACATTTAAAGTCTTGCAAACAAGTCTAAATTTTCATGTATTTAAAAACAACAAAAGTTTAAAATTTTTTCATTCTGCAATTGAAGACAATATATGTTTACCTGATATATGAAGTTTTATCCTTGAAATCATCACATAAAGGATTACCATCTAGAATTAAATCTGTTATCTCCAATCCCTTCAAGTAATTTAATTCTGAAACAGATCGCAGCTGAAAATAAATAAATAAAATTTTGAAGTTTTCTACAAATCACTAAAAATGATTATGCCAGGAAGAATGAATAAAGTTGTTTTATTTTGGAACAAATTATAGCACTGCAGCCATTCAAATTGTGGCATTTAGAGAATTAATTCGATTTTGCACAGCAAAGTACTTATACAGATTTTTGCAACAGTGAACCCACTGGATAGATTATGATTTTCACCAATGATCGATTAACTTACGTGATAATGTGTGCAACATTATAACCTATTCAATTTCATTATAAGAATGCCAAAAGTAACTGTAAATTCCACATCAAGAAATTCATACATAAAAAAAGTTATATATTTAATTCACTTTCAGAAAAATCAACATTTTTTTACAGGTAAATTAAAGATTGTTTTCTTCTTCTTTTTTCCCCATTTCGTGTTAAATGACACCAAAATAACAAATTTTATATAACCCTGCTCTACTGGAAAATATTCAATACTATATAGAACAGCTTATTTATAACAAAAGATTGCACTGCTAAATAAATCTATCCTTACGCTATGTTGCTTTTTTTTCTGGTATTTATTTATAAAATAATCAAACAAAGATTTTTATTATTCAAATTATTGTTTTTAAAGGTTTTAAATTATGCTGAAATTGCCTACTTCAGTAATTCAGTCAATGATAATGCATTTTTTTAAAATAAGATTTATTTTTGTGAACATAAAAAAGTTTAGATAATAACTTTTCAATAAATAAATGTAGGCATAAAAAAGTAAATAACTTTTGTACCACTCCTGGAAGAAAGGGAAGGAGAATAGCAGCTGTAAAAATTTGTATCTAACAAAGAATCAAATTCTGAATCAGTAAAATTATTCAAAATATTCTAATTTTTTTTTAACCCTGATATAGTTTGAACAACCATTTATAGCAACCCCATAGCACCATAATTATAGCTTAACCAGAATACACAGATAAACAGTAATTATAAGGCCTAAATTCTTCAAATATTATCATACACATTTCAGATGATAAGTATTTTAAACAAATTTAGCAGTGAACATATATACAATGATATATTTTGGGACCAATAAGCTATTTAACATGTTCAACTGTACAAAACTTACAATCCAGAGTCTCACATTTCTTTGGCTAATATATATATATATATATATATTAAACGTATAAAATATATTTAGATTGTATGTTAAAAAAAAAAAGGCATGAAGAGGACGGTTTATGTATTTCAAAATTTTACTTTTCGGGATAAGAAAATTATTACAATAAATAATAAATAAATAAAAGAATTTAAATACCTTGTTGTTTTTCAGAATGATGCTCTTCAGTTGTTTACAAGTTGACACTAATGAATTAAATGGATCTAATGAATACAGTTTATTATCTGTTAGATCCAATGCTTCAATCTGGAATAAAAAATCAAATTGTAAAAGATATGAAAAGCAACAGTACAAAAGGGGAAAAAAAAAAAAAAAAAGCAAAATCGAAAGTTAAAGGAAAAAAGTTTCTCACAGGTATGTTAAAACTTACTTCTGGTATATGTTCTTTGATTATCTTGACAATAGTATTAAGAACAGAAGGTTTATTTAAAGGTACATACAACCCCAACGATTTCATATCTAAGAAATAACATATAAAAGTTAATTAAAAGCAAATAAAGAACAGCTTAAATGGTTCATTGAAAATCTTTCAGCTTTAAGAAAGTTAGGAAACAAAAACACAAATATTTTACAACAAATTATTAGGATAAAAAAAAAACTTAATAAATTTCAAGGCAGATATCAAAATCCAAAAAAGAATTCACAAAAAAGGAAAATAATCTTATTTTTTTAAAAAATAATAATCCATTATTTCATAAAATTATCTTCTTTTCACATATTAAATATGAATTATAGTTTCACTGAAATATATTACTTTCCGATAAAAATATCAATTAATAATTTTTGATGTATTAGAAGCAAAAAAAAAAAAAAAAAAAAAAAAAAAAAAAACATTTCTTTTAACACATTCAACATATTTACATAAATCAAATAATTTTAAAAATAAAGAAAAATTAATACAATATTTAAAATATGTACTTACTAGGATCATTATGGAACTTAGCTAAATTTAAATTGTGTGTCATAGCATCATATCGAGAACTCATACAATTCTAAAAAATAAATAAATAAAACAGTTACAATTTGGCAGAGCTATAAAGATCATTTCAAATTTCTTTTAAATTTAAATTTTGTGTCATGGCATCATATTGAGAACTCATACAATTCTAAAAAAAATTAAATTAATTAAATAAAAGAATAAAGCAGTTAAAATTTGCGGAGCCCCAAAGATTATTCGAAATTTCTTTTCAAAATTATCTTGAAAATTTTAATGCATATTCAGTCAAGCACTTTATGTTACAAACTATGTAAAATCTTTTACATTGAAATGAACAGTAAATATTTATTTTATTGGCTATATGTTTAATTAGCTCAATTATATACGTATTTGCAAAGCAAATTGTGCTGTGATAAAAATAAATGATAAAACAATCATTTCTTATATAATTTGTCAAACTACAAAAATTTTTTTAATTAAAATTTATTTTTTTTGGATAATTTATATATAAGACTTTTCTTTTAATTTCAAGAACTATATAAAAAAATGGATTAAGTAATAATTACAAAAGCTCTCCTGAATGAAATTTACTTAAAAGAAAATATGAATTTAACAACAGAAATATTTGAAAACATATATCTTGCTTCATAAAACTTTCCACTTAAATATATTTATCATATCAATATATCTGTTTAACATCCTATTTTAAGAAATCTTGTATTTAACGTAAAATGCCTTTCTTTCAACATTATATATATATATATATATATTGGATTTTCAATAAAAATTTACACATGAATTACATCTAAGTGTGCAAGCATATAAAAATGCATACGATTATTCAGAAAAATATGCTGCTTATCACAGAAATTAATTCACTGGCTTCATTCAACATTAAGTCAATATTATAAAAATTACCATAGAGTATATATTTCTAACATTATAAACTTACCTTTAATATGGCTTTAGTAAATAATTTAAATTAAATTTTAATGCAAATAACTTTTAGGATGCTACCTCCTCAACAAATTTGCCTATTTAACAAATTCATTAGAATTTTTAAAAAAAAGATATTTACAAATTATAATCCAATTCCAAAATTAAAATAACAAGAAATACATTTGCAAATTTCCTGTTTTACTACTCAATAATGAGAAGGAAAAAACTAACTGTAATAACATATAAGTAAATATAATAATTCAAAAAAAAAAATTTACAATTCAGTTGCAACAGACTTCATTAACTCTATATATATCCATTGGACATGAATAAACCAACTCAAACTTTTGATTGCCAACTATAAATACAATATTATTCAAAAGCAATTTATATTTGCAATAACTTCATATTGCAGTTAATATTATCAATATGTATCAAGATATTATTCATGCAAATTACTAATTATGATGCTATATCTAAAGATACCAAATCATGACTTATTTAATTAAAGATTTCATCTGCATTCCATTTGGAAAGTACAGTAGATTTTGTTTAATAAATTGCTATATATAAATATTTTTCCTCTGAAAATTAAGAAACAAAACTTACCTTTATGGCTTCTTCAGCTTCTGCATCAATGCTAACAAGTGGTGCTGAACACCTTGCTGTCATTGTTATTAACTGTATAATAAGAACAGAAAATTAATCACAGACAGGTTCATTAATCAACACTAGAAATTTTATTTTATTTATTTATTTTGAAAAATGCATATCTTTTCTTTACAAAAATAATAAATGTCCAAAGAAAAGAAAACATAAAAATTCAATTTAATTTAAAAGATGTTTGAATTCATATTAATGTATTTATTAATTTTTCAATATTAGAACATACTGAATATGAAATTAAGGAATGAATTCAATCTGAATTGTATATAATTTTATTAAATTTATCAAGAAAAAAAAAAGACATAGAAGACTTAACAAAAACTATCAAAGAAACTAATCACAATTCACTGCTACAAAACATTTAAAATCCTATGAAATTGATGTATTTAAATTACGAATATTCTTTAAATTTTATATATAATTTATTTATTTTCAAATAGAATGCATAGCTTGAAAAAAGCTGAAAACTTGTTAGACATTTCAAGATAAATATAAAAAACAAATATTAATCTTTAAAAAGGAAGATAATATTTTAAACATATTATCCAATTATTTCCTATCACAGGGGAAAAAAAAAAAAAAAAAAAAAATTTTAAGCTGCAAATTATTCTTAAGAAAACATGTAAGTAACTATAAATAATTTGCTTTGATATTGAAAAATATGAATGTATGCAACTGACTTGAATATTTTAAAGTTTAGCTACAATTTTCATGCAAATTATAGCTTTAAATGTTGCAAAATATACACAATCACTAAATTGTAAGTCATTTTCAATTTATCATTACCTTAAAACCATCTGGGGTGGTAATCCTACGATTTGCCAGCTTAATCTGCTCAGCAGCATTACGATCACTTACATAAAATTCAGCAGCATTCCCACTGAACTGAAACTGATAAAAAAAAAAAATTAATGAAATGACTCATTCAATACAATAATTCACTAATGGTGATTTTAAATTCAGGTAGGGAAAAAACATACATTTACTGGAACAAATGGAGTTTCACACAAGTTCTGTAAAGATTTTAAGATAAAACTTTTCCCACTCTTCTTGCCATGCGGTATCTATAACAAATAATTATCGATTACATATTTGGATATAAGCTTGAATTCTAGAACATATATATATATAAACCATCAGAAAAGAGTATAATCAAGGTCACAACTAACTCTGATAATAAAAAAATATATTTCAATGCTCTGGAATTTCAGTTGAATTATATTTTGAAGTGGCAATTTATAATATAAATAAATCTTTGCATTAATCTGAAATACAGGATTATAATATATTAGTAATAACACCTCCAAAAACACTGAATTAACAGTTTGATTCTAATAACTTATTAATATTTGTACTGTTACAAATCCTGTAAATTGAAACTATTTTAAGACAAAGTTTTTAACCCCAAATTGTAAGATATTTTGGTAAAAGACTAGTCACAAAATTTCTATCTTTTTTCTAGTAAACCAGAGATTCTTCCAAGATTCTACAAAAGTTTTATAGCAATCATTGAAACGAGAATCACAGTTGTGCTTTCTTTGTTAAACAATGCATTCATTCATTATTATTTTTGATAATGATGAAATTGTTGCTTTTGGCTGAGAATCTGAAGAACATAAAGTGAATATGACCTATATATATTTAAAGTCTATTCTATAATATAATAAAAGACAATCTTTGTAAAATAATTGCATTAAAAGATATACTTTTAAATATAATTTCTTACATTAAGCATACCTAAAATTTGCTAAATTATATACTTACAGTTATCTTATACCAAGAAAAGCCTTCTTTATCATGCTTATTGGGCATATGGGGATTACTATACTTTGCTTTACCACCTAAAAATGAAATTAAGATCATTGATTATCAAGCAAAAACTTTTTACTCAAATCTCAAAATCAAGATCAAGTAATAAAAATCACTTTAACCTCTCCAACCATTTGATTTACAAAGATAAATTTTATTAAATTTTTTTCTTAACAATGAATTATTCACACACAAAAAATAAAATTCAATATTTTAACAGTAAATATATACAAATCAAATTCATGTCAAAATAATTGTAAAACAGAAAAATAAGCTTATTACTAGCAAAAAAAAAAATAAAATAAAAGAGGAATTTGCAGTAAATATTTTTAAAAAATGTAAAATAAATTTGTAAATGATACAATACATAGTAAGAAATTTATTAACAATACTTTACATACCTTTTTTGTATTTTTTCCTAGAACCTTGATGTCTTGGTGCATATGGATTGCTAAAATATATATATATATATATATATATATATATATATAAAGAAATGACTATTCTGATCTTATTAATATGAGAATTTTCTTCTTTTACTACAGACATTCATTCATTCAACAACAAATAAATAAATAAAATAAAATAAACAAGAACATGGTTAAAATTATAATCTCAAACAAACATTCAAGTAGGAAATATGCTGATTACAACCATTTGGTCATTACTGAAATAATATTCAAAAATATTTTTATTTCTAATAATTTATATGGATTCTTAATCTCTTATCTCAAAAAATAACATATATGTTCTTAAAAATCTCAAACATTTTTTTTAATTGCAAATTTTAAGGATTCCTCTAAAAATCTAAGAAATAATACTGCGCCCAAATAAGAAAAAGAAAAAAGAAAAAAAATTATGAATAAATATAGCTATCTTCCTCTTTTATCAGATAATTTATTCAATCTTCAAAATATTTCTTTTATTAAAGCTCCAACTACATTTCTTCTCAACTAAAATTTCCATAAAAAAGTGTTATTTCTAAACTATATGAAATCTTCAAAGAAATTGAATATAAATGAATAGAAAATTTAAAGAATTAAAAAGTCAATATTTGTAAGAAAAAATTCTTAAATTCACTACAAAGTTAACCTGAATTTTTATTATTACAATTATTTGAAAATATATATATTTATATAAACCAAAAATAGAATTAAAGTATCTTTTAATAATATAAAGTTAGAAATAACATATTCAATGTTTAATTTCAATGTGCAAGAAAATTTTTAATAATTTACAATTTATTTCAATCAACAAATAATTAAGTAAAGATATATTAACTAGCTAATTTACAACAACTGATAATAAAGTAGGCAGTAAAGTAATATTCTATCTAAAAAATATAAATAAACATTAAAAAAAAAGACTTCTCTAGAAGTCTGATTACTCACTAAGACAGAAATTACAAATACAATTTCTTTCAACACATAAAATAAAAAAAAAAAAAATGTAAACTGTTACTGTAACATTCTGCATATATATTTAATTTGTTAATTTTTAGATTTCCTTTTAGTGAAGTGGAGTGATTTTTGCCTTCATTTATTTTCTAACATATTCACATACATAACTGTAACAACCCTTAAACAAATGGAAAACTTATTTAAAAAAATAATGACAATATTTTAAAAACAATTTGTATTTTAAATAAAGGATAAACTTGTAGATTTAGGTTTAAAACTATACAAAATTACCAATAGTTTATGCATATATAGTTAATCTAAGTATATATATTTAATCTAAAATAAAGTATTTTTAATTGGTGAAGCTGCATAAATTACTAACTGGAAAAAATTTCAATATATATATAATTGTAAAAAAATTAATAAAAATGGTAATCTTATAATTTACTTATTTGCGAGAAACTTTACTCATTATTTTGCTACATAAAGCAAATATCCCAACAAATTAGATGAAAAAAATTGATTAGTTCATAATTTGGTTATCAAAATATGTTAAATAAATATAAACTAAAATAATTAAAAAAATGCCTTAAAAATTAATAGTTATTGATATAATTTCAAAATATCTTAATTAAAGAAGAAAAAAAGAAAAACTTCTGTCTTTTTTTAAAGTAAATAATAACATGAAATTTGATTAATTAATAAGTGATGAAGTTAAATGCTTTTGCTTTTTTTAAAGAAAAATTTTTAGATGGTTTTTGTGATTTTATTTTTCTAATTAATAAGTTATAAAAAAAAAGAGTTAAAAAACATATTTTGAAGCTTCTTAAATTTTAAAATATGAAAGGAAAAATATAAAATGCTAATAGTTTTTTTTTTTTTTTTTTTTTGTCTTGTACTAAAATTTGCAACATTGATGAAACCAAATCATTAACAAAGGATGATAATTTTGACTTACAAACGACGTTCTGGTGGTGAAAATTGTGGAGCCATTTCAACATCAATATCTGAAGAATGCATAAGAGACTTGCCTCCTGAAAGTATATTAAAGCTTTATTTAAAGAAATCATACAACAAAATGCACTTCTTAAAATATAATATACAATAACTAAAGCTCAAAATATAAAAAATTCAAAAATATACACACACATACACACAGAGGAGAGATATTATTTCAAATTGGGATACAGGATTCATTTTATCATCAGATGACTTCCAAAGAATATTAATTTGATTAGGTATTTATCTATTGAACAAATGAGCTATTCACATATCAAGCTTTAAGTCAACATTTATTAGCATATAATGTTCCAATTTATTAACTGAATTATAGTTATAGACACAATCAACATCAATACCGGACCCTTAAAGTTGTTTTTCTAATTCAGAAAACATGTCAAATGCATCAATTGAAAAAAAAAATGCACTTAATGAACAATAAATTATAGTATACATGTATCTGTAAGTTTAAAGCTTATAGTTTTCTACACATTTTTCAAATCCTTTACTTACCAAATACTAAGAAAATAAAGTCATTAAAGAAATAAATTTTAATTCAAATAATACACAAATTGGTTCATAGTTTATTGCAGGAAGAAACAATTAGAACAATTTTAAAAAAACTTAATTATTTAAATATGGACAAGAATATACTCTTGTAGGAAAAAAAAGCCCAAAATCATTTCACCATTAATACTTTCATCTATGAATCTCCTTTTGGTCTTAATATAAGAAATAAATACAGAAACACTTTCTTTCACAGCATATTTAGATAATTATATTTAAAATAATTTTTGTAAATTTGATTTAATGTGCCTCAAACACAAAATTTCAGAAGGACTAACATATTATGATTTAAATTTTAATTTTCAGTATTCTTTCTTCACAAAACATAAGCCACGAGCACACGCAAAAGAATTAGTAATGGGAATCTATAAATATATTATTTGCAAAATTTTACTTACCTCGAGAATGATCTCTGAATTTTCTTTGTCGCCCCATGGCTATAGGTGGTCTATAAACACTTGTACTTGGTCCGCGATTATCGTGATCTATACAGTAAAACAGATTGTATCAGAAAACTCGAAGAGCAAAATTTTAAATCTATTATTCCTAATCTACACCCTAAGATCAATCTTAAATAATAATTTACAAATAAAATCAATGTGATGCCCAAAATTTACAACATCAAAGCTACAATATCATCAAATAATCCCATATGCTTAAGACTAGTACAGTAAGGGGTGAAATAAATGCACAGATGAAAGAATCATTACCAAAATAAACTTTTCTTGACATTATTTGAAAAACTCAAATTAGATGCGCTTTTCAGCACATAAATCGTAGCATTTTACTCAATGCTATAGAATTATTTTAATTTTTTCAATGTCACAGGAAAAAGAACGACGAAAATATCACGTTAGATAGTTGCAATGGCGTTGTGAAATCTCGGTTACAGGGATACACATGTATTCTCTCTTCATCATAACAATGTGTATTATTGTTATTAAAATTCTGTAAATTACACAATCATAAAATAATTTTAAGATTGGGATTGAGATGATTTTAGATTTTAAAAAATATTCTATTTCTTTGAAAATAAATGCATTAATGGATAATATATTCTTGAAAGAGAATAAATAATTCCATTTATAAGCTGCACGCTATCCATTAAGTACTTAAGGCGTTTATAAATATTTTGAGGCATTAATATAATTTAAATAAAATAAATATAAATTAATAGCATGAATCTATTGAAAGTTTTACATGCAAAGTTTTTTTATATTTAGAAATTTGGAATTCAAAAATGTCTGCAGTGAAATTCAACTTTAAAATGAAAATAAAAATTTCAGTTGATGCACCGTGTTTGAAAAAATAATTTAACTTTAATTAAAAGGTTGTTTTTCAGAAAAAATAATTCCTTTTCATAATTTTATAATATAATTTAAAATATGGTATAACATTGCAACTGAAGTGAATTTCATGAAGTATTTGAATTTGAAACTATTATAATAGTATGATGGTGGCAGTGTGACACAGAATGAATGTAAATTTTGTCACTGGTTAATAAGAGGATGAAATTAATAAACATAGGTAAATTATTGAATACTTTTGCTTCTATGGGATGTTGGTTAGACTAGCTGCATTAAACAGGTAAATGTTTCTTATGTATATCTTTTTTTAATTTTTTTGTTATTTTTTTAAGTGTTTAAATTTTAATAAATATATTGTACAAACTAAATATGAAGATTTTAGAAGACAAGTCAGCCCTCACTATATCATTCATTATTTAAAAAAAAATGACTAAGAAATATTTTGTAATTTTGTCGTAGGTATATACTGCATAAAACATTAGATTGCTATTGTCCGGCAATTTGACCCACATTTTTTTGCATGTAAATATGGTTGTCTGTGCCCAGCAGATACCTCACCAATTTAATATTGCCTTATATTACTTGTCATGAAATGGATGATCATTTTTTAAAGCAAAGTATGTAAAACAATATTTTGCTCTTCGAATATATTTTATCCCTTAGAAATTTTATCAGCAGAAGTTATTTACATATTAGTTTCAGTAATTCTGTTTAAAAATTATGTATTTGAATATTTGTTATAGTCTATTGCTAATCATTTTCAATACAAATTTCCTCAGTAAGTTTTCTTAAACTTTAAATCAAATTTTTTAAAAGCAAATGATTGAATTATTTCTTAGGAAGTCAAATGTCTGATTGACTAATAACATATTTGTGATTTATTGATTTGACATGTGACTTAATTTTTACTGAAAAAATGGACAATGTTTTTTATTTATATCTTGAATATTTCAAAAATTTATATTAGATGTTATATTTTAGTTATAAAAATACTTTAACTAAGTCAAGCTATTACATAAAAATTAATTTATACTATGCTTATTAAACTATTTGAAAATTAACGAATATCAATAAATCTGGTTTTCAAACCAGATTTATTGATATTTGTTGAATTTTTATGTAAATGTAAGATTTTCAAAGTGGATCATGCATTTTATTCCTTTTTTTTTATTTCTATTTGGTATAAATAAATATTTAGTGTGAAAATATATACAAAAGGATAATAAGGTGTTTCTAAGCTTTTTCCTTGAAATATTGAAGTATTAAATCTGGAATGCAGTCGATATTGGAATATGCCCATTGTAATATATATTTTCTATGTTATTTTAGAGTAGTTGCTTCAGATCTACTGATGATTAAATGGAAAATAAATTGCAATTATACAATAATACATTCAATGAAAAAAAGTATATTTTTACATTTTTAAAAGCAGTTGAACTTAAAAAATCTAAATTGTTTATCTTCTTTCATTACTGTTATTTTGAGATGCTCATTAATGAATTCTATTATTGTGGAGTAATTATTTTAACATAATTGTAGTACTTATTTCCTCATTTTAAAAAATGATTATGAGACTTCAATGTTGACAATTACCATTTATTTAGGCTTTTAAGTTAAAATTACCACTTAGATATATTAAAATTGGATTAGAAATTTGCATGTGAGTATCTTATTTATATTCTGTTGATTCTTATTTGAGTCATTATTTTAACAGATTCCAAAACTAGATGTTAGCTATTTAAATTGTAAATACATTTGAGCAATCATGTTTTAAGGCTTTAACTCCAAAATGAAAGTAATTATGCTAGTTTTCATAATAAAACAATTTAATGATATTGAAAAAACAAATGCTGAGTAAAATTCACGAATTATCCGTAATTAGCTGATAGTATTAGTGTGGAGTTCATACTTGCATAGTGTTCTAATTTAATTTGGCTCAAATGATTTGTTACAGTTGGATTCACAAACCATAAAGTGTAATGTAGTTCTAAATATATAATATAATATAATATTCCTAACATAAGTTTTAGATTCAACAATTCCTGTGTAGCTCTAACTTGTATGTTTGTCGATGAGACTGTTCAGTTGCTGATTATGTTTCTCATTTTAAATTCCTTGATCCATTATGCTTAATCTATTGAATGTAATTAAGCTATTTTAATTAATATTTTGTGTAAAATATTTAAATTTCTTTTCATTTATGAATGTCATTAATTATCTTGTTAAAATCGTTTACTAGTTTATGTTATTAAAATTTGCTGTTGCTGTTCTTATGGTGAAATAAATATTAATTATTTCACTCTGTGTTTTTATTATTATTTTTCAGCATTGTGGAAATAAGATTGTTTAAGTTTAAAAAAAGAAAAAAGAAAAAGATACGACAAATAGTGCATTATTTTGTGATTTTTAATGTATCAAATATCAATTTAATATTTAATATTCAAATGAATTATTCATCATTTAAGTTTATCCAGGAAACAAACTTATTATGTTGTTCATTTATTATGTTATCAGCAATCTTTTGAACTGCTGGAATGTTGCTGAATTAATTTTTTCAACATATTTCGAAGATTTTTTTTTTATTTTATTTAACTTTAATTGAATAGTTTTCTGTATTGAAAATTTTTTGGGAAGTGAAGGAATTTTAAATAATGTCCCCTCCCCCTTCGAAGATCTTCAAAATCGAGTTACTTTAATTAAAAATTTAGATGATATCTGTATGAAATATTATGTTGGTCATCTTGGCTGTTATCTGCCATATATAAAATAATTAAGCTTTTGAATGCATTATATTAACAAAAGATAGTTGTGACTTAATAATTTATATTTATGACTTTTCTTAATAATTGTATATTATGTATGTTTCTATTCTAAATTTCTTAAAGTGTACACTTACATTATCAAATCATTTTCTGAAGATTTTGCATACCATATTTTACAGTTCACTAATTGTGTTTCTTAAACCCGTATATCTTATATACCTAGAAAATAGGAAGGAAAGCTTTGTTCAAATATTTACTGTTCCGTTTATGTAGATAACAATTTAGATAAAAACAAGCAACACCTCTATATCCTTTTATCAGTTGGCTCTTTCTAGTGATAATGAAGCTTTTAATGCACAATGGATGGCTCCTGTGTACTATCCATAAAGTTCATATCTTATGATAGTAGCAACTCCTTACAGATTCTTTGTCGCCGACAAGTCGGTGGGTTGATACTGTGTTAAAAGGTGTTTTTTTTTTTTGTATTGGTGTGATTGTTTATCCATCTGACATTGTCACATCAAAGTAACCAATTGCATGTAGTGATTTAAAATTTCGTTTCCTTTAATTGTGGTAGAAGCGCTTACCAAAAGTGTTACTTGTATTTATTATCAGCTTTTTTGAGGTAAGAATGTTTAATAGCTTGACATTTAAAAATATTCACAGTGCAGTTTATTCAGGATTAAGTAAAGCATCTCCAATATTTATATACATTTTAACTGAATTCTTCAGTATTTAATATCATGTGTATTAAATTCAATTTATATCAAATATTCTTTCATATGTGGATAGTAAAAATTTGGTACACATATCTGGTACACAGTTATGGTGTCAATCTATCTTTAATAGCTTACAGTTGTCAAATAAAATATAAATTTCACAATTTAAGCAATATGTTTACTTAAGCCATTACTTCCAAAATTTTAAAAATATTGATACTGGAGATTGGATAGGTCTGTCATTCTTATATGCTTGTTTAATTTGATGACTGTTTCTTTCCCCTTCAAAATTATTATTCTCCTCAAAGATTAGCTTGTATTTTTAAAACATTAATCACAATTTCACAATCAAGGATTAATTCATTTTAATGTTAGTCCCATTGACGACCAACTGATTCACCAGAATTGGTCAAGATTAAAATTTTCAATTAAATATTTTATATGACTTGTTTATAATGGCTATCTAAACAAAAAGTTTTTAAACTTTAACTTTTGATAGTCATATAACTCGTACTATTTTAGAATTTTTCACCATTCTGTCTATTGTACTATGCATTTAACAAAATTTTCTGAATCATCTCTCCATAAATTTGAATTATAATTTAAAATGTAAGAGATTAGATTTCAACTAATGTAAAAATGTTTTTGTAAAACCAGACATGTTTTTTTAAATATGTGTACAGAAAACAGAATCATTTAACATGTAAATTTTATATATGTACTACAGAATATTTTTTTATATATAATTGTAGAGCATTTCGGAGAACTATTCAATAAAAAATTTTCCAATGTAAAATAAGTTTACTACAATAAAAAAGCTATTTTCAAGTGATATAAAATTAAAGACGCATAATTCAATGCATTTCTGTACATCCAAATATATTATAGGAAAGGACAGCAATTTTTAAAATGTCATTGCATACTTGCGAAATTAAATCTTAAAAGTGCAACAAAATTTCACTAAGTATATTAAAAGTATACTTTAAACAGAAGCCTACTTATTATCTATACTTATAATAAGGTTAAATGTGTGTGTGTGTTGGCGCTCTACAGACCAGATCATTTGATCTACAGCTACCAAATTTGGCACATGTATACCTTGGAAGTCGGGAATTTGCACCTCGGAGCCATTTTTTCGAAATTTTAATTATAAATTAAGCGAAATTTGACATTTTACCGCTATAACTTCCGAAAATATTACAGCACAAAATTAATTTTACATCACATTGAAGATCAAAAAATTATCTTTTTAAGGATACTAATATTTTAGCCAACAAATTAAATTTCTATTTTTAAGGATTTTTTTAAAAAAAATTTAATCATATTTTTAACAACTTATTTTATGTAAAATAAAAGTAAAATTTAACTTGCACGAGCACGTTACGCGTGCATGGGAAAAAATTACTTAATTATTAACTTTTATCAAGGTGTGCCATCATATAGACAAAAGATCAAGTTAAAAAATAAATTGTTATTGCTAATTAAACATATAAAGATATAATTTTTGGCACGTATGTGTATGAAATGAAATAAATATGAAATAGGATATTTTATAAAAAGTAAATTCAAAAAAAAAAAAAAAATCTATGATCTTTTATAAATCTGTAGTATTAATTCAATAAATCAGTATATATTCAGGATCTATATTATTAAAGTAATATCAGGATCTATATTATTAAAAATAAATCAGTTTTATTTGAAGTAAATATTGTTTAATATATGCGTAATCTTTTAATTCAAGGCCCAATGGCTAATTTGTAAACTTTTAATATTAAATACATATATTAAAATGACCTAAATGTAGTAAATAATAAAATTATATGTAACTTAAATCTAAATACTCTAATAAATTATTAATGTTTAGCTTTTATCAAGATCCTCTGCTCTGTGAATCATATTTAACAAAATATTCTTGAGACACTAATATCTTAAATAAAAAGAGTTGCAGTTTAACAGACTTTAAAACTGTATGATTTATGAATATTTGAATATCATTATTCAATAATAAAAACTGGTGATTTTAGACCACATCATCGACTGTCTCAAGATTGATACTCCAATCAGCGCCTAGGATTTCTCAAGACTGATTGGCCTATGATTATGAAAATGTTGATTGTTCTAAACTATTCTATTTACTTTACGCGTTTATGGGAAAAAATTAACTTTTATCAGCGATTGCCATCGTGTTGACTAAAACTATAAATGAAAGATTAAATTAATGCTCACAAAAAACTGAACCTAGGAAAGTGTAATTTACAGCACATGTCTGTATGAAATGAAATAAATGTGATATCTTCTATAAAAAAAAGGTGCGAAAACGTTATCTGTGACGCTTTAAAATAGTATCGTTAATTCAGTCTTACTTAAGACATACATAGTTCAATATATACTGGATATCCGCTCTAATCAGGGCCCAAACGCTAATTTCTTGATCTTTATTAATTGACGTATATATCTGATAAGAAAATGGTTTGAATGAAATAACCATATTTTATGTAACTTTAGTCAGCAAATGCTCCATGAAATTACGAATTTTAAATTTTTCATAGATCCTCTGCCCAGTGAATCATATTTAACAAATTATTCTTGAGACACTAATATTTTAAATAAAAGGAGTTGCATTCCAATAAACTAAATGAGTTTCTAAAACTGTTTGATTTATGAATATTTGAATATCACTATTCAATAAAAACGGGAGATTTTAGACCACTTTATTTGCCTCAAAGATAATATCCAATCAGCGCCCAGGATTTCTCAAGACTGATTGGCTAAGGGTTATGAAAATGTTGATTGTTCTAAATTATTTTATTCAAAATTTCATAAATCGATCATATTTAATAGAAAAAGGTAGTAACGTTCATTTATTTATATAAAAGTTGCAGTGTCAAGAATATTTCGCAGAATATGATCCCTTAAGACTGTATAAAATTTAGATTTCATAATTTTTTTAAGAATATTTATAGACAAATAAAATATATTTAACGTCATTTAAATCCTTTTAAAAATAAAACTAAAAACTGAATTTTCTGATGAATCTGAGAAATTTTTGTAGAATATTTCTTATGATATTACATAAATCATGCTAATTATTCTGTAGTGCATATAAGACTTAAATGATGAACGATTCTGTTTTCAGTACTCATATTTAATATATATATATATTCATTTCCACTTTAATTTAGAGTTAAAATTTTACTTACACCGACAGAAAATTAGAGAGATACATACTATATTATGGCATGAAGCTGTTATAGAAGTATTAGTGAATTATATGACAGTAGAAATTTCAAGCTTAAAATATTTTGATGAAGAAGCAATTAAAGACACATAAAATATTTGTATGTAACTTGAAATTTTAATGAGCATTAAGATCGGCGAACCGGCTCTTCGCCAAAGGCAGCTTGTGGAAAAATAAACCAAGTTCTTAATACTTTCATCTTCAACAATAGAAAAAAATTGAGAATGAAACATTTATAGCAGTAATTAAAAAATGTTTTGAATTTCTGCATAGCAGTAAAATATATTATTGTTAAACACGCTTAAAATTATGTTTAAATCAATTAAAATGAGAGAAATTTGAATTATAATTAATTTAACTAATAGAAAAGATAATCTTTCAATATCAAATTTTAAATGATAGTAGTTCAAATTTTAATTTTAAGATTATGTAAAATCTCCCCCCCCTTTTTTTCGCTCTAATATTTTCGGAGTTTTATTGAAAAAATATCAATTTCGTTTAATTTTTAATTGATAATTTAAATTTTTAAAAAACACTCCGAGATGCATACTTTTAATTTTCAAGATCCGTGCGAAATGTGGGAACTTTAATTCTAACGCTCTATTCTGTAGGCATCAGTGTACATACAGTCTTCTCTACTTATAATAAAGATGAATGTGTGTTGATGCTCTACAGGTCAGGCTGTTTGTCCTAGAATAATTAAATTTAATGCATGCATACATTGAAAAGGTGGGATATGTGCTTCAGAAACGTTTTTTGAAATTTTACTGAGAATTATAATTAAAAAAAATTATGCGAAATTTTGCTTTACTCCCGAAAATATTACAGTATAATTTTATATCATCTAGAAACTAAAAAAATTTAAATGATCCCTTTTTTTTTTCGCCGTATAACTTTTTTCTCGTCTTAATTAAATTTATAATAAATATTTTCATCATATTTTCTACAATATATTTCGATATATTATTGAATTATATATTTCAATATATTATTGAATTGAAATCAAATCTTTTTCATTATTGCTACAAATATTTCATTCCAGCTAATTTTTCTCATTTTTGATGATGAAGATCCGAAGATTCGGCGTATTTTTTTAACTTAGAGTAATCTTTCAGGCATGTTTTTAATAAAAATTTTGGAATTTTGTTGTATTTACAATTTAAGGTTTAACTTCAGCTTCAATCGATAGTTGATATTTGTGAAGATCATCTATTTTTAAACACTTCTATTATTTCCGTAATATAATTGGACAAATATAGATATTGCTAGAAAATTGCAAAAATGCATAGCACAATGAACAAAACAGTATAAGGCTTCTAAAATATCTGGGAGTTTATATGTTTATTAAAATTTGATGATGAAAAATATTTTGAAGGAGCCATTATGATTAGGTTACACAACATATTTAATTGAAATGTATACCTGTAATTAATCTCTACGGTGACTAGCTTTTAACATTTGTCGAGATTTAATTGATAAAATTTTATAAATAATTTTCAATTTAGTACCACCGCCACATGGCATTCCTTACAGATTTTTTGTTATTTAAAACATTATCAATTTTCTTTAGTTGTTTTATTTTTCTAAAATTAAAATGGGTTTTATTTGATGATTGAAAGATTGCAATAGGGTAACACTTCTTAGTTTGATCCCCCCTCCCCCTTATTTGTCATTGATGGGCTTAATGTAAATATTTGAAGTACTCGAAGCATTGTTATTTTTTTTTTCCGTTGTCACTTTAGAGTTAAAAAAATTGGCATTATCACTTATATTTTATCCTAGTGGTACCATATAATATGATTTCCAGAGACATCTATATCTTTCATGTCTTAAGTAATCATCCAATTAATTTTTTTATTAATTCTAACTCGTTTAAAAAAATGCAGCACCCCCGAGAATTTTTTTAAGAATGCATCTTTTCATTTTTCATAATATTTTCCAAATTTGGCACAATGAAAACTTATTAATCAACCGATGAGGAAATATGAGACAATAAATGGGTAATAAAAGAGAAACATCACAGAAAAGTACTAAAAGTTGTTTAATATTCATGTCAAAAAGAAAGTTTTAAAAATTTTAAGTGATGTTTACATCATTATAAATTTGCAGTTGAAGAGTTGCAGTTGCTACAGCTCGCACATGTTGCTTAATCTGTTTCTTCCCGACTTTCCACTCTACCTCGTTTTGCTTCGTTTTCTCACTGACCCCCCCCCCCCCCCCTCCATCACTTTTTTGACTATTTCGTTTTATTTTTGTCTTAAAGAAAATGCTATTTTAGGCATATTATGTGTTTAATCTTTATTTCACTTATTAAAAAAAGAATCATTCATTCACTTAAAATCGGTTGTTAATTTTCTGTAAATTAATTCAGATAAAGATAATTAATTTTAAAAATAGATAAGTTATGAAAAATTTATTTATTGTACCAGTTAGAATAAAGAATGCAAAGAAGTTGAGGGAAAGGAAAATGCATTTTACTTTTTATCATAAAAATGAGTTAAGTGTATCAAATCATTTGATAAGCATATTGAAAGTAGTGTTTTCGGTATTTGAATTAATATTGATTATCTCTTGGAAGTGGAGGACGGAAGATTCGAAACTTATATCTGTATAATCGTCTGTCATCTTTTTAATTAAATAAATATTAAATATTGCCTATTTTATAAATTTTACCGTCACTATTCGTATGTGCACAATCGAATAGAAGTTGAAAACCGGGTCCATAGCCGAAATTTCATACCCAATCCAATCAGTCCCCCTCCCCTTTCTTCAATTCTTTTATTGTAGTGGGAGTGATAATGGGAGTTTTGCACCAATGCTATCCCATTTGTCTTATATTCAATTCATTTATGACGATTAGAATCGTATTAGAAATGTAAAAATTTAAAACGTGAAAGACATGAAATTTTCATTTCAAACTTAAATTGGAACATTTGAAACTATGAATACTGACCCCTAGTAAATTTGCGTATGGAGTAATAATAATTAGGATCATGAAAATTGACTTTCCACCAAATTAGTTAATAACATGAAGTAAAAATTAGTCCAAATTATCTTGATTTGAAAACTTTTATGAAAACAACATGTTTAAACAAATTTCTTTGTTTCTGATTGATTAAATGCTTCATTTTTTATGAATTTTCTGCTTACATGATTGATGGATGAAGGAGTGGAATGTCTCTATCTTCGAAATAAAAAAATATATGAATTGAAAAAATATTTACAAGACACCAACTTAGGTCATTTGAGTGGTTTTAATTATTAAAAACGTTTTATTTCAAACTCTGTTCAGCCCGATTAGCTTATGTTTAAGCCATTTCTTTTATCTCTCTGTCTCTCTCTTTTTGTAATAGCGATAAAACTAATGATATTGTACATTTTCAACTTTGCTCTAAATGTATAATTCCAGCCTTTCACGTATGGGGTTAAATATCCCTGTCTTTTATATATTGGTGTATTTTGCCCTCAAAAGTTATCTTTAAAGTTTATGATTTAATTTAGATATTTTTTAAGTAGTTTGATAGCAAACAATTTGTTAATTAATAAATTCAGCCTTATTTTGTGTTATCATAAGCGTTTCATATATAATATAAATTATTTATAAATATTTCTTTGTGTTATCAGATTCTTTATGTAAGAATGGATTAAGATCAGAGTAGCAACTAAAACCACTTATTACTGCTCTGCACAGATAATAATTGTAACGTCTAGTATAACTTATACTTTCAGTAAAAAAATTAATTTGTTTGCATTTAATTACGGAGGGGACAATAAGGGCATTTTTGGGATACAGCTTTTGTTTTGCATGCGTCTGTGTGTGTTAAGCTTCCGCTAGAATTTAAAAAAAATGTACTCACACAAAAGTATTTACTGAATTTGGAGAAAAAAAAAGCATTAAAATACCAGTAAAGTACTAAAAAAACCGTTTTCTTATTGTTTGCATTCTTTTACGACTTAACTGTTTCATTTCATTTGGAAATTAAAAAAAAAAAAAAACTTTAAAAATTTGGTACATTTTCCTTCTTTATGTACGTATATAGAGAAAAAGGTACTGTAATCATGAATCTTTATATTTTTATAAATCCCTGTGCTTTAAACATCTTTTGAATCAGAGAGAGAGAGAGAGAGAGAGAGAGAAGGCACGGGTGATGGTGGTGCTTGGAATGTCTTTTGCGCGCGTTAAAAAAATAAATAAACACACGTAGAGTTCGATGGATAAAATTTGATGTATGTACTTTATATTTGATTGTAGATTTCTGTCTATTTCTGAGTGTATTAATAATGCAAATGAATTCCTGTCTTCCTGCCCTTCCGAACCCGTGTGAAGAAACAACCCTAAAATGTTAAACTAAATAAATGAATGGTTTTTGCGCCAAAATTCTAGATCTTTTCCTAATTTTAGACTAAATTCTTAAACGAGTGCCGTGATTATTTGTCTTTAGGCATGGGAACACAATAGCTGAAAAATGTAATTAGCGATATAACTGAAATTTGATACGTGGTTTTTTTACGCAAAAATTGTAAATTAATACGAAATGTAAGAGCTAGTCAGTCAACGGATGGGTGCCTTGCCGTAACATACATTCTCGATATAGCGTTTCATATATTGGAAATACATGAGGAGCTTGTAGGAAGAACGTTCTCACTAGTTTCATTTGTTAGCAACATGAAAAATGGAAGCGACATTTTTTAACAAATCGAACCAATTTTAATGGATAACTCATTTTCCATTTATAGATTTTATTTTCCTCTTCTTTTTTTCCTAGATGGAGAAGCCTGCCGCGGGGCCCAGAAAGATACTCCGCGCCCCGGCACTGCGCCGAGGCCGGGAAGTCATCCCCATCTCGAGCAGGGTAAGTGAATTCATAAATTCTTAATATTATTTGGTAATGACTGCTTTGACCTGCTGAAATTTTGATGCAGACTAGATGTTTTCAGCGAATATATTTATCTGGCTCATTGTTATTGTTTTTCAACACATTTCATCGAAAATCTCCGTGATAATGTTGTTGAAATTACAGTATACATACATCTGAATAGATCTAAATCAACCTAGATCATAACTATATGTTGTACTAATATATATATATACATATTTTAAATCAGCAACAGAAGAGTTAAACTTTAGAATTTAGGCACATGGGAATTTAATGAAAACTATGAAAAATTTCTATATCTTGTAATAATGTATACTATATGTATTTTCCATTGATTAATTTTTGTTTCTAACTTTTTTTAGGGATTAATTTAATCACAACAATCTAAAAACAAACTTCTATTGCCGCACTAAAAAAAACACTTATTTCAGTTTTTTTTATCTTTTTTAGTCTGCAAATTACAATTCAGTATTATAAATGTTAAAGAATTTTGAAAATGAATTTGATAAAATAACTTCAAGTGTTACCACTGATAAGGAATTAAAGTCAAGCAAGTCGATTAACTGATAATTAAGTTTAGCATGTATTAAAATAAATTGCTATCGAAAATACGTAATATAAAATTTCAAAACCAGCTTATCAGAAAGTAATTATAAATTTGATTGCAAAAGTGCGTCTTAAAACGTGAAAACAATCAAGTTTGATAAGCGTTTCATTCACTATTTGAACAAAATTAGATAGCTTCATATGTATATTAAAGAGTGGAGCAGTTCATTTTTGTCTTGAGGGAGTGTAAGTCTATTTGACAATCGCGTGCGTGCGCGCGCGCGCGCGTGTGTTTGTTTTCCTTTTTTTTTTTTTTTATAAGAATGGACTAAGAAATATTCTTCGACCGTAAACGAATATACGCAAAGTAGTGTGTAAATCTTCAAGGGTTTTTTTTTTAATATATAATGCTAAACAAGAGTTTTAAATATTTGGAATAGCTTGATTTTTATTTAAAAATTTCTTTCGCAGATATTTGATATAAATTAATATCCAATAATAATTCACTTATCGTGTCAGTTTCCAATTTTAGAAATGCGTTGTTAAATTACACCTGTCTATATTAAATATTTTTCTTTTTCTTCGTATGATTGAACTATGCATTTTGTGACTTTTAAGATTTTATTATTACTTCGAATAAATTTTCGCATTATAGATTCTGGACTTCTATATAGGTGCAAATGAACTTTAGAACCAGGATAAATTTATAAAGCTCATAGTCACCTGTAAGTTGAGCAATATTTCATTCCCGGTGTGTTTTATTCAGTAACCATTAATACTCTCAGCAACATGCGTGCTTAGACTTATCTAAAAGATCTGCACCATCTGCCAATTAAACAGTTAAAAAAAGATTCTCATCTCTTTCCATCCAGGATGAAACTTGAACTCTGCTTTCAAATATTTGTTTAACCTTTTTTCTTACTTGGGTTGTGGAGGTGAAAGGTTACTTTTTGCTTGAAACACAGGGTCAATTAAATATTTGAGATTAAGAAAAAAGTACCTAGTCCGACGAGTAAAAACCATCAATAATGCAATTAAGAGTTTCTGTTACGGATGTGTGTGTTTGTGCAGATGGCAGGACGGAAAAGGTGCAAGATAATTGTTTGAAAATAGCCAAGGCCTTATGCAGGGTTGATAGATATTTAAAGAATCCCATATCAAAGTTTTTAAAGCAAGACTGAATGTAAATGGATCTAGGATGGTTGGTGGCTTGCGTGATAATTCATACGTTGTTGCTGCTATAAATATTAGATTACTGAGTTAAATATTAAATTCTCATGTCATCCTAGACATGTTTTCACATATCTAGGATTTAAATGCATTAAAACAGTTGTGAAAATATATTAACAATGCTTTGAATGCATCTAAATATTTTGAAATGTATTATAATGGTTCTTATATATATTTTGCTTTCTCGCATTTGTACTATAGAGAAAGTATAATAATCGCCAAAAAATTCGAACTTAAGATTTTGGCGAATCTCCACGTTTTAGATCTTTCTGAGTTCGAAAAACATTTTTGGAAAATGTACGTCTTACTCTCTGCGACAGATAACTCAAGCGATTTGAGCTAAATGGTTGAAATTTGGTTGCAAATTTCTGTCAAATTTTGTGTAAATTCTGTTCAGATGAACTTCATCTGTCCGGCTGTTCGAATATAAATTAACACAATAACTACAAAACGAAAAGAGCTAGCTAGATAAAATTCGGTACACAGATTTATCTTCTATAGTGTACATTACAGTTAAATTTTAAGCAAATCGACTACAGATTGACTGTCTGTCGGTTTGTACTTTCAAGAAACATGTAAACGCGATAATTCAAAAATGCAGCATCCGATTAGATATGGGATTTTGTGACTACAAGTGCAGTTTTGAATGAAATTTTTGTTTTAATCGGTTGAGAAAAAAATGATTGGAACACAAATTCGATTTTTGAATACTATTAACGCATGTCAGGGATTAATCGTTAAATAACTGACCAAAGGATAACTTAATAGATTCGGGAAATATGCCATGTCAAAAATTATTTCTTAACTATTGTACTATTACTTAACTATTGTAACTATTAGGCACGCGACACTCTAATATTAGTATGTGTGGGTGTTAGCGCTCTGTCTGGATTTACTAAATTAGGTACAAATGTACTTTAGAGGGTAAAAATGTGTATTTTGAAGTGTTTTTTTTTAATTTATTATTTTTATTTTAATTAACACGTTGACAGCCACCCTGAATTTCTCACTATGTAATTCATATGGCCTCGTCGGGCGTCGGTGACACTTACGGCAGTCAACATGTTAAATGAAAATTAAGCGCAATTTTGTCGTTTTACCACTGTATCTTCCTAACATATTTTTGCATGTTTTAAGTTTAAAATATTGTTTCTTTTTAAAAAGGCTAAATTTGTTATTAAGGAATTTTTGCTTTTTTATTTTTGCATAATTTTTAACGGTATTTATAGTTTTTGAATGAAATTCAAACGGTTTTATTGTTTCATCAAATATATAATTGCGTTCCCACCTCCCCCAAATTGTTGAAAGCTAAAGATGAAGGTGAGGAAATAAAAAACAAAAACAGTTATGGTTTATTGTCTGCATATTTTACATGAGAAATATGAAATTGAAATTTAATTTAAACAATATTCTATGAAAGCTACTTGATTTCCAAGGGCAGCTAGTTTATGTACACATATAGTAGTAATTGTAACCTCATTGTAATAACTTCGAAAATAAGCGGTCCTTAAAAAATCTGTTTTAATTTTGAATAATCGAAAATCTTTATGGCTTACATATATGCGTTCACATCTATATTGAAACAATTTTTATTTAAGAAGTACAAAGTGATACATTTTGAATAAATAAAAAAAAATATGTGTTATATTATTTTACAAATTATTCTTCTTGATGGTAATTGGGCATTTAAAAAAATGATTGACATGTTTAGCTTACTTTGGAAGGGAAGGTGGGAAGAAAGAGAATGATTAAATCTGGTAATCGCTGTGTTTGCCTTTTTCTCGTTAACTTCTGAAAGCTAAATACGATTTACAAGATATTTTGATGCAAGCTGAAATCAAAAGTTATTGTCTACAGCTTGAAATATGCATAGTAACAGGTGTTAGAGATCAGGAAATGTTGTCAGAAATAAAATGCGATTGATAGAATTAAAAAAAAAAAATTGACAACTTTATGACAATTGAAATGGTTTGAAATGTAAACAAATTTAGTTAGTCAGCCATTCGATGCATTATCCCTAAAAGTCTTTATCAATAAGTTATCGAAATGAATTTTCTGACTGCAAAACATTGATTATATCGTTGATTAATAAGAATTATATATATTGATAACAAGTTGACCCAAATTTGAATAAATTTTTATTGACATTCTGTTATTATCCCCCCTCCCCCCATAATTATTGATCTAAGAATGATTTGTTTTATTGGGAGATATGAGAAAAATGTTTTTACGTTTTAAATTTGAAAAAAAAACAACTAAAATATAGAGAAAATATTCTTTTTAATTCATTATTTTTGATTATATCGATATCGTAATTCCCTCTGTATTTAGCAACTTTCTTAACAACAAAAAATATTAATAAATGTTGCTTTTAAATAGCGATTAAAAATCCGAGAATTTATGAAAATAATAGAAATGTGGACAATAATGAAAGAAACAAAGATATTTATGGGTCACATAGAAGTATGAATTCTTCACAGTGATGTTTTTCCTAATTTGTTCTATTGATTTTGCAATAAAGCTCTAAAGTTTATTTTACATTCCCTGAGATGGATAAGTCAAACATTGTTCTTATTGACACTGATTAAAGTAGTAGTCGCAAGCTAACTGTTGTTTCCAATGCCATTGTTTAAGAATAATATATTGCTTATCGCTATCGTATTTCTGTGATTTAAAGTTATGTGCATCTGCGCTGTTTATCAAAATCTGAGCCTTCGGCATATTGCTTAATTTTGCTTGTGTGTAGCGATTCTAAACTTACTGATTTTTTTTCTTTATTTCAATAACAATTTTAATTAAGAATCACCAATAATTTGCATCAGTAAATTATTGGTAATTTTTTAAAAAATGGTATCTTCTAATAATAGAGAATTAAAGTGTATATGTTTTGGCATTCTACAGATCAGACCATTTGACTTAGAACTACCAAATTTGGCGCATACTTTGGAGGGCGAAAATGTGCACCTTTTTTAAAATTTTAATTAAATAAAAATTAAGGCGTTTTTCATCGATAACTTCCGAAAAATATTATTGCATAAAAATAAATTTTGCGCCATTTCAATTTACAGTCTTTTTATCAAATCTGCAATCTTTTTAATATCATCAGTTTAAAAATCGTGCCAATTTCTCCTAAATGTTAGCTTTTTTTTCTTTTTTGAAAATTATTTTTTTCTTAATTTCCGACAATGGATTACATTGCCTTGGAATTCAAATCGTTTTCATCGTTTCTTCAAATAATTAATCCCTTAGTTTTCCTCCATTATTGAAAGCTAAAGAAGAAAGCTTCATTTTATATCTGTGTAATTTACAAGACGGGAAAAAAAAAAAAAAAAAAAAAAAGTGAAGTTGCAGTATCGCAAAATTTAGATGATAGATGAAACAGATATTTACATTTTTAATAGCATCATGTTTCCAATAGAAAGGACAATTGCATGCATACAATAAATGAAACAATTAAAATAACATGCCTTTAATAACAGACATTGTAGCGCAATCATGAACATTAAATTATATCTAAACCATTTATTTGAAATCAAATACAACGAATATTCCCAGCAAAACTGTTGGTCATGTTAATGGGGTGAGTGGCTATAAAAAACAAATTAGTCGCCTGAGTTGATTAGTATGAAGTAAAAATTCGTATGAGTAAAGCTTGTATATCGTGATTTTTTTTTATGTATAGCGTATTTTTCTTGTATATCGTGACAAAAGTGTGTGAAAATGAACTGCATTCTAAATTAAATAATACAAAGAAAATTTCCCAATTTTATATTAAATTAAATGTGAAATAATTTTTCAAAATGAAAATTGTTTTAGAATATGTGATTAAATGCATGATATGTTTGCCATCATGTTTTACAAATATGCCCATTGGAAACGTATCTGATTAATCCTTTCATCTTATAAATGTGAACTAATTTTTGAACAAAATAATCTTGCCGTAGAAAAAAGGTATTTCAAGATTCAATACTTGTTAATTGAATAAGTATTTAAGAATCGGGCATTATTTGCATATATTACATACTTATTTCATGTTGAAAGTGTTCCAATCCTTTTTTAACAATTTTACTATTGTTATAATTTTGTGCCAAAACAAAATTTTACATGCCGATTTTGTATCTGATTAATAAATTTGGCCAGTCATGAAGTGCTTGTATTGTAGTACAAAAATGCCGGTGGCCCAATGAATAAATACATTACATTATATGCTTTAATTTGATGAAGTGTGCCGCGGTGGCCTGGTGGTAAGGTCTCGGCTTCGGAACCGGAGGGTTTCAGGTTCGTGACCCGATTCCACCGAAGAACCGTCGTGTAAGGGGGTCTGTTGCACGTTAAATCCGTCATGACCAAACGTCCTCCCGCTGGTGTGGTGTGGAGAGGGGGTGCCAGCTCAGGTGTCGTCCTCGTCATCTGACCGTGGTTCAAAATTACGAGGGCCGTCCCAAAATAGCCCTAGTGTTGCTTCAAATGGGACGTTAATATAACCAAACCTAACCTTAATTTAATGAAGTACCGGTGAAACCAATGTAGAATTGTGAATAACAATTCTAAGCTGAAACACGCAATTTACCAGCTAGCCAGTACCGATATTGCAGTTCTTGCTGTTGTATCCATTCGCAACATTACATTCCAGTTTTCTTCTTGTGTGCAAGAAATTATTATAAAAAGTCAGTTTTCGTAATTTGAATGATGTTTGTGCAAAATGTTGAATATTGCTGAATAATAGAGGACATGAGATCAACTCTTCTGTAACAAATCAAATCTCAATTTACAATTTTTTTTTTTTTTTTTTTTCTTTTTTTCATTACATTGTATAAAGATTTCAAAACTTTGGGAGCGAGAAAAAATTCATATGAAATCATGCGATTAAAACTCATGACGTCATCGTTCAGGTGTTTACCGTAGAGATTCATGCCTGTTACAAGTTCTGTCTTTAGATTTCTTTGTCCTAGTTCTGTATCGCATTTTTCTGCAATTGTTTAAACCACTGATTGATTGCAGTTATCAAAGTAATTATGCGGTATTTTTTTGTTATTCTTTCCAAACTCCATTAAGAAATTCCATTAATTATAGCAACCAAGAAAGAAACCACTTCCTTTTGGTTTTTTATTCTTCAGATGGTTTCATGAAATTATTTAGGACTAAATTTGTGGTTTTTATATGGAAAACTATAATTCAAAATTCTTCTTGGAAGATTTTTATATTATTCAATATAAGTATTAACTGACGAAGCATAAAAGTTTCTGTGTAAGTATTAACTGATGAAACATAAAAGTTTATGTTCGTGTGCTATTACGAATTACGTAAATTTCTTTCTCTTTTTCTTGATAAATTTGAAGTTTGCAACAAAATTCATCTGCGCTGAAGACTTTTGAAATTATTTAAAATTCCTTGATATCCAGAAATTGTTAAACATAGCGAAAAAAAGGCTTGTGCGGTTTAAAACAAATTAAATGAAAATATAAAACAATAAATTGCTTTCGAATTCTTTTTTTTTTTTCCCCTTCCCCATTTTAATATTCTTTCTTCCAGACTTTCTTATTCTATTGTCGTGAATAAGAATTGCAGAGGAATATTGGTGCGGTGTGTTTATAGAATTGGTTAAAAATATACGGCTGTGAATCTCTGTTCTTAATTTGTTGAAATTTATTGAGGTTCATGTACACTAAAATTGTTGAAACATTTTTTTTACTTTCTCGTATACGAAGTACAACATTCTAACTCGAGATTTTTAAGGATCTTTGTTTCAGACATCTTAGTCTGAAAAACACATTTGTGAAAGAGATTTGTAGATTTCTGTCATAATTTAAATGAAATCCAATCAAAGAAAGTCTGTCCGAATACAAGAACACGGTAACTCTAAAACTGACAGAGCTAGATGGATAATATTTGGTACACCGATTTATCATCTAAGGTGTAGATCTAAATCAATTTGAATTTGATATTTATCCGCCAAGGGGTTGATTATCTATCAGTCTGGGCCTCCGCATGATTGTAAGCGCAAAAATGGAATGATTTAAATAAATAAAATTTGGATTGTGATCTTGTGTCAGTAATTGTAATTCTGTGACAAATTTTGATTTCAGTCTGTCAGGGGGGAAGCGTCCAAAATGCTTTTTTGATTTTTTTAGTACATTTGTGTTGGCGATTAATCAATTATCGTACGTTAGATTCTTTCGTAATTAATGTTCAGGAATTCAAATACCGTATTTTTTCGGAGCGCACAACTCTCTCAAGTGTGAAAATAAAAATCTGAGGATTCCTGGCGTTCATGGCTTTACCTAAGATTTACAATTTTATGCAGGAAGGGATAGTACCTTTATTAGAGAATGTAAGTGAAAGTTTCATGGAAATTCGCTCTCGCTGGTTTTAACAGAAAACTTTTATGAAGTTGGCACTAAACTAATATTTAAGTGAATATTTTTCAATCTTTCATTTTAAATTTAATGAAAGTTGCCCATATTTCTTTTCATTTGATTTCAGATTGCACTTTCCGATAAGATAATTTTTATTTTATAATGGAAAGTGAAATTGCCTATCTTTGTTTCATTTTTCAAAACAGATTTTATTAGTATCATTGGAAATTTAGTTATAAGTTCTATATCTCTTATATTTATACCTTTTTATAAATAGCCTTTATTTATAGCTAGCATTGTTGAATACAAAAGTTAAATAATATTTTTTGAAATCAATGCTTACTCTTAAAGCTTATCTTGTATTTAAGATTGGAAGCCATTAGTTTAAATGCTTTTCTTATAAATTATAAAAGGGTTGGAATAATTAAAGGCTGTGTTTGTTTGAATAAGATCTACAATAGGCTGAATCAAAAGACCATGAAGGGAACTAAGAAAAAGTGATTGTTTGACTACAGATCTCCTTTGAAGCTTTGTTTTGCAGATTCTGATCTGATTACATGTCAAAAATAGCTGCTTCTACGACCAGTATGTACTAATTACAGGGTAGAGTGAATAAACAAGAAGTCTGATTTGCACGCCCTTGGAATATCCGGAAGAAATTACTTCTGATAAATATAAATATTGCAAGATTACTTGTAAAAATGTAAAGTGAAATTTTGTGTCCAATCTCAAATTTCGTGACTTTTTTATAGTAATTTTTTTAAATCAATTTCATAACTTTTAACTGTTTCAGATTCACTTTTCTTTGAAGTGCGATCTAACAATATAAATAAGTAAAAGAAATACATTTTACGGAAATTAAAAAATAAAAATTAATTTCCTCCTGTAATTTCTATAAAAAGTAAAATATAGAGGGATATTTTTGAAATGTTTCAGTAGCATGAAGATGTTTAGAAGCACTTGTTATGTTATTCGATAATAATCATAGATTTCTTCTTTCTGTGAACTTGAGTTGTCATTGACAATAGGCTATTTACCATTTATGAAATATTTTTTTTTAATTTAAAAATTTCAAGATTCTGGATGACTTTTTTCCTTACCCAGCTTAGCACCTTAACCCTTTAAAGAGCCATTTTTTTCTAGTCATATTTTGTTAAAATATTTTTAGGCTTGAAATTAGAATAAGAAAAGGGATTTACTGAGCTTATTAGATAAATTTAATTTGATTAATTAATTAATTTGGTTAATTAATAATTAAGTAACAAATCCAGACACATCATTTTGTCTGAGATAAAGAAGTGAAGCATCTAAGTTTTTACTAAAAAAAATTTGTAAGAACTTATGCCAACCTACATTATTTCATACAAAGATTGATAAATTTGGTGGGAAGCATACTTCCCACGGCCCTAGAAAGGGTTAATTATCACTTTGTTACTAATTATTTTCAAGATCCAAAATGATTTTGAAAAATACAATTTTACACTCCTTGGAATAAGGTAAACAACATAGCTACGTTTTATCGCCATATTTATAAAAAATTATGAGAATCCGAGTCGGTGAATAAAACAAGTATTTATTTCATTTCAGTATAACGTATGTGCTATCTAAAAACTGAAAAGGAATTCTGTTCCGAACTTTCGCGTATTTTGTCTGCCGTTGCAGTTATCCATGTGTAACTGATGATGCCAAAGAACCACGAGAATTCTACCTCTTTATTATTACGAACGTGAGAGCCCATCAAAATAAAAAAGAAACAAAAAAATAAATAATAATGACTTGAGTCCGATGACTATCTCCTCATCTTGAACATGGTAAAAACGTCGTTACATCTCGGATGGGATTGAGTATGCATGCTTGCTAAAACTTGCGTGAAGCGCGGTGGCTGTTATTTAGCACATCTCCAGATTCATGTCTGATAATGGTTTTGAATAGTAAAGATTGAGTTGCGGATTATGCTCTTTGTAGGAAGAAAAATCGCTGTAAAGTCATCGACCATGGAAATTGAGGAGGCATTTTGAAATCTGCTGAAAGAAATTAAAGTACAGTAACATCGTTTTTCGAATAGAGGTTTTAAATCATTACTATTCCTATCTTAAAACATCTATTATGGATATATACTTTAAAATATGACAGTGTTGTTTAGAAAACAATTTTCTGAAAATGGACGGCATACTTTTTTTCTTTTGCATTTATGCTCTGATATTTGTATCTAAATTTTAAATGCCAGATTATACCAGATTTTATCTGCCTAGCTTTTTGTGTTTTGTAATCATGTCTTCATTTGTATTTGGGCAGCCGGATAGGCGAATTTCCTCTTCAAAATTTGATGGGAATTTACAGATTTGGTTTAACCCTTTAAAGGGCTGTTTTTTTTCTAGTCATGATATATTAAAATATTTTTAGGATTGTGATTGGCTTAAGAAAAATGACTCATTTAGCTTATTAGATAAATTTCTTTTGATTCATTAATTAATTTGGTTAATTAATAATTAAGTAGCAAATTAAGATACACCATTTTGTGTGAGATAAGGAAATGAAGCATCTAAGTTTCCGTCTGATTGAAATATTTGTCAGAACTTACGCAAAACTACATAATTCCATACAAGGATTGATGAATTTGGTGGGAAGCATACTTCCCATGGCCTTAGAAAGGGTTAAAAACCATTAACCAAATTTCATCCGTCTAACTCAAAGCGTTTATGGATTGTCGTAATAACAGACAGTCATAATTATAAAAATGTATTTTGAGACTCAGGGAAATCTGGGTCGTGGAGATTCGTCAAAATCTCGAGTTCGTACTTAAATTATCTTTGTGTACTAGTATAACAATTAATACTTTTGTATACTTGTATACAAGAAATCATTTGTATACTTGTATACAAGAAATCATTTGTATATTTGTATACGAGAAGGTAAAAAAGAGTGCCATTATCGTTTATCAGAACTATTTGGGGTGATGTACAATTCCAGTAACATGATAATTGTTTTGTGAGTTGTATTCTTCTACAATTTTTTAAAAATAGAGCTTTGTGAAATATTTGTAGCTTGTGTAAAGTCAATTTTTTCTTCTTTTTTCTAGTAACAAATTTATATATTTTTATTTTACGATACTACACTTCCTCATTTTAGTTTCTACATTCATACGCACACGTATTGCAAGGATATTACATACGCGCGTGTGTTTATTTGTGTGTATGTTCGTGCATCTTAAATTATAATGTTCCCACATCAACTAAATAAGAGTTCCATGAAATTCTCTTTCGGTATGATAATTCACTCCGACGAAGTAATTCTCGCTGAACGTGGCAAATCGCCATAAAGCGTTCATGCATATTGCACGCTAGTTAAATGTTCGCCCCCGAATGCTTAAATGCATACCTTACTTTTGAGCACCCTTTGAAGAATGTTTCTTGCACAGATTATTTCAAAACCGCTGTGCGTATATCGTATGGAGCAAAACAAGCATAGAACGAACAGTCGCAAACACCATCAACGCATAAAACGTCCGCAGAAACAAGCCAAAAATCGGGCAATATTGTGCTGATGCCGGCTTTAATCAGCGTTCATATATATCTTTGATGCCATCTGCATCAGACATTCCTACTCCAAGTTCATCAAATGGATGCCGTTTACATGTTTATAAATCCGGCGCTCGTATCGAAACTGTTTATTAGTTGGAATTTATGCTTGTCAATAACTGAGCTTAAAACTCATTTTTTCAAATATGAATTACTTTTAAATATTTAGAAATTATATTTGTTATTATTTAACTGGGTTTAATGATATGATACGCTTTTTAGCTTTCTTCGCAATATTAGTTTGAATTGTCAATAACATGTTGGTATTTGTAAGAACTTTTTCTGTTCGAATGTGCAGTACCTGTATAATTTATCCTTGAGTCTCATTCCGTATTAATAATAATAAAAAAAAAATGCTGACTAATGTGATTGAGCAATGATGTGTAATGATTAATTGTATTTCATCTTGTTTTATGCTTGTCCATAAGCGTTGAGCCTTAGACGCTTTTAACTCTTGCGAAAGGTGGGCGTTGCAAATATATTCCATTTTACGATTGTGTGCGACTAATGTTATACATCACATTAATTCTGTTACGGTAATCTCCTAGAATACCGACACGGAAGCAATTTCATGCATTTCTTATGCAGCAGCATTCTTTTCTCCTGACATTTTATAAATGTGTCGGTGAAATAAACTTTGAATATATTCTTTTTTATTTTGATCGCTGTTTCTCTGTAACAGTTTTCTTCCTTCCTCTTGACAATGCCTCTTCCTATTTCAGCAGTGCAAAGGACGATGAAGAATTTCTTAGCTAATTTTACAAGTATCTTAGCTTGTCCTCCAGAAAACACAATGTAAACAAAAACCCGAAACATAAATATTATTGAGGATGCTCTAGAGATAGCTGGTGGAGGGGGTTTGTGTTTATTGTAGCATCTATAAATAGAAAAAAGGTCCCTGTCCTCTCATCATCGAAGGGGGGACTTAAGTAGTGCTACGGAATTCTTTCTCTATGCCTAAAAAGGTAGTGTTCTAAACCTTATAAGTTTTAAGTTCATGTAGCATAATAAAATTATTTATCTTTTGAAATTTACACTATAACTATTGCGAAATACCAATCTGCGCATCAAATGATCACATATGAAAAATTTTCCCATGAAAATCTGTACAATTATTTTTGGTAAACAAACTTTCTATGTAAAACGATTTTCAAAAATTGAAAATTGAATGTCCTCGGAAATTATTAACTCTAATTTAGCAGATTTAACAATTTATAAAAGTCGATTTTTTAATTGCTGTGTAAAAAAGTTGATGTATTGAAATTATTACAAAAAATTTAGAAATGAATAAAATAGATAATATCTTTAAATAAATTAAACCTTCTCTCATTTGCGGTTTGTATCGCTCCTGAAAATCAAATTTATTTCCTTGAGTTTGAGATTACATCCTTGTATTCCAAGCTCTTTTTTTTTTCTTTCTTTCCAAGTATCACTAACTAAATATTGTTCCCGTCTGTGGTCGAGGAAAAGGAAAGAAAATTTGTTAAATGCATTATATCTGCATTCAAGTGTGACCATATTTCTATTAAAGCTAGAGACCGGTGGTTCACCGGTAAATGGCATTTTAATAGTCCCCTTCCCCTCTTTCCCATTTTCTCTTATCAGAAAAAAAAATTCTAATCAGTTTTAAAAAAAACTAATAATATGCTTGATTTTTTAAAATTTAGTATTTTGCTTTTGTTTTTCAAGAGTTCATGTAATGAGTGTTTGTAACTCGTTTTTAAAGAGATACATAATATTTTAGCAATATGGAAATATTACAGTTTGTAATAAATAATTATTGCTATGTATTGGGTTGGTGCATAATTATCAGGCCTTTCTTTGTCGTGCTATATTTTAATAAGTATTTACAATATTTTATAAATTTATGAATTAAAATATTCTTCTACTTTTAGGTTATAAAAACGTACTTCAGTAATCATAAACTTCAATAACGATTCGTAAACTTCAATAATCATACTCATATCCGTTATATTATGCTGTACCACTTAGTGAAAGGACGGAAAGCAGCGCAGACATTTCGCGATCGCAATGAAATTTTCTGTGAGGGAACCATCAGCGAAAGTCGATAAAGGTTTGCTTGTTTCAAATCTGGCGATACCAGCTTTGAAGATAAGCCAGGATGGGGTCGACCATCGGATTTCGACGACCAGACACTTTGGCAATCGTGGAAGAGGTTAGCTTGACAACCCGAATGCTGTGCGACAACTTTAATATGCACCATTCAACCATCTTCGTCGTCTCAAAAAGCTTGGAAAGGTATGGAAATTGGCTGGATGGGTCCACACGAACTCAGTAACAACAATAAAGCAGAACATGTCCGAATTTTCACCGATTTGCTTCACTGAAACGAGCGGGATCCATTTCCGAAGGATCTTGTCACTTGGGATGAATCATAGCTTCTCTTCAAAACCATCAAAAGAAAGAAGATCGCTAAAAAACTGGTAGGCAAACAACGTTTATGACGATTTTATTAACTTAGTGGCGGATGTCAAAGCATGGATTGCCTCCAAGAACCACGAATTCTTTGGCTGTGTAATCGACTTTCTTCCAAGCAAATGGGAAGCAGTTATTGAAGAAGATGGGGATTACGCTTCGGATTAATCATTTAAAAATGTTGCTGGTGAATTTTTGTGTTTTCTTTTTCGAAATAGTGTCCAAAAGCGTCTAATAATATCGCTTAAAAACACCTGATAATCATGCACCAACCCAGTATTTAGGGGAGAATTAAAGAAATTTGAGTCGTCCGAAAGTGCTTTTTCACTTTATATAATGTTGTGTGTGTATAGTAATTGACTATTTCATTCAGCTGATATTATGTATGAAAGGCTGTGCCGATTTTTTGGAACAAAAAAAAAATCATTTTTTCGATTTCATGACGATGAATCATTGCCCACAATGAATCGCGGTGCAGCGAATCGATACGCACAATTAATTTTCGCTTTCGTTGTTCAACAGGTGCAACTTTTATTCGAAAACGAAAATAGGGTAGAATTTGATAGAAATTTGAATTGTTACTTTTGCAGTTCTTCAATTCGGGATTATTACTTAATGGCTTGGAAAAGGTGAAAACAGGATGATATGAAAAGGGATTGTATGGTTGTTTGCATTTTAAAAACTTAATTGTTGTTCAGAAAACAATTGCGTTTGTTTTGTGTTCCTGTTTTTAGCCAACTTTTGTTCTATAAAAACCCTGCCATATTTTGATTTATTAAAATATTTGCTTTAAATATGTCGTTTTTAGAATAAATTGTTTTCTGTACTAGGAAATGAAAAAGAGTTACCCTTTATTTGAAGAAGTTCTGATTAGGCAGTATATTAAGAAAGGTTATTTATAATTTCAATTCTTGAATTCATAAAATTTTGATATATCGAGAAATATCGATATATGTTGGACGATCGCGATGATGGAGTTCCGTCATCGGTCAATTTTAGATTATTAATGCTTATATGAGAATTATTTCTCGTATGAATTTATAATGTATTAGCAGTTTCCGCACAGCGTTGCCTGCGCCACAACATCCACGAGGAAAAATTATCTTTAAATTTAAGTCTAGCCTCCACCCGATATGATATAGGCATGTTACACAACATCAAACAAACATAAAAATATTTTAGAAATTATCAAAAATAACTACACAACATTTTTTATAGCACACATTCAGAAATGTTTAGACTGTTAAAAGGCTAAAAATATATGTTCATAGACAAAACCATTCATTAAAAATATACAATAGAAAAGCTGTTTTAAAATATAAAAATATACAAGTAAGTCATTGTACCCACTGTTCAACATTTCTTTATCAACTCTGTATAATCTGATATAAAAATAAAATTCAGCTTGCTGCATAATATTTCTTTGTAAACTATATTGGCTGGGTGGTCACTTCGCTCATCAAGAGATTCATTCTGTCTCTGTAATTCAATTGCAGTGCGATCCCTAGTGTGGACATTCTTTCTCTATATTCGCTAACTGAACGTTTCTTACCTCTACATCTCTATTATCGCGCAACAAAAGATGCGTTTTTGGTATTTAATGTGCTCCGATCAAAGTTGGATTTAACTTCTTTTTTTTTTTTTGGCAGGGGGGGGGGGCATAATGAATTTTGAATCGCTGTTTAAAATTAGGCGTAAACAAAGAAATGTATTGCATATGCAAAGTATAGATACTACTGTTTTACGCATGCGCGAATCGTTGTAGGAAAGTAATTGAAATCGCAATTAAAAACTTCTTTTTTTAAAATTTTGATATGACTTTAGTATACTTTCCAAATAAATGCCCTATAAAATGGTACCAATATTTCCAATATCAGTTATGCATTTCTCGAGTTTTCCTCTTTCAAACATACAGACGCTTTCAGGAGACTTCATTTTATACTATGTATAGATTTTTGTGTTGTTTAAAAAAATTTAATGTAAATATTGCGTTTTATTCGCTTTGTGATTGATAGATAGCGAATCACCTGACCCATGACATTTAAGATTTTTTTTGCCAGTGTTGTTTGAAATATTTATTGAAAATTATTATTACATCGTAATAAGTATTTATTATTGCACTTAATGGTAAAATATTAACAAAAAAGTATAGCTTTAATTAATATCAAATCAACAGCAAATGAGTTTAAAGCAATATTATTTTTACTTTTAGACATACTGTTTGTGGGCATACTAATGAATGTCTTTTCGATATACTTACTTTTTCCGAGTAACGGAAAATTTTCCTCTCTCGGTTTGCAGTCGTCTGAATACCTAAGCAATACACATGTTAACCCTGCATTGTTTTTGTAAATAGTAATGGGTCGATAAGCGATATCAGATGAGGGAAAAATGCGCAAAGATGGAACAAGAATTTGTCAGTTTGAAAAGAAAAGCTGATCGTGAAGATACTGCGTTAGCGTCAAAATGTGAAACATTAAATCTGTTTAGATGTTGGAGATAGGAGCAAAGATAGTTTTCATCGTGGGGCTTTTGAATCGGAAGTAGGTAAGTCGGTAAATGTATGTTGTCTTCATGGATATATGAAGTATTCAACGTGGAACGAATGGCCAGTGGAGTTTAAAAACTTGATAACTAGAACTGACAAACATTCGGTGCAGTATCGGATATATCTTGGTTGACGAGCGAAAGCGAGCAGGGGCCAAACTTCTAGCTTAAAATAAAAGTAATCAGATTTTGCACATTTTAAAAATAAAGTTTTATTTTTGTCTTTTGTAATCACTTTGCTATTCTTTACATTTTTTCATTCTGTCTCTTCCAGTTTCAATTTTGATTAAATGAGATGTTTTTAAGAGTATGTACAATTGTTTCTGTTCTATTTTAAAATATTTTTTTTTATTTATTATAACAATATTTGCTTATATAAGCACTATCATTTTTTACCCACAATTTAAGACAGTTTCATTTGGGAATGTATGACTTCTAAATGTTTTAGCTAATGCTAAAGTATGGTTACTAAATATTTTATGCAACTTGCTCTTAATGGCTTTCTTATCAATCTGTTTTTCCATATTCTTTTGATTGACATGTAACTCGTACAGTTTTAGAAAAATTACACCATTCTGTTTCTTATATATCTCCCTAATTTGCTTTCATCTCCCCTAAAATTCGAACTTTAATTTGAAATGGATGTGATTTAATTTCCCCTAACGCAATAACTTAACTGAAATTAAACATGTTCCTTAATAGTACAAAGATATAAATTACAATAGTTCAGGTTTGAAAATTTTGGTAATATTACAAAATGCTTCATAATTTAGATCTCAGAGAATTATTAATTAAAAATTTCTCTGGTTTAATAAAAACAATAAAAAAGCAACTTTCAGACAATAAGAATATTTTCACACAACCAATTATATTACAGGAAGGAATAGTTTCTAAAAAATTGGACGCTCTTAAAAAGAAAAAAATCATCATTGTATACTTCAACCTTGATTGTATAACAAAAATATAATACAATTTCAAAAATTTTCTATTCTTTACCTTTTCATGTGTAATAATTTTCTGTGAGATACCTTCATCGTACACAAATTAAGAAATATTTGTGAGAACATTGGAAAAGATTTGAGTGCCATTACAACAATGATATATATTGTTGTAATGGCACTCAATAAATTAAAGAACATTAAATAATAAATTAAAATAATTATTAAGAACATTTTTAAAATTAACTAAAAGTGACAGAAAAAATGTACCGCAGTTGAACTAGAAGCACTGAAAATATAATTTTTTGAATTGTAAGAATGAAGTAAAATTCATTTTTATGCTGTACTATTTTCAGCAATTATGGTTGAAGAAAGTAAAAATTCCTCTCAATTTTTTTAAATAAATTAATTAAATCTCAGAAAAATATTTCAAAAGTGCGCTTACCAATCTTTCAAAGTATATATTTGACAAGTTTGGAAATTCTAGATCTATTGATCCTGTAGAACGCCAAAACACATAGACAAACATTTTTATTTATTATTACTAAAAACGTAGCTTGAATAATATGCAATAAACTATTATTTTATAAGATGTTATTGTCACAAAAAGAGAACAATAGTGTTTAGCAATTAAATATGTCCATTTCAGTTAAATGATTGTGTCATTTCGTTTAAATATAAAAGAAATTATGCTAAATATTCGTTGAGAATTATGTAGGATGAAACAAAATCGCAACAGAAATGTATTTTTTAAAATTAATTATAGACTCATCGCAATAGTCACGATTTAAAATCCTTCCCTTAACTTGAATGTCGTGAAAGAAAGCTGGAGAGGGGGGAAATATAGCTCACTTTCTTTTTTTAAGCTCTTGCAAAATATAAAATTTTCCTGGTTCATATTCTTTTAAAACTGAATGTAATCTCCTTAACGTGTGGGACACTGCACAAAAAAAAGTGTTTTTTCTAACGCATTTTATTTTGAAACTATAGTGATTGCAATGATAAAGTAGTAACTAGATCCTAACAAATGTCAGAAGTAGAAGAAACCTTAGAAAAAACGATGCGCATTTCAGGCTTTGAATTGATTTGATCTTAATTCGCTTAAGAATACTGAAAGAGATTTGACAGAGATCTACTTAGACCGAAGCGATTTTAAGGGCAGATTCTCCAAAACAGTTTTCAAATGGCTCACAGACACCGGTGCATCATGGAACAGGTTTTTTTTAAAAAAAAATTTAATGTACAATATGTCAACTGATTAAAAAAAAGTTAACTAAGTAGATCAAATGATGGATACGTGGCGTTAATCGATGGAAACTTTCGAAGTCATTTACGTTGTTGATTTTAATATTGTTCTATCGATTATACTATTAAAATGAATAATTTTAAACTTTAAAAAAATATTTTGTGTGCTCAATATCTGTAAAATGCGAGTACAAGATGCAAAATTCATTCAAAACATTCTCTACCAGTCAAACCTGGATAAAACCAAATTTGGCATGTAATTACTTCTTAAGCAGTAGTGAAGATGCAGTTCTTTAGGGAAGATTTTAAAATTTTTAATTAAATTTATCGATTTGTTAACCCCTTTCAATATTTTCGGCGCATATTATTGCACAAGAACCATTTTTGCACTATTTTAAAAATTATGTTTACAGTGATATCAAATTTATATTCGTAATTTTTTTCTTTAATAAATGTTTTTCATTAAATTTTATAATAATAATTTTTACTGCGTTATATTTTTATGTTCATGCATTTTTTCAATGATATTGAATGCATCGTTTCTATGAATGACAGAAATTACATTTTTAAAAACAATTTAAAAATAAAGCAACCAAGTCGAAAGTATTATTATACTTCGATGTATCAGACCGATCTCTTAATATTTTGATACAGTGGATCCCAAAATTATGTATGCACCGTCCTTTTTTAAATGTTTGTAAGAACAACATTTGAATTTTAATATATATTTAAAACTTAAGTTTACAGGATAATAACCCTCGTAACCCCAGCAAACCCTTGTAAGCTTAAGTTCTTTCAAATTTTCCCTCTTCCAAATGTCTTTCTTTTTGTTGAGTGTTGAAATTAAATTTTCAATGAAATGTATGCAAAAGATTGCCTACAGTCCCCCCCCCCCACCTGTTATTGTATAATAAACTGTAAAAATGGTTCTGATTGATTAGTTTATCTCATTTTGAGAGACGTTTACGTTTTATTATTATTATTTATTTCATTATTTATTTTTCCATTATGAACTTGGAAAAGTGATTATAATTATTTTTTTCTTTTTTCTTAATCGTTAAAAAAATTGTCAGAAGAAAATGGGTAGCGTAATAATTTGAATATTTTTATAAAATATTTTTTAAAAAGCTTTCTGAACAAAATATATTTGTATATTTAACGTGTCATTTAATAAAGTCTGGTCCCTCCATCCCTTTAATGGAAGGCTAATTTTCGGCAGTCTTGAATTTCGGGTAACTGAATGAAAAGAGTTTTAGTTAATAAAAAATTATTTGTACCCGAGAAATAATTTCTATGCTGACGATTTCGAAAAATCCTTTGCTAAATATGATTGCTTACAGTCTAGCAGCTGTATTGCTTTAGCATGATATCTCTATTCAAGTTCCATTCTTTTGACAACAAATTGCACCAATTACATTTATCTGAGTTTCCATCAGCGGTTTTTGATTGTTTCTACACTTTTATTAGGGGCCATAAAATAGGGATTAGTCTTTTTCTCATGGTTCAAGTCAATGATCTATCCCAAAACAAATATTATTAATTTTCCATCAGGTCCGTCTAAATTGCTGATGAAGATATTCGTGTTCAGTATTGTTTCTTTATGATGTTACAAGTTGATAATTATAATATTTATCGTTTAACTGCACTCTTATATGGTTAGACAGCTACTTTCGATGCTACCTTAAGCGAACTGTGCATCTCTTTCATGAGGCGTATTTGTAATGTTTATGTATCATTGCAGTGTTAAATGATTGTGAAAATTTTAAGAGGATGCAATGAGTTGCGAGTTTCATTGTTTGCTGCGTTATAAAAGGTTTTGATTATATAAATTTCAAATCTATATGAGAAAGTGTGATAGTGCTTTAGATGGTGCATTTGGAGTTGTGAAAACGGATAAAAACTTAATTTTGTTTGTATGGAACAGCAACTTAAAAAAGTGAATTGGGACATTCTCAGCAGCGAAAATCATCATATTTTTTAGTGTAAATAAAGAGGATTTTTTTTTTATAATTAAATGTTTTGTCTGATATGAAATATGCTATGTAAATTGAATAGTACCTAAATGTTAAATAATTGCACATATGTAGCATTTAAAAATATTTGTTTTCTATAATAATCCTTAAAACCATAATAATTCGGAACATATGACACTCTAGGAAGAAAAATTATACAAAATAAAATTACTTCAAAATTAATGCATAATTATTATAAAATATGAGTAAGGATTTAATAATTAGAATGAACTTATTTTCAATATATTATGCCTAAAATAAACATCTAAAGAAGTATTGAAGATCATATAACTTAAAAACCTTAATGTGTTACTATGCATAAGTAAATAAAATTAATAAATGCATAATTTCATGCGGGTATTCCGAAATTTAAAAAAAAAAAAAAATGAAGAAAATGCAAAACAAAATTCTTTTATCATAAGATTTGTTATTAAAAAGTTTTTATGCGCAACATAATGTTTTATGTAATTTAATAACTTTCTGCTTTTCAAACCTATCCATATTATACAATTTCTTAATCGGTAAAATGTGTGCCATTTTATAAATCTAAAATTGATAAATCTTTTTTGACGGTTTAGGACGTTTCAGTTCTTTTAAACAAAACTTTCTTTTTTTTTTTTTATCTAATAAAATATTACATTGCATTGTTTTTAAAATTTCAAAATGAAGCATGTAGATTGTTTTTTTTAGTATCTTTTGATTTCTGCAATTTGTTTCTTGTATTGCAGTAATCATCATTAATGTTTACTATTCATTGAATATTTTGTTTTTATAATTTATTTTTTTAAAATGTAACTTTTTCGATCGGAAAAAGACTTAAATACTTGCATTTTGGCTCAGACAAGTGAATCATTTTCCTTTATAATTTTCTTTTAAAATAATTTCCTTTCCCTTTTTATTTCTTGTAAATACGTTTGTTCAACTATTAGTTATTATTAGTAGTAAGTAGCCTATCATTTATTTTCTGTTGCTTTTTTTTTTTGTGTGTGGAGGATTTGTTTTGATTCAGATAAAGCCTTTTGTCATTAATTTGAAGTTCGAATTATATTTATTAACTTTTTTAATAATTCATATAAATGTGATCAGATTGCCACTAATGGAACAAATAAGGCGATTGTCTTCCTCGCTTTTAAAATAATGTTTTCCCTCTTTGCCCAGGTATAATCCGATTTTAATTTTATTTTCTTGACTGCATTTTAAGATACAGATAACCTTCTTTTTGTTTATGCAATTTGTCATTTGAATTGTGGTAGTCTGCTTTTTTTTTTTTTTTTTTTTTTTTTTGCATGCAGCAGATTTTAAGTGTTGAAATTTGACAAACGCAGCATTTTCTTTCATTCACTCTGAACATTTGATATTTATCAATATTTTTTCTGAAATGTTGTTAGAATGGCAGTTTTAGCCTTCGGAGGTAGTTAAGATTCATATTCATAAATTAAGAATTTCCTAGAATTTATGTTTTTATCCGTAAATAGAACTCTTCTTTTATTCTTTCAGTTAAATTTCTTTTCAAGCCACATTCATCGGTTTAGTAGGAATTTTTTTTTTTTTTTAATTATTTCTATGATTTTTTTCCCCCTTGTTGGTTATTTTAGTGGAAATTTAATTTTGAATTGATCATAGGTATATATTTTGAGCTCACATTTCTTACGAAACCATCTGAAAAAATTTCTCTTACTTTCCAAAGTTTATAAATGGGAATAATGTCAAAAAATTCCTATGTTATGCGATTACAATGTGCTAGTTTTTAAGTTGAATATTTTTTTAATGTTGCCATTTATTTTTATATTCTTTAGATGTTGTATTTTAGTTTAAATTCTAAATAGTTAGATTTTAGCATTTAGATATTAGATTAGTTAGATTTTAGTATTTAGATATTAGATTAGTTGGATTTTAGTATTTAGATTTTTTTATCGTTTCATTGCTTGCTTAAAATGGTATGAAAACCGAAGAACTGATAAATAACTTCAGCAGAGTCACCATTAAATCCGATAATAGCTCTGTCGTCATCTTGTTAATCTGAATAATTAAAAAAAAAAAAAATTTGAGGGAAGTGAGAGAATTTTACGCACTTCAGGGAATTTTGTAATAATAAATTTAATAAGGATTTTTCATTTATTAGTTTTTAATATTCATTAAGTGTGACCATTGAGTGCGAAGTGAGAACAGTTCTTTTTTGTGCAACCAGTTTAATTTGCTTTAAAATAATCAGTTTTATGAGAAATTCACTTGCGCAGTATTGCCTCCATTGGCGGAAAATTCTACGCACTGAGGGAGGAATACTGCATGTGCTACTTTGGGCTGAAATTTTATGAATTAAGTGTAAAAACACTGTTTCCTAAGAACTTTGCAAACATAAACATTAATCCAATTTGATCTAAAATTCACATATTTTACTAAAATAAAGTACATATTATGAAAATAACGAACATTATTAAACAAATTTAAGGTAACAAAGTTCACATAATTTTTACACCATCTGTCTTTGAATCCCACCAGATCTTATTAAGTAATTAAACTCATCGTTATAATTTGCAAAGCTTAAATTCCTACAATATTGAAAACGCAAACCACTGTGACGTTATTACAGTTTCCCAGGATTCTGTGGTGCAGAACTGTTTTATCTTTTTTCGTCCAGCGCAGCCAAAAACATATTTTTGCAGGCTTTTGCACCGTTGTTATTCAGTTTCATTAACATTGTAAATACAGTTTTCGTTTTTTGAAAATTTTGTGTAAATTTTTTAAGGTCGATCTTGTAATCTTAAGATTGATTTAGTTAAAATAAATCGATATATAAATATTTTTTTTTTACTTAAAAAAATTTTAATGATATGGACTGAGTGTGTTTAAAAAATAATCCCAACCAAATCAAATCAGCCGTTTTTATTGAAATCAATTTGAATTGGTTGTGTTCAACAAAACTGTATACCATCTTCTGTCGAAATAGCGTGGTTGGTTTCAGAGCGTGTTCAAAGATTTCTTGTTCTTGGAATATTGAGAAACCCGGCTACTTTTTAAAGTGATTTTCTGAAAGATTACTTTTCCGCGATTTAAATCACTGAAAATATCTGCGCTTGAAATTGCCCACTGCACGGTATTACCCCCATTCACCCAAAGATTTTTTTTTTTTTTTTTCCTCCTACGAATTAACACGTTGATTGCCGTATCACTCATATTCACATGATTGCAAAATTTCTCAGTCAGTCTAGAATATGATGCGAGTAAAACAAGTCTATGTGTAGTTTATATCTCTTAGTTTTAACACGTTGCTCAACACATGAATCGCCTGTGATTCATACATACTATCTAATTAGATGTTCACTTCTCTACTCTAATCAAAAGAGAGAAAATAAGTAAACATCTTGTTGAATAATGGCCCGAATCACAGGCACCAGTCATGGCAGCGAACGTGTTAAAATACTTTTTATTTAGAAGATAGTAAATTAAAATTGTGCAATTGAATGCATTGACCTGATAGATTTTCGAATGAGCTCAAATTTAATTGCGGTTTACAAATTTTTTTAGCCCAACTGTTTTAATGTATAATGTGTTCTTTTTCACCAGTAATTCGAGTCGACTTTAAATCTCTGCACATTAAAATCTTTTAGAGTGTTTTTTATGAATCTATGGCGAAATGAAGAATGTTATGTTAGAAATGAAGTCTTTCAAAATCGAGCGCATTTCGCAGAACTCCATTTAGCTTATCACTTCTTGAAATTGCCATTTGATTTATCTTTCGAGCCACATTATATCGAAACAAGGACAAGAGCGTTTTGTTACAAATGGCTTCATTGTTGAAATTCGTCACTAATAGCACCGTTACTAGAAATCCAACAATCTTCCATGTAGAAATATTGAATTCTTTTGTGATCAACTGGCCTCGACAGACTTTATTTAGTAAGTTCTGTGAAATTTTTTAGATTCACCGCATTGATTCACTGTCAATTAAAAAAAACATTACTATGATATTCTGTTGATAATTTACTTCATCTATTATTTATATGTTAACTATTAAGAGTCTTTTGAAATTAGATTACTGTTTTTAAATTAATTTACTGTTTTTTAAAAGCTGTTACATATATTACGTCCGACGCGTGAATTCATCTTCAAGAATTTAACCTATATTGTCATTGATTTTTTTAGCTTATAATTTATCCGTTAATAGTATATTAAATATCCATTATAAAAATGTAAAAAAAAAAATGTTAAATTTTACTTTTTAAATAAAGTTTAACACAATTCTGATGAAAAATTACTATTTTTTATAAATAAATAATTATGTATAAGGAAATAAACTCGTATTCAGTTTTATTTTCATGAAATAATTTACATCGAGCTGATTTTAAATTCTCTCTCTCTATATATATAAGTAACCAATCTAAAGTAAGAATAGTTTGAAAACGAAACAAAACAGTTTCGAAATCGCAATTAAAACTTATTACCTATTCAAACTAAAACCGGAAAAGGAAAGAAACTTCATAGTATTTAGAGAGCGCAACTGCAGCTACTTCTAAAACACAGATGAATTGATACAAAAGTATTAAAATCAAGTTAATAGGAAAATCAAATAAACCAAATAAAAAAGAATCTGGCCTGAAGACTTTTTCAAGGGTCACCCTCAGACAGGGATTCAAAGAAAGGGATTTTTTTCTGTGAGGAAATCCAGACAAAGGTCTAATAATGATTCCTTGTGATCCGAAAATCCCCTGAAATTAGGCCCAAGATATATACCATTTTAACAGAAAGGAAAATACTCCTTTCTGTTATACTTCTTCTGTTTCCTTTCTGTTAAAATGGTATATCTCTTGGGCCTAATTTCAGGGGATTTTCGGGTCACGAGGAATCATTATTAGACCTTTGTCTGGATTTCCTCACAGAAAAAAATCCCTTTCTTTGAATCCCTGCCTGAGGGTGACCCTTGAAAAAGTCTTCAGGGCCGGATTCTTTTTTATTTGGTTTAATTTTATTTGGTTTATTTGATTTTCCTATTAACTTGATTTTTATACTTATATATATATAATTTTTCTCAGAATTTATCATTTTTAAAAATTAATGTTATAGGAATTTCAGTACTTACTGCATTTTAAATTCATAAGCTATGCACCAAATTCATAATTAGTGATTTTTTTAAATTTTATTGATATTACCTAGATTGCGGGGCTCGGTTAAAAAAAAAATCCGCCCCAGTATGACAGTTTTCCCTCCCCTAGGATGAGGAGAGGAACGTGAATCTTTTACAGTTAATCTATTAAGGTATGAGAGGAACTTTGTTATTAACCAAAATTGCTTAGTGAATAACTTAATTGGAATTACCTATATAGAATTCTCTTTATATTCATGTCAGAAAAATACGTTTTTATTTAGAGAATTTTTTTGTGATATTAGAATTAGTATAATGTTACTAATGTATCCGCCGGGAAAAAATCTACCCATTAAAATTTATGCTTGAAAACTGGCACGATAAATTGTTTTAAGATAAATTAATGAGGAAATTCATATACATATAATATATTCGACAACTGTACAATCTTGCATTGACCCACAATAAAGACTGTGTTTGACTTTACGGCCTTAAACGATTTTAGTATAAGGCATCAAGGTTAAACAACACACTGTCTGATGACATTTAGAGTAAGCATCTTATTTTATTGAACCAGCTGCTTTCTTAGATCGTGCTCGAATGAGCAGCTGTTTGAAAAGAATTGGTACTAGACAACGTCACTGTACACGGTTTATTGTTGCGTAGTTTGAAACATTTTAGATAAGTTTCGTTTAAATGCAGCTTATTATCCCTACTTTCCTTGTACATTTTTGTGAAGAAAACTTGTACATTTAAATTTCAGTAAATTTTTAATTAAAAAATCTCGAATAGAATTTTCTCGTTTCTTCCCTGTTTTTCCCAGCGTTAGTTTTCAGGTAATACATGAATGGTTACTTAAGGGGAAGCGATTTGTCCTACAAATCTGGTTTCCCGAATAAAGTACCATTCAATACGCACGGTGACTGCGAAAGCAAAAGTACTGCTCCTAAAATGGGACGTCTACTGCAATAAATTTTCCTATTCCAATTATTGTATGGTTCAGAATTTAGCTACTGCTTTCGTGTTGCTTTGCTGTCCCATTGTTCTCATTTTATACGTATTTTTTTATTGTTCTTTGTCTTTTTATATCAAAACTGTGCTGTAAAAAGTTTTCACTTTTTATCGAATTGAAATGTAATGTAGATTTCCTATTTCTCCGCAAGAAATGTGTGTCTGGATGGATGCTCCTCAATAAAAGAATTTATCCCATATTTTAAAGATTAGATGCATTACATTTTTGATATTTTTCTGTGCAGTCGCAACTTCTATGTATTGACTATTTTAGATTATTTCTTGGCTGTTTGCAAAATTATTTCTTTCGAAAGAAGGGAGAATTGATTTAGAGGAACTCCAATATTAAGTCGTCGTTTTAAGATGTAGTTAATTTTATTTTAATTGTAGATATTGTTTCATTTGGATACTTCATACGGTTGTATGGAGCGTTTGGTTTTCCATTTATTCTTTTCAATAATGAGCATCTCCTAATGAAATGAAATTTATCTGTTATTCACTTCCTCGTCGAAAAAAACAATAGTTCGTTTCCTTTTTATTTTTCTCCTGTGCATTAGTTGCTGGCATGCTCTTAATAACATTTATAAAGGAATATTTATTTTTCAGCTAAAAAATATCCGCCATGAGCGTCGAAGAGAATTTTCTGATGCTTTTTCGCTGTATATATCTTGTTATCTTGTTCTTTTATTGTCACATTATTATTATAATATTAGTTAGTTATGAATGAAATTAAATATGCTACAAAATATTTTTTAATAGCTTTAAATACTTGCTTTACTTACTTTAAAAAAAATCGGTTTGTAAAAGATACGCTGCGATAAATCCAAGATATTGTTGGATATTCTGAATGCTGCAAACGATTTTGTAGAGTACCTTGCTCTTGTAAGAATGTTTAGAATGTGCAAATTAATTGTACTATATAAAATATGTTTTAATATGTAACATTTAGTAATCATAATTTCTTTTCATTAGAATTTTTTTGTGCAGTTTAGTAGAAATATATGTATGTCTTTTTCGAAATTAACCGTCATCATTATATTATCATTTGGCAAAACCGAATGTAAATACTATTTTTAAAAATGTAATGTATGAAATATGAATAAATAAATTCGTTTCACTCATCTTAAATACAAAATTTTTTTATGAAGCTGAAATGTAGTGTATGTTAAATAGAACTTTTAAAGCATCGTATTCTAGAATTATGTTACGAAAATAAACAAATCTTCTTCAGCAGTTTTCCATGCATATATCTTGACATACGTATGTCGTAGTTCTTATCTCCTTTCTTTCGAACAGATATTTGATTTTGTTTTTAACGATTAAAGCATAATATTTGCATTAGTAATTTTTGGCAATTTCGCAATACTCTCGCATTTAAAAGTGGCGTCATTTTTAGATGCTGTCGTTTTATCGTCTGTATTTTATTAATATTTATTTTTTAACACAGGTATATGTAAGAATAATTAACCTCTTATACCTACTACTAGCTTTGCAAATGATTTAATCTTATGCAATGTATTTCATATGCGATGTGCCAATTCAATTCTGAAATCAGTTGTTCATTTTACGAGAGGGAGAAAAAAAAAAATCGTGACAGTTCAGCTAAGCGTAATATAACATACATGACATTCTCAATTACATTTGTCATGTGATTGTGACCTCATGTGAATTGTCTCCATTATCATCATGTTCAGAAAATTTATTATTTTTATTTTCATCATATCAGTTGGTGGGAGTTGCTACTAAGTTTAGCTATTGTAAAGTACTGTTTAAAGCTCACAGAAAAAAAATGACAGTTGGATAAATATTTCACTCTAAAAAAAATATTTGTATTATTAAAAACTTTGTTTTCTCTTTATTATAGTAATTTAGCAATTAGGATTATTGCATTTTTATTTAATATGTTTTTTCAATTATTAACTCAGTTACAGTTTGTGTTGTGAATAAATTATTCTTCCTTGTCCCTTTTCAATGTGCGAAAATGTTCTTATATTCTTAGTTCCAAAAATGTTATTGGATTTGAAAGCTTGACTTCATTTATTTTGAAATAATGTAGAATTGCTCGAATGAATGTTTGAGGTGTTTTGTTGATTACTATTTTAATGTTAATGAGAAAACCTCATTGGTCATTGAAATTATCATGAAAAAAAATTGGCCCATAAATAACGGGTGATAATTATTAGGGAACTTTTAATATTACAGACTAGATTTTCTAGATGCAAAATATATCTACCGAATAGAGCCGCGAGTAAAGGAAATTTAAGAACTTATAATTTGGACTATGGCGTGTCTCTGATCAGTTGGCAACTTACCTTCGATCTCAGACGGAGGAGTGCATTTGTTGAAGAGGAGAATAATATAAGCTGAGAGCTTGATGTGGAGAAATGACATGATTGTGTAAAATTAGATACCCCCACCCCCTTCCTTTCTTATTGATATACTAGCCGCCTTTGGCGACCAGCCAGTTCGCCAATCTTAATGTTCGTTAAAATTTTAATAATTAAATATTTTATGCAATTTCTACTTTAATAGCTTCTTTATCAAAATATTTTAAAACTTCAAATTTTAATTATCATTTAATTCATTCATAATATTATAAAGGCCTTCAGTCATAACGTAATATGTATCTCTCTCTCATTTTCTGTTAGCACCCGTAGAATTTATGCTTTAAATTAAAGTGGAAAGAATTTATCTTCAATTAATATAATAATATTTTTTACTGAGACAAAGCATTTTTTTATAATCTGATTACTGAAAATAGAGTCACTCAGCGTTTAAACTTTATGGGCACTAAAGAATATCTTTTTAAATTTATGTAATATCTCAAGAGTTGGTCAACAAAATTTTCTTAGATTCATTATGAGCAGATCGATTCATTAACAAAGTTTAAATTTAAATGCATCAAACACTAAGAAAATAAAACGAATCGTTTAAAATAAACGGTTGAAAACTGTAGAATTTATGCTTTAAATTAAAGTGGAAAGAATTTATCTTCAATTAATATAATAATATTTTTTACTGAAACAAAGCATTTTTTTATAATCTGATTACTGAAAATAGAGTCACTCAGCGTTTAAACTTTATGGGCGCTAAAGAATATCTTTTTAAATTTATGTAATATCTCAAGAGTTGGTCAACAAAATTTTCTTAGATTCATTATGAGCAGATCGATTCATTAACAATGTTTAAATTTAAATGCATCAAACACTAAGAAAATAAAACGAATCGTTTAAAATAAACGGTTGAAAACAGGTTTTAAAAAAACTACTTAAAAAACGATGTACTTAAAACTATAAGCATATACAAAAAATATATAACTAACATAAATACAATTTACTTACAAAAGCATGCAACTAACCCAAAAATAATTTAAATCATCCATTGATAACGTTGTCATGGTAACAATCAGAACAGAATGCGCATGCGTGAATTTTCTTCGCCGGTTACGTAACGCAAATACGTGATTTTTTCTACGCCAGTTGGGGTAACGCTATTCGGATTAGAAATTTTTAATTTCCTTTATTCTGTTGTATTTTAATTCAAAAGTACTTCAGAATGAAACTGAAAGATTGATTCATTAACAATGTTTAATTTTAAATGCATTAAACATTAAGAAAATAAACAGAACCGATTGAAATAATCCGCCGAAAAATTTTAACCCTAGCCTCATTACTGTTGGGAGAAAAAAAAACTGAAGCCTTTCTCGTTTGGCGCTGGGGATAATGGAAGATTTTTTTGGCGGAAAAGTTGGCGATGGGGAAAATGGAAGAATTTTTTGGCGGGAAAGTTAGTTTTTAATTAATAATTAAAATTCTAATTAAAAATTCGAAAAAAGAAACCCCAGGTGCACATTCCCAACCTCCAAGGTATACATGTACCAAATTTGGTAGCTGTATGTCAAACGGTCTGGCCTGTAGAGCGCCAACACACACACACACACACACACACACACACACACACATTGAGCTTTATTATAAGTATAGATGAAAGAGAAACACAAACGGAATTAGTTGACTTTCATTCACAAACGTCTTCAAATGGATAAAATAGATTCGTCTAATTTTGCGTAATTGCGTAATTCTTACATCACATCTGCCGATTCGTCAGAGCCAGGCTATATCACTTATACGATATTTCAAAACATGTAGCTAAATCAGTTAAGCGAATTTTATAGAGAATATTTTTACAGTAGCAATACCTATTTCGTAAAAAAAATCCAGTTGTAGGAAATATTTTTGTAATACTATAAAAATGTTAAATGATAATTGTAAATATATATATATATATATATATATATATATATATATATATAATATAAATGTGAATTTATATTAATAATGCGTTGTATCTTCACTTTAACCCTTTAAAGGGCCATTTTTTTCTAGTCATATTATGTTAAAATATTTTTAGGCTTGAAATTAGAGTAAGAAAAGGGATTCATTTAGCTTATTAGATAAATTTAATTTGATTAATTAATTAATTTGGTTAATTAATAATTAAGTATCAAATCAAGACACATCATTTTGTGTAAAATAAAGAACTAAAACATCTAAGCTTCTGTCTTTCTAAAAAAAATTGTCAGAACTTATGCCAACCTACATAAATTCATACAAAGATTCATAAATTTGGTGGGAAGTATACTTCCCACGGCCCTAGAAAGAATTAACTTATAACTTAGCTGTAAGTCTCAAGGTATTTTTTTATGAGAAGGGAGTCTTTCTAAAATATTGTTAATTCTAGCATAAAAAGATTTGTGAAATTTTTAATGTGCTTTTTGAGTAATTCCTAATTCCGTAGTTGATCTACATCTCATTTCTGTATATATTTATATCGCACAATGTTATTTTAGAAAATGGCGACGAGGGAGGGAATAGTTCATTAAGAATATTCAAGGGAAGGTTTCATAATGTCATGTTTCTATGTAGTTTGCTCTTCTGCCAAAATAGAGTTAAATATTAAATAACTGTAAATTCTAGTCACATGTGTGGAGTGTGAAGAAGAATTTATAATTATATCCTTTCACTAATTGTGAATTTGCGTGCTGTGCATGAGAAAAGTTATAGCTCTTTCTTGAACATTTTCATTATTATTCACTTGACCTTGTGCAAAGTCGTTTAATACAGGTTCTCTGCAATTAATTTGTCTCTAACTGGTTTATGACCAATTTATTTCAGACTAAATTTCTATCGGTCACTTTTATTTTTAAAATATTATGCTAATATTATTTAAACCTCACAAAAAGTTTTTTTCTTATATTTTTCGATTTATCTACCTCCAATTCATCCATCGTCTGAATTTCATGGTATTTTAACTTCACTTCGTATACTTTTCATACATGCAGTATAGTGAAAATATTATAATCGTCAAAAAAATTCGAACTCGAGATTTTGACGAATCCCCGCGGTTTGTTTGAGATTCGAAAATTCAAGTCCGAAAAACATATTTTTGGCATTGTATCGTTCTATCTATGAGCACGCTAACCGAAAAGCAATTTGAACTAGACGACTGAAATTTAGTTTATGCTTTTTACGGCCAAATATCTAATTTTTCTCCCTTATTTTGAACGAGATTCTTTCACAAGAAGTCTATCTGTTCAAAAATAAATACGACAACTACAAAATGTAAAAGTATAGATAAAATTTGGTATATAGATTAATATCTAAAATATAGTTGCTTATAAAATTTTGAACTATATTCTCAAACGGTTAAACCATCTATCTGTAATTTCTCAAGCATGTAAACTTAATAACTCATAAACACACTGACTTAATGAAATTCAATATGTTATTTTGTGACTACATCGCTAGTTTTGTATCAAATTTTGATATCAATCGATCCTGAAAAGGCGTCCAAAATACATTATCTCAGTATAGATTGAGTAAAAATGCTAGATTCAAGCTAAAGTTGTATATTTCGTAACTATTGTTCGCTAATGTCATCCAAGTTATTCGTGGTCTTTTACTCAACATGGCACTGGTGAACGGTCTTAGTGGTCATTTTACTTTATGTCCGAAATTTTATGGGAGAAAGCTTAGAAAAGACCACTCCCTCTGGTTTGTTTTGCAAACTACACATATACATATTAAATGGAGTGCTTCTTTAACTTTCAACAATGGAAATAATTCGCGCCATTAAATATTTAACGAAACAATGAAAACAGTTTGTATTTCAGGCAGTCATGTAATCTATAATTGGAAATAAAAAAAATCACAAAATTCAGGGAAAAATTCTCACGATTATTAAATTGGCATCATTAAAAGCACAATTTTTTAAAACTTTGACTTGATGTAAAAACAATTATTTGTGTTGTAGTATTTTCTGAAGTTATCATGAGGAGATGCCAAAATTTCGTTTACTTGTTAATTAATGAAAATTCTAATTAAAATTTCAAAAAAAAAAAAAAATCGCCCCGAGGTGCACAAAGTATGTATGTGCCAAGTTTGGAAACTAAGTCAAACGGTTTTTCTTGCAGAGTCCCAATATACACCTACACACTTACATCTATTATTAGAAGAGATTTCATCTATACAAAACTGCTTTAATTATTAAAAATTTCTTTTTATTTTCGTGCTTTATTTCCGCAATAATGTTAAAATGTATGTAAATGTGAATTATATTTAATAAATGTTTTCTGTGTGATTTAGAGATTCTCGCACACGCCTTCCAAAACGAGAAATAGTAGTGGTAGGACTGAAGGTTCAAATCCATACGCCTTTGTTTAATTCATAAAGAAGATGAATGTTATCTTATCTTTCTTTTAAGCGCTTTTTTTCTCCACCTGTCTATCCTATTTATTTAACTTCACTCAGAGCATCAATTGCACTAATCTTCTATTTACAATTCTAGATTTAAACACAAAAGAAAAAAGAATTGATTTATGAATATCGGTTTCCTAAAGCTGAGAAACATCAGATAAGGTCTTTAACTTAATCCGATTAGTTTAGCCGCTGTCACACTTTCGAGAACTGCGTAGTTTTAATTAACACACAAGCCTAATGTCAGTTTTCTAAAGAATTGTTTTTGCTTTTTAATAGTATTCAGACTTAATAGATAGCTGTAGTGTTTATTCTTTAAAGACTATTTGAAGCAGCTTCTTCCGTTTGAATTAAATTAGCCGTAAAAAAAATTGCCAGCCCCTTCAATTTGATGGTACTCGGCTGTTTTTAAAAATACTGTAATCAATGTGTGTGTATGTGTATATATACAATATTATGAATGAATTATTTGACTATCAAAATTTGAAGCTTTAAAATATTTTGATGAAGAAGGTATTAAAATAGGATTTATATAAAATATTTAATTATTAAAATTTTAACGAGCATTAAGATTGGCGAACTGGCTGATCGGCAAAGGCGGCTCGTTGCAAAATGTTAAAAGAAAAATCATCTTGGTATTTTATGATTTGTATTACAGTGAAATTCTGCAGACCAATATTTTTTATCATATGTATATAAAATAATGAAACAGTAGAACTGAATTTTGAATATCAATTTAGGAAGCTAATAATCTTTTTAGTAGTTATAGATATGCATTATATTTCTTTGAAGAAGATTAACATGATCAAGTGAGATAGTGTTTTATTACGTGTGCAGTAAGCTAATTTATTGTTTTCCAGATTTCATGTCAAGATATTATTATAAAAAAATTTGATTGGTTAATCAGATGACTACAAAATCAATTTATGATTGTAACAGGGATCTAAATTCTGCTATTAACTCAAAAAAATAATTTATCAAGTGTATTTACTATGCCTATTCGAAAAGATGAAAATATCTTTCATGTAGGATGAAATTTTGCCAAAACTGTCGGATGAGCCAGAAATATTGCGAAGTCAAGTCGAAATGTAATTTTAGCACAATGGAGTCCATAACTATTTCACATGTGCTTCTCAATTCTAGAGCGTAACTTTTAACAATACCTATTGAATTTGGTTTTGCTTATCTTGACGTATACAATCGCCGTACTTATTCCTTTATAATGATTTTTCCTAGGATCACCAAAAAAAAAACAAAAACAAAAAAAAAACTGATGTTCTACACAAAAGTGAACTCTTCTGTGTCGTTGTCACACTATCTCTATGGTTATCTCTACTTATCAAAACACACTAAGAACTTTTCATAAAATTCATAATTTCATCCATCAGCGATTATCTATTCGAACTTGTCTGCAAATTCGAACACCACCTGTGGACTTTGAGCAATTGCAGACTTACCTATTCTTATTAATAATATTTATTCACTTTACAAGTGTTTACTTGTGTTTTCTTCACGTTAGTACATGGCGATGGCATTTTCGACTTTGCACTGTTGTAAAATTTTGATTCGTCTACCATTTCTCAAAATTTTGATTATTTTAGAGAAACACACTACTTACAAATCATTCATCTTTGACTTTAGATTTTTGTGTTATATGGAGTATAATATAATTGAGAAAATTGAGGTTGCAGACATAATAAGCATAAGAATTTAAGAACATTTGCCAAAATATCTTCTTGCGCGAAATATTTTTGTGTAAATTAGTATTCTAAATTCCGAAAATTCACAAATATTATGAATATTATTGAAATATATCGTTAGTAATATTAGCAATAGCCTTAAAATATATCGTTTTAAATTATTATTTGTTGTGTTTGATGGCAACGAGATTTTATACCGTTTAATTAGATACATGGGAAATGCTGATAATTTTAACTTTAAGAAAAGCTAAATATCGGGCGCACAAATTCTTAAAACTTACTATTTCATTTGAGATTTCATACTTTTGTAAGTTGTATTTTTTTTTTTTTTAATTCTTGAAAGGCCTTCTTTTAATAAAATTAGTTCTCTTATTTAAACTAATTGCTTGTCTAGCCAGCGACCATTATTTAATGACGGTTTGGAACATTTCTCTCTGGCTCCCTCTTTCTGTGTATTTATTTTTCTTCCAAATAAGTTTAAAATGTCAACACCAGACAGGAAAGAAATGTGATATTATCTTTGCATTCGAACTATTTTTCTTTTTCATTCATCGGAAAGATCAATCACTTCTTTTATACTGTGCACTGTTGCAAATTCTGAGAATATGTAATTACAGAAGATGTAATGATTATTTTAGATTCATTCTGTGAAGTCTAGTAGTGTAATTGCCTTATTATCAATTCGCTTTGTGGTTACAATGTGGGTCAAAAATGTTATTTAATGGATACATTTCAAAGTTGGGTCCTAGTTGCTCTTGAGATCATTTGAAAAATAAATTTTTCTTATGAAGACTATGGCTTCTATTTCCAAAAACTGATGGAAAAATATTGTGAGAAGTAAGAATTTCCCTTGTTTGAAAAAGAATTATACACAAGTTAAAGTGTTCTCTTTTTTTGCTTTTTCGTATAGGAAGTATATATAGAAAGTATAGTAGTCATCAAAAAATTCTTACTCGAGATTTTGACAAATCTCCTCGTTTTAGACATCTCCCAGTGCAAAAAACACATTTTTTGGAAATATCCATCCATTTGTCTGTGACATAGATAAATGAAAAACGCATTGATCTAGACTGATGAAATGTGGTATTTATTATAAATTTGTGGATTTCTAAGAAATGTTATGCAAAATTCAATCAACAAAGTCTGTCTTTCTGTTCGAATATAATTTAACACAATAACTACAAAACGAAGAGCTCTAGGTTGATGAAATTCGATATACAGAATTAACATCTATAGTCTAAACACCTGTCAAATTGTGAGCCAAATCCAAAAAAGAATTGACCCTCAGTCCGTCTGTACTTTTAGAAACATGTAAACGTGATAACTCAAAGTCGCAATGACTTAAATATATCAAATTTGATATGTGATTGTGTGACTACAATTGTAGTTGCTGCCTCAAATTTTTATTTCTGTTGGTTGGAAAAAACGAGTCTGAAACACAAATTCAATTTTCGTATACTATTAACCATATGCCAGGGATTAATATTCAAATAACTCGTCAAGGATGGCACGATAGATTCAGTCAAAATGCTAAATTCGCGTCAAAGGTTAATGTTTCGTAATTATTGTGTACGCCAATGGTAGGCAAGGCATTCTCTGGGATAATAACTTTATGAGAGAGTATGCGAGAAAGTTTTGGGGAGACTATTACCGTTGGTTAAATAATAACTTACCGACAGTGATTATTATTAATTCTAAACTCTTGAGATTAATTTGTGTATTTACTAAGTAATAATTTTTGATTGATTTTAAATTTATGTTTTAAGTCTGATTTCACATAATATAATCATTAAATCTTCTAGTGAAACTTTTAAATCACAGAAAACATAAAGCCATAGGAAAGTGCAAATTTAAGAAATGCATTTCAATTTTTATTTCCCATGGTTGAATACTTTGTTTCTCAAATTTCCATTTTTAGTCCATTTGATAACGCTGTGAAATCTTCAGAACCACCATTTGGTTCTCTCCCATGTCTTAATGATGGTAATGACGCTCCTTCGAGCAAATCCTTCCTCATCCGAATCTACTTTTCCAATTGAAGTCAGAGGAAACCAGTTACCCTTGAGACCTCTCCCATTTTCGAACGATGAGTGAAAATCAGAATGGGTCAAACATTAGAACTGACAACACCGCTGTTGCTTTTTTACCTGCCGTTCCCACATCCAGCGGAACTTGTCCTTGTTTCGGATATGCATGTGGTTGTATTCGAACTGTTATGTAATTTCAGAAAAAGAATTTCTTTCAAAGTGTGATTTCGTTCCCATGTATTGATATTCTATAATGGTAGATGATTACTGATTTCGAATTTCCTTGTGGATATTTAATCTTCGGATGCATCGATGCCTCCATTAAGTGGCAGAAGAAATATGCATTGGAATTCTAGAGTATTCAATAACGGATTCCATGCGTAGTTTCCTTATTTTGATTCACTTGTAGAATGTTGAAATTTAATTGTGGAGTGCTATGATTAGTATTGAAGAGAGTGGGATTGCTTGTAAACAGAATGGGAATGCAGTAGAGAAGGTAAAAGTTTTCAAAATGTCTTTTGTCAATTTTTATTTATTTAATTGATTTTTATTATCAATTTGATTATCCTCAAATAGTTGGCTGTAAATAATTTTGATATATCTTGATATGAAAGTTAAGCAAAATAGTAGTATTTAAGCTAATGTGAAATAATAAATTTATTTTTGACTAAACTTTTTCTATTCCCATATTTGGATAGGAAAAAAATGTTGGTGTCTTTATTTCTTTCAAAAAAAAAAAAAAAATCTTTCCTACTAGAACCAAGGTTATTAAAAATATAAAACTGATGCGCAATAATAACTGAAAGAAATTTCATGTAAAACTTATCAGATAGAGAACTTGAATGAAATATCTTTCTAGTGAAGAATATCAATTTTTGCTGAAAAATATTGCAGTCTGAGAGACGAAGACCTTATTTTTGTGACCCTAATATTTTCCTCGTTGTTCCTCAAGAATCCGCGATTTAAAAGAGCAAAATTTGGAACTAGATTTCAATCCTTAAGATTACTGAATAATTGTTTCCCCATTTTCCCGCTTCATATATATTTGCATAGTATTGCATTTCATACTCTTATTTGCATTCATTGATATATTTTGAAAACCAACCCATTACACATCTTAACAAAATTGCCCAAATGGAAAGATTTTATAATAGAGATATCGCATTAAAAAATTTAATATACTTAATTTGTAGGTAATCATATTCGTTAAAATGGAAAACATATTATTTTTGTAACTGAAAAATATTGAAGTTTTAATTTGGAAAAAAATTGAGGATGAATTTTTTTTCCCTTCCTGTATGCGTATTCATAATTCCCGTTTTTTTTTTTTTTTTTTTTTTTTCATATTCATAGAAGATATTTTTATTTATCAATTTAAAAAAAACCAAATCACATGGAATCTATTGTTGTGACATTGGCTATAGTTTTTGTTTTCTTTATTTGAATTTGTGGTTTTTCGCAATATAAAACAATGTGTTTTTTCATTTAAATTTTCAGATACATATATAGCATTGCCAATAAAAAAAAAATATATCTTCTCCTTGATAGTCTAATCTTATTTAGCACTAGCCATCTTTGGTAATCAAATGATTGCTAAAAATTTTAATTATTTTCTTTTTATAACCTGATCCTTGCAGTGTAACTTCTGCTTATTGTATTATGCACTTTCTTAATTTTTTTTCTCTAGTATTTGCATCCAATTAAAATAGTAGAAACAATGAAAACGATTTGCTTTTCACTTCAACAGTGAAATTTAGTGCTTTAAAATACACTTAAAATATTCTTATTTATTAAAAATAAAAATTGCACGGTAAAAGAATTGATATGTTTGAATCTTAGAATTCAAACATGATATAAAAACAATTTTTGTGTACATTATAAAAGTTTTGGAGAAAAAATTCAGATTTTCGCTTAATCCTTAATTAATCAAAATTTCAAGAAAGGAATTGGTCATTCCTACCTTTCAAAGTATATGTGTGCCATGTTTTATAGCTCTAAGTTAAACGAGCAGGCTTGTAGAGTCCCAGCACACACATGCATTCATTTTTATTATTAGTAGAGATTATTTAAAATGTCTTTCATTTCTTTTTCTTGGTTCATGACATTTGTAAATAATTTTTTGTGTCAGGTTCTATATTCAGTTTTATTCTAAAATTACATGCACTATGAACCTTTATTTATTCTTTGGGGGGGGGGTCATGAAGATTTTCACTTGCTTCTTCGACGTGAGAAGCTTGTGATCTTCTAATTGATTTATTTATATAACTGAACATCAGTTCTACAGCATAGCTTTGTCCTTGAAATCACTATTTTACCTGAACTAGTTTGGAAAAAAAAGCATTCTTTATCTGAAAAGAAATTTAAGAAAAATGCTCTTGTGTTTACTTATCATTTCCCCAGTTCCACCCACTTGATGTGGTGCTGTTGGATGTATTCCATTTTCCTATTGTTTTTAATTGTAAGTTTTAAAATAAATAAATAAAGGACTAAAGGAACAACCGCCCAAACCCAATCTAGTCCGATTTTGCCACTTTTTAATTTGTCTGGCATTTCATGACATCTGGATATGTCATCAGTGTTGCCTAATCTCCGACGGAATTCTAATCAAATATTTTTCATAACTTCATTACGGATGTCAATTCATCAAATAATATCTAAACTTAAGATATCGCAATGATTAAATTCTTAATTCTAAGTTTTGATGGCTCTCTATTTTACTCTGAACCATGATCCCAGGATCTGTTGCAAGATCGCCACATTTTCACAGTAACTCCATTAAGTTTAAAATTCTGTATAGATATGGATTTAAAAGTACAGAAAAAAAAATCCATGACTATTGTCCAACATGTTTGTGTCTTATCAAAATTTCAGATATCATCTTTACACAAAGCAGTTTTTAGTTTTAGTTTTATAATTCAGTTTTAACTATAAGGTATGCAACGAAACGTTCTTCCCTATCATAATTATTTTCAAATGGATTGTATTTTTTTTTTTTTTCCGTATGTTTCCCTAGTTTGTTTTCAAATGAATTGTATTTTTATGTATGTTTCCCTAGTTTGTTTTCTGTTGATTGATCTTGAAATTGTGCTAACGATCCAGAATGCAGGCTTATTAAAAGCCGAACAGTATTCTTTAGGCCAACAAAAAATAATTAAACGTTTTTGAGTTCGTAGAATGAAAGAGCGTTTCGTTTGACCTTCTGCATTTTCTTTATGAAAGCGAAACATAAAGGATTACATTCTTGACCTCATTTATATAGCCTCTTGATCTCTTTTCAAAAGATAAAAAGAAGAAACGAGAGTACTGAAAATAATGTGTTGAATTTTTTTTATGAAGGTTTTAACAGGAGAAGTGTTAAAAGTGTTTCCGGAAGCCCAATTATCTCTGTCAGCGTTAAAAGATAGGGAAATCACAAACCGTATCAATATAATTAAGTATTTGGTGAAAATCGCCCATTAGAATGAACTTTGACTTCTATGTTTAAGAGATTAGAAGTTGGCAATAAATTTAGATCTAATTTGTCAAATGGTTTCTGATTTTTCTGTAAAAAAAATATTTGCCCACCGTTTAATTCTGTTGTATTATTAAAAGAATTATTTGGCAAAGTAATTTGTGTTATAACCTTGACTTTTTCTAAAGCTGCCGGAAAGGAATGAAATACTTTCTTTTCCTCTTATGTATTTCAAATCGAGTTACAAGTGTTACATGAAACATCTCTGCGTACGTGTGTCCTTGAGTTTTATCGATTGAATGAATGTTTAAAAATAAATTCATAAAATAAAAGAAAAAGTTTCTATTGTAGTATTGATCAGATTTTTATATGAAGTGGTAATTTTATTGACTTCAAATTTTTAAGAATCCGATGTCTCTTTTTTTCCCGCTTCTAAAAGATTATAATACTATAAGTTTCTTTTTGTGTGCCAATTTTAATTATAATTTTTTTATTATTGCGGTATATATAAACGTTGGGCAATTATAGCTTATTTATTATTTCTTTAATCAGTTTAAAAAGAATACTATAAGGGGCAATCGAGAATTTAATAAGATATTGTTTTTAATTTATTTTTGTTATTCACATTTCTACCTATAAAAGACTATAGAAACGTGCATCTGTTTCTTTTAAAATTGTCCGTGCAATATTTGTTGCAATAGTTCTTCTTTAACTATAATAAGATAAACAGCTCAGATCTTGAGATTATCACCTTTAACACAGTGATAAATTGTTGTCTAGGCAACTAGGCATAGAGGAGATTGCAAGGCTAATTTAAAAACTTTATTTACTTGACAAATATGAAAATAATTTTGAAAAATACACATTCTACGAGTTATAGTATAATATTAATACTTTATCATATATAATTGGTCAGGTTCTTACGTTTCGTTGCGTTCACGTTGTGATTAAAATGTTTATAAACATCGAACATACGTTTCAATTATATTGTTTACGAACATGATAACGAACTAGAGTCATAAAAAATTATTAAAAAAATATACAATTTAACAGAATTAGTAAAATAAAAATTAAAAAAAATTCAATGCATTTTTAACACATAAAACATTTATGTTTTATGTGTTAAAAATGCATTAAAAAAAATTTTTTTTTTAAATTTTTATTTTACTAATTCTGTTAAATTGTATATTTTTTTAATAATTTTTTATGACTCTAGTTCATGTTCGTAAACAATATAATTGAAACGTATGTTCGATGTTTATAAACATTTTAATGTGTTGAAACATTAATGTTTTATGTGTTAAAAATGCATGACACACATAAAATGTGAAACTAAATTGACCAGTTTATTAAAGAAGGGCCGTTGAAGAATTGAGCACCGCTTAGGATGGAAATTACCTAAATTTACCACTACTTAAGCATATAGTTGCAATAATGTGTAGGCAAAAAGTTTATTAACAGAATTAAATAATTGGCTAAACGATGTCTTTAAGCTCAGTTTTAACCTAAAAACCTTTCCACTCTCAAAATTCTGGATGTGATATGGCATCTTTCAAGATATCATGTAAGAACTTTTTTTATATAAATTTTTGGGTTTTAGAACAAAATTGATCAGATGAATTAGGGAATTGAATCATCCGAGATATTCTTGGGGGGGGGGGGGCTGATATTTATACCATAACCTTTTTGTAGAAAAAATACACATAAATTCTATAAAATATAGAAGTTGATTATTCCGATTCAGAATCTAAGAGTAAAAGTTTTGAAATTGAATAAGTTTCTATATTTTTTTCGTTAGTAATAATGTTGTTCATAATGTTGCCATCTTACCTGTAAAACCAATTCATATTCATATTTGAGATTTTTGTTTCGATTTTTTTTTTTTTAATTCTAATAATTTTTCTTGTTGATTTTCTTTTTTTCTTTCTTTTTTTTTTAAGTCTCAGTGGACTCAAATATTTTTCGTGTTTTAGTATATTTACGCTCAGCTTCTCGCTATTTTTCTTTACCTACAGTCTTTGGTCTATATTCCAGAAAAGTTTCTAATCTTCATTTTGCGCTACTTTAATTATTAACGTGTTATAGCCAATGGTCTTTATATTTCCCTGAATAAAATATATTTTAAAACTATAATTTCGTTTATTTAAATAGGTAAAGACAAAAAAATTGCTCCAATTATAAATGTTAAAAAAGTTAATACTGCCAAAAGAATTAAAACTGATATGGAGCTATCTTTTTTACATAATGTTACCAATGAATAATTGTTCTTCTATTTTTTATTTAACTAGTCTTCTTCAAATTATTAAAGTTGGTTTATGTGTACCCGTAATATTTCGAAGAAAATTATTTGAGCTCCCTGCTATAATCTTTCTTCAGAAGTATTTGCAATAATGTGATTAAAGTTAAAAGTAGATGGTAGAAATTCAGAATTAAACAATATTTTACGTTTTCGACAGTCCCGTTTTAAATCCAATTTCCACAGTCGATGATGTTTCTGGCGTTTTTTGACATCACAAACCCCATTCCCAAAACATGTTGTCACGTGATTTTTTTTTTTTTAAAATGTACATTGTGAGTTTATTACTTTTTTATTTTTATTAATTTTTTTTGCATAAAAATTATTTTAGTATAATTATTTTGCAGAAACTATTAATTATACAAAATTCCTCTTAAATTGTGCAACTTTATTTTTAATTAAAATTAGAATATCATTTGACCGGAGAGTTCTAAAATTTCCTAGCTTCTCAAAATAATAGACCGTATCAAACAATTCTTAAATGTTTTTTCTTAAATTATTTATATTTTTTTAAAAAGGTATGACATTTAATTGAACATTCGGACCAAGATATTTAAATTGATAATATTTTTATACAGTGTCAATGACAGCTGATACTGAAGCTGTCTCATTAGCTGTCATCAAATTATTGCTTAAATTTTCTTCATGCTTCATAATATGTGTGAGCAAAATTTGAAGACAATTTATGCAGTAGCTTGGATTTCTATAACGTACAAACTGTTTTCGAATTTCCCTTTTAATTATATCTATAATAAATTTTTGTTTAGTTAGGCATAAAGATCTACGAAGTGTCCATATAAATAACTACTTGATAATATTGATCTTATTTGACTGTTGGGATGGAGCGGAAATTTGGAAAATGAATGCCAACTGACGTGTCGTTTTTGTCATTTTACTGGCGATTGAATTTACAAGGTCATTCTTAAAATAACAATCATATTGCTTAGGAATTGAATTTAAATTACGCTTGCTTGGTTTAACTTTAAAAAGGATTTTTGTTTGCATCAAAAATTGAGTGAAGGCGCTTTGAATTATTTACTTTTCTTTTAAATTCACTAAGAAATATTTGTAATAATAAAATTAGAAAAAGCCTTTTGTCATGTAAGCATATGATTATATCGAATTCTTTAGCGAAAGCATGTACATTTTAATGCAGAAATAATTTGTAAATACCCTCATTTATTTCATTTACAAATATAGTTAATTTTAATTTCAGAATGTCAAACTGTATGAAAAGCAAGACTTCCAATATATAAAGGAACTAATTGGACGATGCCAAACGATTTATTAAAGCTCGTTTAAAATTGAGAAGTATCATGTCATCTGCTTATTTGAATATGTATTAATCCTAGAGATATAAAACGTGACGAAACTAGATTTAGGCTTGGTATTTATATTGTCTGTTTTGTTGAAGATACTGTGTTGTACAAGGTATAACATTTGTTCCTAAAAACTAATTTTCTTCGAATCATTTGTTAATGATCTATCGTGTTAGAGCCAATTTATAACAACGAATTTATCAAGCAGAAAAATCAGTCTCGCGTTTCAATAATTTGTCACGTGTGTCATCGATTTGTTTTAATGGTGATATAAATTATTCATTGTTTCGAAAACATTGAAATACAGTCATCATTCTCTCTCTGTGTGTATGTTTGTTTAAATATTTTCTTCATGATTTCTCATGAAATTGTGTGGAAGCATGATTATTCATGTATTCAAAAGTAATATTTTTTAATGGATTCGAACAATTATTTAAATAATCTCGTTGATTTAAAAAATCTAATGGTTTTTGTTAATTGAGCTACAAGAGAATGCAACGATTCAAATCTGTACAGATTTTTTCAGAATATATAAAATTTGAATGTCCAATTTGACAAATCTTAGAACTTTTTAAAAACTAAATATCATTTTAATCTTTCTATTTATTTAAAATAATTAAGAAAATCAAACAATCAATCACTTGATCCCAGCCACTGATCCGATGTTTCCAATTTTTATTTCATATGAAATATCATTAATTGCCGCATGCCTCTCTTTCGGCTTCTATTTTTGAGAGGTATTGCAAAATCAAAGTTTTACAAAGTTCCCTAGTCTTGGCTACTAGATCAATTTCACCAATTAACTTGACTACTTTTATGTGTAGAACTAATCAGAATGCCCTATAGGTACTGTACAAGTACAATTTTCATTTGATGTTATAAGATATAGTTCATCAAAGTTGTCTGATCTTATTATATTTACGCTATTTGTATAGTGGCCGAACAATTAGTCATCGAAGACGGCTAGATAAAGCTTATAAATAAATTTCGTTTTGAACCGTGTTCAAGAATAATAAAAATTTTAAACTTTGCTGTCAATGGTTTGCTGGAGATTGCAGGCATATTATTTTATTTTGATATTATTATTTTTGCAAATGTATTTCTACTGAATTAGTAGAAAATTTTTATAACGAATTGATTGGAAAGCTAGTGTCACTTAACAGTATCTGATATTACAAATCTTTTATCAACTGCTGCTAATTTTTCTATGTAAACTACTACAGTCCTATTCTAATTAAATGTTATTATCAATGCATCTCTTCTATTATTAAAAAAAAAATAAACCAATAAATTTCACGGTAATTTTTGCTAGTAATTTTTTTGTTTGTTTGTTTCTTTTTATCAATATATTTATTATGTTAACTAATGTAATTTTATATAGGTACTTTAATTGTATCTTCATCTGCTATATATATTGCATTAATATTAAAATATAAAAAATAAATAATATTTAATAATTTGTTTTTGGAAAAGAATTTGGTATATTTAGAATGCTAAAAAAAAAAAAAAAAAAAATTTTTGAATTTGTACAACATTAATCTATTAATTTCTTTTGTAGGTGAAACTAGAGAAAGTACTTGGCCTAACTGTTACTAATAATGCTGCTTTTGACTGTGATCCTAACTCTGGTATTGTTGCATATCCTGCTGGGTAAGTAGGTGGTAATAATATTTACAGCTGATTAATATTAAAAAATATTAATATTTAAATATGAGAGTATAATAAAATAATGCTTATAGTTGGTTGCCTTAACATTTTATAGTCACTTTGTCTAATTATTTCTATTCTAATATTGTAAACTAAGTCTCCTGTGAAGGTGAAATGCTTTTTTTAATATAAAAATGTAACCAAAGATAAAATTTATGTACTATTAATGCTGAATATAACAAGATGCATAGCATCATTAAAAGTCCTTAATTTCAAGATATGGTTTTTAAAAAAGTGCTTAATTTTGGGACAAAGTCCTTAAAAAAGTGTTTAATTTCATCAAAAAGTGCGAAGAGAACCCTTTGTTTCATTTCCCCAGACGTTGAATATAAGTCAAAAGCATGGTCTTAAAGGTTTGTTTATTGGATGTATCAAGAAAGACAGCTAGAATAATTATAAAATTTCTAAAAATAAATTTAATAATTTTTATATCCATAGATAAAAATATCAACTGATGGCAGTAAATATAAGATAATATTATGAGAGAGAAAGAATAACAAAAACATAAATAGATACCTAAATTTCCAATTAAATTTTTATTTAAATTGCATTTTTCTGATATCTTAAATCATATTTAAAAGAGAGAGAAAAAATTACACTCAAAAGTAAACAACATTTTTCAGTGTAATTCTTTGCTCAATTTTTATGACATTCTATTGTTTGCTGTTATTTTATTAATTATAATATTTTAAATCTTATCTTGAAGGAATTTTGATTGAAAATCAAATAAGAACTCCATTAAAGGGATACTTTTCTGTATAAATTTAGATTTTTATATTCTTTGTAATGTTTGAATATTTACCTTTCTTTGTAGTTGTGTTGTTGTTGTGTATAATGTTAGAAAAAATAAGCAAGGTCATATACTCAGTTCCTCCAAAAAAACTATCACTTCTCTTGCATTTTCATCTGATGGGAAATATCTGGCAACTGGAGAGGTATGTTTGAATATTTATAATTTTTTCATTATAATCAAATTCTCCTATTTTTTTGTGAATACACATATGATAAACATTTATCTATTGGGAAAATCTAGAAATTTTAATTATTTTACCTATATTTCTATTCCCAAAATCTTCTAATCAGAAAGTTTTTCTATTTCATCCATTAAAATATATTCAAAATTCCCCCCAACTACTATAAAAAGGTGAGGGGGGAATATGATATATAATATGAGGGATGTCTTGCTATTGCAACAATTGTACAATTGTTGAATTGTACATAACCATTTCTAATTTTTTTTACGAAAAAAAAATTATATTAAATGCAATAGTATGATTAATTTACTAATAGCAGGTTTAAAAGAGCTCTTTTATGAATTTTTCAAACTAAAAGCTTTTTCTCAAATAAGAAAACCAAAACAATCTGAAACTTAAATGCTGGTGAGCTCTGGATAAAAAGAGATGAATCACATTTACATATGATATTTAATTTTTAAACTAAATAATTGGTTATATATTTCTAATTCTTCATTATCTAGTAACTTTAATATCTTTCTTTCGTTTCATTTCAACTCTGAATTTTACTACAGCACTATCAAAAATAAATTTTATGGTAAGCCTCATTTCTTGATCTGATATTTCAGACTTTGTTTCAAAGGAAATGGTATGATTGTTTGACTGACTGCTTAAACCATTACTTTAAATTTAAACTAAACCATTGGCATTTTATCAGAAGAAGAAAATAATAATAATAATAATGCTTGGAATGTTGGACATCTTTATAGAATTTCTTTGTGATGTGCAATATTCACTTTGTTTAAATTAATTTTGAGAAATATGTTTTTGAAAAGAATATTCATTAGATATGTATATGTAATGTATTTTCAGTTTATTGTATTAAGAATGTGAAAAAAGTAATTGGTTATTAAATCTGGTTTTTACATCCTGCACAACTAAAATTATATTCATTACTCATTGATACGTTTGTTTAAAAACTATCAGTATTAATATAGAAAAAAATAATAAAATACTCTAATTAGGAGTAAGCAATTATACTCTCATTATTCAATATAAGGATTTGAAACACTGAAAAATATTACTGTTTATATTATGTTTTTTTCTTTAAAAAATGAATAGTTTTAATTTTGTATTCACACTTATTGTTCAAGTAATTGATTTTATGTAAAGATGTAGCCATGCATCCCACATTTAACTACCAGAAATGAGAAAAGGAAAGAAAACTTAGTCTGTAATTATTTTGAAAAATTGAGTCTCAATTATTTTTAAAAACTGAAATGGCTAAAAGTTTTTAATTTTTAAAATTAAATTAAAATTTATTTTCAAAAAAGCCTAATATATATATATATATATATATATATATATATATATATATATATATATATATATATATATATATATACATAATATTAAAGTTTAATTAGAGCTTTCTTTAACAAGTAAATTTTAAATGAAAAATAATAAATGGTTAAATGTAACATGGCCGACTTCTGCAGTTAAAAAAGAAAATGTTTTTGAATTTATTGAGCAAGTCTTCTAGTAATAATTTGTTATAAAATGTATTATCTAACATACCAGGGAAAGAGTTGGTGTTTTTTAAAACTATAAAATAAGATTGAGTTTTTAAAATTCCGCTGTTTTGTTTAATTATATACATAATTTTTATACTAAAACAGAAAATGTTTAAGGATTTTTTTTTTCTTTTCTTCTTTTTCCGTATTTAGTGTGGTCATCAACCTCATGTTCGGGTGTGGGATGTTCAGGAGAAGATTCAAATAGCTGAATTCCAAGGACATAAATATGGCATAAATTGTGTTGTAAGTAATATACAAGTTTTGCTAAAATTTGAACAATATAAGCACAATATTTTGTGATCAGTAAATTTTTTTATTATTTGCTTATGCAAAATTTATAAATAATCAAAGAATTTTTTAGTAAAATAGATTTTTTTTTTCCCTTCTAGGCCTTTTCTCCTAATCTCAAATACGTTGTATCTGTTGGGTCACAGCATGATATGATAGTAAATGTATGGGATTGGAAAAATAATGTTAAAGTTGCTTCTAATAAAGTTTCCTGTAAAGTAAGTATCATGCATTTATTTTAATTTTATGCATTGTGAAACAGTCATAAATTAATATTATAAAAGGTTTTCTTTTCAAATTTTATGTTAATACAATGAGTGATAATTATTTCTATTATTCTTTCTTTTATGACACATTTTATAACCTGTATTAAGCCTGAAGGCTTGGAATAGATTTGTGCATTTTTCGAAATGGAGATTTAATTTCTGCTAATAATAAGAGATAATTTGATTGTGCACATGCTTTACAAGTTATGACCTTGAACTATCAAATTTGGAGGAAATATAGTTTGATTAGTGGAATAGATAGCTTAAAGCTATTTTTTGTTTTAAAATCGTTAGAAATTAAGTGAGATTTTGGCATTTTACCATGATAAATTTCAAAAGTATTTTTGAACAAAACTGATTTTTACATTATAAAATATACCATTTTATTTTTATATTTTATATATTTTTTATTTTTATTTTTCAAAGTAAATTTTAATATTGCCATAAAATTGAAAATGTTTTCAATATTTAATCAACAATAATTTTCTTCTGTTGTTGGCAGTTGAGTAAGAAAGATTCTGTTTATTATGTGTGCAATTTATATGAAAAATCAAAAAGTGGAATTATATTACTGCAAAAGACAATTTGAAATAGATTATTCAGGCTCTAAAAATTCTAGAACTAAGCAGTAGAAAAGTTCATACACTTAATAAACAGGATTGATGTGAAGCTTTTATTTTCTGTCAAAAGTTAATCGCAAAAAAGTTTTTTTTTCTTTTTGAGGAATTTATGAATATCAAGAGAGATTATAATTTCATGTTAATTTATAGATGTAGTAATTTTATATAAAGAAGATTTAGATGGGGGAGGGATTGGTATAGTTATAAATGTATATGGATTTACCTCCCTAGATTAATTTTCATTAAAAATATTTTTTCTTTGTTGGCAGAAAAAATTTCCAACTATTTTTCTCTTACAGTAATTTTTCCCACCAATTACTAACAGCCACTATGTGCTAAGAGAAATCTTATTACAGAAATATTAAAAGTAATCATTGTAAGTTAAGAGGAGGAGCTATATTAAAATTCATTTTATAAAAAATAAAAGACAAAAAATGTCCCATTAATAAGAAAATATCCAATAAACTAACTGTATATTGAATAATAAAAAATAAATTAAATGTCCAGTTATATGGAAAAAATTGAAGGTTATGACATTTTTAAAAGATATAAGCCAATAATTAACTATAATCTGCTATAATATTTTTTATTAAAGTTTTATTTTTGTTTATGAATTTGTTCATTTATCCTAGGTCAAAGCTCTTTCATTTGCATCAAATGGAAATTATTTTGTTACTGTAGGAAACAGACATGTCAAATTTTGGTACTTAGAATATTCTCGCTCTGCCAAAGTAAGTAGTTCAAATTTCTCAGAGGTAACATTGCTTAAAATTTCAATTCCCAAAAAAGTTTTCATTTCTCAGTAGTATTTTACGGTTTGCTCAGTTTAAAACTGATATTACATTTGCCAAATTGGCTATTGTTTTTTTGAATAACATATATTTTCAGCATTTTGATGATGTCTGCACTTACTTAAATTTGTTACTAATTTTTATATTTTACCTTTTTTTTTATTCATTTTATTACTATATTTAATATCATAATAGAAATTATACAAATCCATTGATTTGATGCAAGAAACTTGGCTTGTCAAGGGTTATCCCAACCCAAACAAACAACCCAACAAACCCAACCCAACTGGTTCTTCCTACCAAAGAAATACTATATGTTATGTTTTAAACTTTGAAAGAATTTATCTAAAATGCAAGTATCTAACACATTTTTATAAACCTGTCTTTTTGTCTGTTTTGGCATAAATTTTGCAACTGATTTTAAAACTGAGTTCTCAATGTGTTAGAAACTCTTAAACAAGATCTAGTACTTAAGATCCAGATGTGTACTTAATCAGGAAGTTAGTTTAAAATTGATCGTAAAATTTCGCACACATATAAGACTAAAATAATTATTTGTATTTAAATTTTTTTTAAAGTTTTAATCTACCACATTTTAAAAATGGGCTACAAAGTATAGAATCATTTCTCTTGGCTCCATACAAATTATCCTGAAACTTTGTAATCATAATTTTTTAAAATATATTTATAGCATTTATAAATATATTTTATTACTTAAACTTTTTTAAAGTTTTCTGTTTATAAACTTCTGAACTGATTTCAGAGCAGTTGTTGAATATTTAGAATAACTGATTTAAAATTACTAAATCTTCTTTACTTCATATAATCTTTTTTTGTATTCTGTTACTTTACAAGATATATTTATCTAATCCACATTTTTCATCTTTCCAAATTTTACTTATTCAAAAATCTATATTCATGCTTGATTTTTTTTCATCTCTTTAAATAAATTGTATTATTTTTATTGTTATTTATTAAATGAATTTCAATTTCTAGTATAAGCATGAACCTGTGCCATTAATGGGCCGATCTGCTATTCTTGGGGATCAGCGAAACAACTATTTCTGTGATGTTGCTTGTGGGAAAGGTGATATGGTAGAAAGTACATATGCCATTACTAAATCTGGTCTTCTATGCGAGTTTAACAGTCGCCGTCTTCTAGATAAATGGGTTGAACTTCGGGTAAGAAGCTTATGCATTTTATATGTATTTCAATTTATATTTTAATTGTTTTTTGTTCCTGTTAAATCATTATCAGTCTAACAAATTCCATATTCTAAATGCTAACCAGTGGGAATAGTCTCTCCAAAACGTTCTCGCATATTCTCTAATAAACTTGTCATGCCAGAGAATGCCTTGCATGTCATTGGAGTACAATAGTTACGAAATATTAACTTTTGGCATGAATTTAGCATCTCTTTTGAATCTGTCATGTCATCCTTGGCAAATTTTTTAATGATTAATCCCTGGCATGCCATTAATATTATCCGAAAATCGAATTTTTGCTTTAGACATGATTTTCACAACTGTTTGAAACAAAGATTTGACACAAAACTGCACTTGTAGTCACAAACCCTCATATCAAATTACATATGCTTAAGCTGCTGTGTTGAAGACTATGAAATTTCAATCGTCTAGCTCAAAGTATTTTTGAGTTATTTTTGTCGCAGACTGACAAACATTTCCCACAAATATGTTTGTCAAAGTCACGAATTTGAAATTTTTGACGATTGGCATATTTTTTCTATGCTAAGTGTATCAGAAAGTAAAAAGTATTTTATTTTAATTATCATTTAATTCAAAAAAAATAAATAAACTTCTTCTAAAAATCATTAAAAATTTTTTTTATATAAATTGTAAAATAAGTTTAGAAAAAAAAACATTGTTAAATACTTTTTTTCGTAAATTAATCTGTTAAATTGTATTGCTCAACATACTGAAAACAGTTTCAGTATTTAAATGTAATATCATGTAAAAAAAATTTAATAAATACTTTATTGTTGCCATGATAGATGAATTAAAAAACTCTAATTTCATTGTGCTTGTTTGTCAGATAGATTTTAAAGAATTAGTAGCTTGTGTTTAAAACCATTTGTATAAGTGATAAGAATAATAATTATTTAGTTTATAAAATAAAATCTTTTTATGATTATGCTGCCCTTTTCATAATTTCTGTACTATTTTTTGGCTTTTATAATGTACTGTTTCAATACTTTTTTTTTTTTAGACAACAAGTGCTAACAGTATATCAGTTAGTGAAAATTTGATAATTATTGGTTGTGCAGAAGGTGTCATAAGATGCTTTAGTCCATTTGATCTCAATTTTATATCTACATTACCAAGGCCTCATGTTTTGGGTGTTAATGTTGCAAATGGATTGATTGGAAGGTATGACTAAATAATTCGAAATTAAAAGTAGTATAGGAAATATTAATGAATATCAAAAGAGGCTGACTTTTTGTTTTGTTGCATACCTTTTGAACAGAAATTTTGTTATATAACGTCACTTAAAATGCTTGATACCCCCAATTTCTACAATTTCCAGAAAATCTGCTTTATAACTAAATTTAAACTGTTCAGAGATTTAAGTTTTTAAAATATTCTTCTTGTTCAGAAATTAAAAGTTTTTAATTTTTAAAAAATTGCCAGTTATTTTAAAAAAATGCATCTCTTTATTCATTTTTCATTATTCTTTGACTTTTTTTTATGAAATTAGTCTCAGAGAAAAAAAAATATTGGATGTTTGAATATTAGATGTTTATTTTTTTAAATTGATGCCTAGTTCTTTTAAGATGAGTTTACAGAAAAAATGCTCTAATTAATAATTTGAAGAAAAATAATTTAAAAATTATATTTATTTATTTATTTTAATGTAATATAGTTGCTCTATTTAGGAAATCATTCTTGATTTTCATCTCTCAAATATTTATTAATGCTTAATAATCATTGTAAACTATTCAAATAAAATGTAATTTGATGGAAAAAAATTGAAACAAGCAAATTTTCTAGAAAAATTAATGGGAAAAGAATGCGTTTAAACACATCTATACATTCATAATAGTCATGTGCCTTTCGGCATTTCAAAATCTATCGAAATAAAAATAAGAAATAAATTATGCTGTAATTTTGAAAAGGCTTATTTTCTTTTCAAAAATAGTTCAAACTTGATATTTAGGCAGATATTAACATAGAAAAACTGGTGAAATTATCAAATTTACAAACAAATAATGAGTAAACAATAAAATCTTCAGATAAGTCCTTTATTTTACGCAAAATTCAAAAATTGGCATTTTCATCGATTTTATGGTACCAAGTCCCCTTAAAATATTTAAAAATTTGTTTGGCATATTTTAACTATATATAATATATAATCATTACTACTCTGATGGTGATATTCAATTATTAAATAAAAAAATCATTTCTAAGATAGGATATGAATCTTTTGAAATAACTTACAAAGAAAATTGTTTCATTTAATATATGTAAACTAGTTTTTAGCATTGACATCGGTATTAAGAAGAATAAAATGTTGCTAGATTTTAAGATATTAATAAACTATAAATATAAAAAATAAATAATATTAGGATAAAGATCTTTCATATTAAATCATTTTAAAAGAAACCAAATTCATTTTCTACTATTTGATTAATATAGTATATTCACGTTATAGTATATTTTTAAAATTGCATGTCATTTTATATAACTTATTTATGTATTCAAATGTCTTTTCTAGTAAAGCTGTTGTGTCTCATTTATCAAATGCCAAATATCCTGATACTATTGCCATTGCTTTGGATGAGATACATAAAAAGGTAAAATTGATCTACTACTGCTTTAGATTCTTACTATTTTTATACCAGCTATACCAACTTACTTATTATATGCATTTTTTTTAGGTTACTTGTGTATATAATGATCATAGCCTTTATGTCTGGGACATTAAAGATGTTAAAAAAGTTGGAAAATCTCATTCATACCTATATCATAGTGCTTGCATATGGGGAATCGAGGTAAGTGTAATTTCAGAGATAGAACTTTGTTAACTATGTGTATTAAAATATTAGGTTATGCATCACTTTTAGTATTTATAGAATTGTTTTCTTATATATAAATTACATATTCTTGATTTCTTGTAATTTTTAAAAATTTTCAATCAGTACATCATTGCATTTGTGTTGATTTTATTACAAAAATTCGGATTTGTTTCCAGGTAATTAAAGCTGATTTGCTTCAGCAACAAAGTTTATAGATTATCATCCACTTTAAGTTATATTTCTAATTTTTTTTACAACCCTTTTTTGCATATAAAATTTGAATTGAAATTTTCACCTCTGTGACATGATCTTGACACAATTCAAATAAACTTTTTAAATTCAAGTCAGTATCGCAAAGGTTTTTGGCATCTGTCATTAATTAAAATACTTGATAATGAGTAAAAACCTCTTATGTCATTCATCTGATTTAATTGATTAGTGTAGTTTCAGAGAATTTTTACTATAGAACTGTTTAAACTTCAATATAATTTATTTTAACTCTTATCATAAAAGCAAGGTAATGTTATTGATTTGTCAATTTATTTTTAAATGGTCATGTTGTTTCTCTCTCTCTCTCTCTCTCTTTCTATATATATATATATATATATATATATAATATGATATGATAAAATTATATTGTAGATTTATATATTCATAGACTTGATTGCAATGCTGAGATGTTTAGATAGTGATTGATAATTTATTCAAAACAGATAAAGGGAAGACAGAAAAAAAAAGTTTTTTAATATTTTGATAGATTTATAAATCATTATATTTTAATCTTTCTCTAGGTATATCCAGAAATGCATGAAAATGCAAAAAATATATTACCTAAAGGAACATTTTTGACATGTTCGAGTGATGATACTATTCGTTTTTGGAATCTAGAAGTTTCCATGGAAGAAGATACTAATTATCATAGGAATATATATAGTTCTGTAAGTATAATTTTGAATTTTTTTTAAAGAAATATTTAATTATTCAGAAATTATAATGGATTGCTAAAACTTAATGTTTTGTTATAGTTAGAAAATGAAATTTTAAATTGTAAGGAAATGAAAAATTATGAATATTTTAGTAATAATTGTTTTAAACTGAACTCATTAATTGAGTGTTTGTTATTGATAGTTGATTTCATATTTTTATTTGTATTAAGTATCTTTATTTACAAGTACCATGTGATGTTTCTAACATTTGTTTAATTACAGGAACTGCTCAAAATCTTATATGTTGATCCTGAGCTTTCTTATTTATGTGATACTGATTTAAATTCAAGTAAGACTTTGATTTCTGAAATTTAAACTGGTGTAATGGTTTTTATGTATAAAAAAAATCTCCAAACTGTTTCTATTATTAAATAAATCTGATCCCCACATTACATTCTAAAAGGTTTGATGATAAAAATTTTATTTAAAAGTGAATCCATGTGCCATGAAAATATTACTTTCACATAATAGACTTCAAAACAATATAATTCTTATTACACACTAAAATTTCCAAAATGAACATCATCATCATTATTATTATAACTGTATTGTTAAATAAATTTTAAAAAATAATAAAACATTTTAAGATTTTGCAAATTTTCAGCATCTTTAAAAATTTATTTTCTGTTTTTAATATCATATAAGTTCAAATTCACAATTTTATAGTCTTAAAATACTTATCTATAGATTCAGTAAATAAAATTTAAAAAGTGAATAAAAGGTTCTAATAATAGAATAATACATAATAGAATCTGTGTTCAAGTATTCAATGGAAAATCTGTATATATATTTATATATATATTCTAAATAAATTTTATTTGGGAAAATAATTCAGTAAAGAATGAAAATAGTTGTTAATATTATGCAGTATAATTTAAAATTATCTACTATCTATCTGTATAATAAAAGCCACTTTCTGTGTTTTTTTATATGAGTATATTGTGTTAGTTAAATTTCATTCTCTTCAAAACAAATAGAAAATTACAATTAACTTTTTATTGAGAAATTCATCTTTCCTATCATTATTCAAAATGCATTTCATAACTATGTCAAAAATAGCTAAGAAATCAGTCAAAGCAGATTTTTTATTAAAAGCTGATTAAATATAGGGCAAAGTCTTAAGCAAGTTTTAATCATGTTAATAATTTTGAAATAATTAAATGTCAGAATTTAAAATTAGTGCTTATTTGGACATAATGATCATTAGTGGATAAAGAAAACTATATGCTAATATTTTCTATATTGATTAGATTTATATTGTGATATTTAATAACTTTTTAAATATCCAAATTTTTTTTTAAACTTTCCTTTCGCATTGCACCATTTTGGTTCCCCATATTATTGAATGACATTTTTATCATGATTTTATAACTTTCGGAACAAATTCTTCTTTCCTGCTTGTAACCCTAATTTTATGCTTTACCTTTTACTCTTCTGCTCTACTCTTTTTATAGCTTGCAGTCTTTCTAGATTACTCTAATCTTTTCGTATTGTGTACACGATTTAATTTAAACCTCTCAATTTAACTATTTCTTGTTTTAAAAAAAAATGCAAATGATAATTTAAACAAATTCTTTCAGAACTTTCTTTTCTTCTTTTTTTTTTTTTAAATGTTAGTGCCATTGAAATTTTTTTCTTACAACTGTCAGCATTATTTTGTCACACAAGTGAATTGTCTAGCTATATATCAATCTTACACATTAAAAGAATGAGATGTTCCAGTATTTTGGTAATTAGAGAAGTCTTATTTATAATATTTTGTTGATACTAAATGCTGATGCAACATTTTGCATTAAATAGTATAAACTATCACAAGATTCTTGATAAATATTGTCTGCCTCCACCATTACTAAGTGATGTCAGCAATTCAAACATTTTCAGTAGCATATAAACATCTACTTGTGTATCAGTTTATCTCAGTTATGGAATTTTGATATATATCATTAATTATTAAAGTAATTATTGTAAAAAATATAAACATTTTTAAGATATGCTGTATTAGTACTATATTGCATGCAATTATCTTGAAGCAGGTTTTTTTTTTAATCAAATTTTAATGTCAAGTAAAAAAATTATTTGTAATGCTTAATATAATATTTCTGCTTTATAGTTGAAGAAAGATTTTGTTTTATTTGATCAGGTGGTAGTAATGACAAAGTTGATACAACTTATGATGGAAAGAATGGTGTACGATGTTTACGAATAAGTCCAGATGGGAGAAGCTTAGCCTCTGGTGATCGTTCTGGGAACATCAGGTAAGTGTTTCATCTTCACAATATGAAATTTATATTAATTTAACTTTTATATTGTTATTAAACTGTTTCATTTCTTTGATAGAATCCATGATTTGGAATTTGTGGAAGAAACGTGCAAGATTGAAGCTCATGATTCAGAAGTTTTATGCCTTGAATATTCTAAGCCCATTACAGTTGCAGGTAGGATTTGTGAAAATACTTATTGTTGATTGATTACCTAATGGGGGAAATATTGAGCTCATACCTTGTCCACTTTAGCAGGATCTTCATTAAAATTGTAAAAGCATGATTAGTTCAAAAATTATAATCTTGTGTGTTATAAAAAGAATGACTTTGGATAGTAAACAATTACTAGTTTTATCAAGTTAAATTTTAGCATCAGTACAGTATGTCAAAAACAATAATGACCATCTAGTTGCTTGTATGTACAGTTAACATAAAATGTGGCTACAATCATTTTTATTGAACAATCTTATACTTTCTCTGTAAGAGTTTAGATGAGTACATTATTAACCTTAGCAGATATCAATCTCCATAGTAACATCTTAATTTTCAAAGATTGGGGATATTTCTTATCTAAAATTTGTGTAATTGTGACCACAACATTAGTGTGTTAATTTAGTTTTGAGTTATTGATAGGCTCTGTTTTTCTATTACATTGTTCTTAGTTTATCATCCAGCAAGTCTAATGTATGATTCCTAGGGTGTTTTTTTTATAAGATGTAATTTTTTTTATGTAAAATATGATAATGGTAAATTTGATTTTTTTTTTTTTAATTTATTTATAAAATAACATAAGATATTTAATGAAAATATAATTATCTTATTTGAAAATTTCTATATGGAAGTTAATTCCAAATCTGAAAGAACTATATTGTCTGAACTCTATGTAATTCTTTATTTTCAACTTTTAAAATAATTACTGCTTTCCAACAAGAATTTTCTGGGATAATGACGTTGCTAGTATGGGAAATGTTCGGGCATCAAAAAAGAAACAGCAACATTATCATTGCAAATATTTTTACTACAGAAATTTCTCTTATTCATTACTTTGCAGTTGACTTGTCTGACATAGTAAATGGCTCATAGTTCATTATTATGATTTCCTTTGTTTCAGAATCTGAACCATGTGTATTTTTTTCAATTTTAATTTGTATTTTAATGTAGTGTCTATTTATTCATACAGGACAAGAAAAGAGGTATCTTGCTTCTGCTAGTAGAGATAGATTGATACATGTGTTTGATGTTAATCAGGATCACACGTTTCAACAGACATTAGATGACCATTCTTCTTCTATAACAGCTGTTCGTTTTGTTCAAAGTGAAGATTCTCTTCAGATGATTTCATGTGGTGCTGATAAATCTATTATTTTTAGAAAAGCAACATTTGTAAGTTCTTTTACTACTTTATACAAGTTACTACTTTTTATTATGAAAATATAAAACTATTATTCTTATATTATGAAAATATAAGACTTATGAAAATATAAGATATTTTCTTGATTACATCAATTTTTTAAAGAAAATTAATTTTATATTATCTGTTAAATTAGTAATATTATGTTCAGCTCTCATATACAATATTATAATGTCTTTATTTTTAAAAGAAAGTTTATTTTCTGTTAGAAATTTATATTATATACATATGTAATATAAATTTCTTACAGAAAATAAATTTTCTTTTAAAAATTTATTTTGTATTGACGTGATCATTCATTTTTATTTATGAAATACAGGCACTTATTAATTTTTTTTATTAATATATATTCATTTTATAAAGTCATGTGTATTTGTTTATGTCAAATATATGAAAAATGAAACTTTTATTGTATGATATTGAAAATGCAGTATTATATAATGGCTAAATAAATTTTGGAAATATATCTAAAAATCATATTTACAGCTGTAAATTGATTGTGGGAAAAGAAATACTTATATTTTAATATTCACTATTACTAGTTTTGTACTTTACACCTATCATGTTTGACAGAAACTTTTTGCAAATTTCATATGCTATTTTTAAGATCTTAAGTAAAGTAATTCCTGGAATGTTGTCATCTACCTTTTGTCATCTTTACCTTTATAAAGAAAGTAAAAATTAAGCTTTTTTTTCTCCAGTGAAAAAAGAAAATTATTTCTAAGAATTTTCTAAAATTTAAATGTATTTATAGTTTCTAAAAGTAAATGTATGCTATGGAAATAGAATTCGTAAATGAAGCTATTCTCTTAAACTATATATTCATTATTTTATATCTGATCAAACCTTTTCATTGTAATTTTGTATTCTTTCAGAATCCTGAGCTTTCACTTTTAAGAGAACATCATGTTGTTGGAAAAACAACTTTATATGATATGGAAGTTGATTCTCAGCAGAAAAATATTTTAACAGCGTGTCAAGATCGGAACATTCGAGCATATTCTGTATCAAATGGGAAACAAATTCGCTGCTTCCGTGGTTCTCAAGGTGAAGATGGAACATTAATTAAGGTAATATTAGATTTATCCTTCCATAACTATGAATCAGACATTTTCCCATTTGATAAAATTGGTTAAATAAAATTCTATTAAATAAAAATTAATGTAATTCGGGTAAATCTGTATCACAATAGTAAATCAGTAGAAAACTGTAATGATATTCATTTTAATTTCAATATGTTTTTTTTATTTTTTTAAAGCAACATAATTTGGAAGCATGAATTAAATGAAATATTATGCAAATTCAGTCAAAATTCTCAAAATGTTATAAAAGTGAAAAAAAAAAATAGGAGTTAATAATATTATTTTAATTACTGCTGCAATATTACATAACCCTTTATTTTTATTATCTAAATACTGTTCAATACTTCAAAAGAAATGAAGAGACTATTGTTTTACATTAAGCTAGCAAAATAGTTATAACATTTTAGCTTCATTTTCAAAGGCTGTATTCCTTATAAATTAAACTTCAATTGACTTTTTGTATAATTTCCTTGTATAATCCTGAAATAATTGGTTATTATGACTGTAATAAATATGTAACATAATTTTGTCATTTGCTAAAATATGCAGACTTATTTTTTTATTTGATCACGATTCTTTTTACTCATCTGTTATAGGTTGTTTTAGATCCCTCAGGAACTTATTTAGCTACAAGTTGTACAGATAAGAGCTTATATTTATATGATTATATCAGTGGAGAATGCCTTGCTACAATGTTTGGACATTCAGAGCTTGTTACTGGTTTAAAGTTTTCTAATGATGGGAGACATCTCATTTCTGTTTCAGGAGATGGGTAGGTGAGAGTAGTCATATTTTAAGCAATTATTTTAAATTTAATGACTATTAAAGAAACTTTATTTCCAAATCATTTATTCTTCAAATTCTTTTCTTTTTAATTTAAAAAATTATTAATTGAGCATCATGTAAATGAAACTGGACTCATCACTTCATTCTCAAAAATGAGTGCATGTTTTAATAAAATATATTCTTCTTTTAAATAATATAAATTATTAAAAAGAAGACTCTTTTGGCAACCAGCTGGTTTGCTGAAATTACTTTTACTTAAGTCTCATTATAATTTTTTTGTGAATTAATTTTAATGGCTTCTTCAGAAAGTATTTTTATATTTCAAAACTTTATAGTCATGCACTATTTTAGAACTCTTGTGTAGATATGTTTCTTGTACTATGCACCTCTTTAATTTAATCTTAAAATTTGAATTTTAATTTTAAAGGGAAAGACAATAACATTGACTAATTTGAAGAAATATTAATAGCAGTAACATACTTGCTGAATCGAAGAATGTTCATATAAAAATAAAAAAGGATGAGGAAAAAAGAATAATTTAACAGTGAAGTTTTAGGTTTACTACACATCATATTTCATAATTTAAATAATATATCAGAGGATGATAATTCATTAAAAATTTCTATGACTCGATAAAAAGAAATCAATGTATTTCAATAAAGGAAATAGCAAAGAATTAAGCTTAAAAAAGAAATACTATAAAGATATTTAAAAACTTAAAAAATCATGATTGCTTACTTCTGTAGTTAAATGTTAGCTGTAATTGCCATGGTATTCAAAACATATTTTATTACAGGCATGCTTTAATGTGGAAAAATTATGCTCGTATTTCATATCATAATCATCAACAATATGAGAAAAGAGCTAGGATGAAATATTAATAGCAAAAGTGAAAAATATTGTAAGAAGTACTTAAAACATGTTTAACAGTTTATAAAATGTATTCCAAAGAACTTTACAGCAACTAAATTTGTTTTATTGAAAAGATAATTTTCATTTTCACTTTAAAATGTTGTAAATATTATTTCTGTGCAGGAATATTTTTGGAAATTATCACAAAAAAAGTGCTAAATTCTTTAATTTTTAATTAATTAAAATTTGAAGAAAAAAATTATGGACATTCCCATACTCCAAAGTACATATGTGTCAAATTAGCTCTAAATCAAAACATCTAGTCTATGTCCCCCCCCCCCCACATTTTATATAAATAATGTTATGAAAATGATTTTAAATGATGATTTATCTCTTTTATTTTCTACTTTCTTAAATAACTGATAGTTGATTTAAGTATTATTTAAAAATATTTGTCATAAAGATATTATCTGTCATCTCAAGGGATAAATTCTTTTTGTTAAAAAATATATAATTCAGATATAATATCAATGAGCATTCTACTTTTATAAAAGTGTTAATATTTTTTGTTTTAAGCATACAATAAAATTCTTTTTAAATTATATTAGAAGCAATAAGTGTAAGATAACAATAAAATTCCTAAAATAAATTTAGGAAAAATTGTTGAAGAGGAATCAGAAAAAGTTATTTTGAAAAACGTTTTTGTAGTTGTGTTTTAAAATATACATATTGTAAAATATCAAAAAATAGATTATTTTCAGATTTTTTTGGATTATTCAGAAAATAAATCAAAGCAAATGCAAAAAAATTTAAATGATATGTTTATTTTAAAATGTGATTAATGGAGACAATATATGGAGTTGAAAATTGATTAGGAATATGGGAATACTATTGACTTTGTGGACAGAGCTAAAAATAAGTAAATAGACAATAAATTTGTAACAGAAGTGATTTTTCTATGAAACGATATTTTAAAGGAATATAAGATAACTTAAAAATAATAGAACTATTATTTATTTATATTTATTTCAGTTATTTCCATTTTAACTTGATGTAGAACAAGGAGGGGGGGGGTCCTCTTTTTAGACATAATAAATCATTTATTGAAAATAGAGAACTGTGATAAGTTTCATGAATTTAATAGATTTGTATTGTTTTGAATATTTAATTGAAAGTTAATTTCTTTTTAGAAAATAATAATGCACTTTAATTAAAAAACTTGTAGTTTAATTTATTATATATTTAACAAATTTATTTCTGAAAGAAGCTGTAATTTATGATTTCATTATAAAATATGATGCTATAAATGTTTTGAGAAAATATAAAAAGTTAATTGTATAAATTCTTTTCTTTTAATGTTTTTTTTTTTTTTTGTCTAAATATATAATTTTTGTCTCACAAAAATTGTTTTGAAATGGAGAAACTAGTATCTCTAATAGTATTTAAAGTATAATATCTGTTTTTAGTAATGAGAGAAGATTTTTGATAAAAAATTTTTTTTCAAAATTGTAATTTTTTTTTTTTTTTAAATAAGTAATATTTAACTGTAAAGTAAAATGTTTTAAGTTTAGAGTGAAAAATCTTCCTTCAAAATCTAATTGTAAGTGTTCTGAAAAGCATTTTGTGTGATCTTATTTTATTTGTAAAGCATTTGTAATGAAAGTATTTGTTTGTAATAAATTTATATATAAAAAATAAAAATTTTAAGAATAGTTTATTTAAAAAAACTTATATGCACAGATAATAATTAATTGATAGTTAGCTACCATTAATTTCTCTAACTATTGCTTAGTAAAAAAAAATCCTTATAATTTTAAAATCACCGTTATATATATGATAACACATTATTTTTGTTTGTTTTTAATATAATTGGAGATGAATATTACAATTCCAATATATATATATATATATATATATAATAGGAATTGTAATATTCATCTCCAATTATATTAAAAACAAACAAAAATAATGTGTTATCAAAATACATTCTTGCATTGATAATTTTGTTTGCTTAATTATGAAAATCATCAAGCCTTATACCCTCCATCACATTAAGTCTTGGAGACATTATCATTAAAAAAAGGAGTTTGAGATTGTGTTTACATTCCCAGATAAAAGGATAATATGCTTTATGATAATATATATCATTTGTAAGAGATGTTTTGGTAGGAGAAGCTTGTGACATATTTTTTAAACAGCAATGATAGAAGTTAAATATGTAAATATGTACAAAATTTGTTTCTTTTTATGTTCAATAATTATGTGATAAAAAAGTATTATTTTTTTATTTTTTTTATTTTCATCAGATGCATTTTCATGTGGAAATTGCCTATAGATGTTACCCAAACAATGTTAAGTAAGCAAGTGCTCATTGAGAGACATGGCTTACCCAGCTTATGGCAAGATAACAGGTAATTTTCAATCAGTTCCATGCTCAATGAATTTTCTATAAGTTCATTGCTACTTAAAAAAAAATGACATGTTTACAAGATTTTAATGAAATTGCATGCTCTTAACATGTATTTTTCAAATGCAGGAAAACTGCTGTAGGCATAACAAAACCTCTACAGTTACTTGAAAACAATGAAGATGACAAACCAGATGATGATTTGGATCTAGTCAATCATAATAATGAAACTGGTGCTGAAACTTCACCAGTTGGTTATAGATTTAGCATTGGACAGTTACCACTGTGGGCCAAAAAACAGGTATAGTCTGATTACCAATTGCAGTTACATGTATCAAATCATATATTATCTCCAATTCTAGTATTTTCATTTTTAAATAGATGCTAGAAAAACTACCAGAAGGAACTACAAATCAAAATCTTCCACCACCTATACCTCCAAGAGGTAGATGGGCTCAAAGAATCGATGGACAAGGATTAGTTGTACGATCTTACTTGGATTCGGATTCTGTTATTCCATTTCCTAATCCTGCAGGTAAAACTAGTTTTAAAAGTATACTTTTAAATTAATGGGATTTAAATATTTCATAAATTTTGTTAAACAAGTAACCTAAAGCAAGAATATAAATAATTTTTCATTCCACGTTCCCCTTTTCGAATATAAATTTTTGGCGGCAACTTATTTTATTATATTTACTTTGATATTACTATTTATGCATATTGGGTTTTGAATATATATTTAAAATTAAATTAAATTTAAATATATTGCTTATTTTTAACAGCATAAAGTTCCTATTTATTTACCAAGACATTAGAGTTATATGGATATATTTTCTCATACTGAGGTTCTTTGAATGCAGTCTTTCTTTCTGACAAGCATGTCTGTCCATGTTGTTAATTCTAGATAATTTCTCTGTGATCATCAAGTAAAGGATTGAATTCCAGTTTAATTTATTACAACTGATTCGTTGTATTCTGTCTCTATTTTATTTCTATAGTGTCTGAAAAAAAAAATGATTTTTAACATTTTCAAACAAGAATGAGTAAATGCATTTTAATAAACCACCTGTTTACTGAAGCTCTACAATAAATGCTGTCTCCAGATTAAAATTTAATTTCTTGAAAAGTGAAAGAAACTTCAGTATAATGCTAACAGGATTTGATAATCTTAACTGCTTTTATATCAAGAAAGTGAAATTTATTGTTATGTTTTTACCTTCGTATTTTGTTCTTGGAACTTAATTTTGAAGCAGTCTGTAATTTTCTATTTTTAGATGAAGTCCAAAGCTCAAATTTGAAACAGGAAAGTGTGGATGCTGAGCAACATGAATATAGTAGTAGTATATCTGTAAAGGTAAATGGTTTATATATATATATATATATATATATATATATATATATATATATATATATATATATATATATTATTGTTACTTTTATTGACTGGTTATATCTTATGTTTATTGACACATACTTGCTTTTAAAAAATTTAGGAAACAAAAGGCACATTTGAAGTGTGTCAAGAAAGTCTTAAAGAGATTTTGAATGGAACTATCACTGAGGTTAGTATAAACTCATAGTGGATACCTGTCTCAATATTTATAGAAGTTTTTATTACTTTTGCTACTTTGAAAATTTCCTAAGGAGAACTAATAATCCTAAATAATATATTTATTTATTTATTTTAGGAAGTCAATGGTAGTATTACAATGCATCAAACTATTAGTAGTTTGTCAAGTTCAAGTAATAGAAGAACAAAAATACGACCACTAGCCAGCAGTACTAGGTTAGATGACTTGGATGCAGAGGATGAAAGATCTGATTCTGAAGTGAGCGAAATGGTATATTATCCTGCATCTGAAGATGGGTCAGATGCTGCTGATGTGTAAGTTACCATTATTAACCATTTCAGTTTAGAAGTGTGCTGTTTTTACATATAAATTAAATTTCTTGTGTATATTTAATTGCATCCCCCTCTCCCCCATCTTTATTTTTTGTGAAAGTTGGATTTTGATTTATTGAGTGATAAGGCAAGATTTTGTTTCTTGTGAATATAATCCAATCGAACTAACGTTTGATGCTTCACCATCTATTTTTTTAAAAAAAAATATCTTAATTGAATATTAATGATAAAAATGTCAACCTTGTCTGAAATTATCAGTTAAAAACATCATCACACAACAAATCTAGAATAATCAGAAAAACCAATCTCTAACTGTCTGGGCTTAAACACTTATTTTTAGAAAGAGATAAGAGCCCTCTTTTCTCTAGTAAAGGAGGATTTGATAAATTGACTTGTGAATGAAACAATGCTGTTGATAAAGCAAGATCAATAATAATAGAAATATTTGGGGGTGTGATTTTTTCTATTGAATCATTTATCAAGCAAAAAGAAGCTGAATGACAAATATAAAATGGATATAAATAGGTAGAAGCAAAATTTACTTATCCGAATTATCAAATAATGCACTCCTCTTCAGAATTTTTCTGATAATTGTGTTATTTAATACTGTGTTTCAAAATTATAAAATTTGGTAATGTTTCAAAAAAAGTTTTTCAGTCACCTGCTGTTAAAAATTTCATGCAGATTGTTTATTACAGATCATTCCATGTATGTGCAAATAATGAGAACAATTCCAAAGATGCTGTAAGTCATTTAAAGAAAGCTAAATTGGAAAGAATACCAACAATAAACACTCCAGGTAATGAATGAAAATTTTGCTTGAAAAATTTATCTCTATCTTTTTCTGTATAAATTAGTCTATTATATATTTTATCCATACATAATTCATCTTAGTTAAACAAAAACTATAGCTATGCAATTTACATTGCAGTTAAATATTATATTAGGGACTTCAATTCCTTTTTGAAAATATTATCTAGTTATCTGGATAATTTTTTTTTTCAGCGGGAGAAAGTATGTAATTATTGCTTATTTCCATATGATAAAACTTCTTTCTCTCCCATGTAGAACATGAAACTAATAGTGATGATGAAGAACCAAATACTCCAGTTGAAAGTGACCGTTCTTTCCTTAGTTCTCTATGTATTAGCACTGAAAATCTAGAAAGGCTTGGGCAGAGAGAAAAGTTTATGAAAAGCAACTATGAAAGCTTGGAAAAAAGCGATTCTGTTGAATCCCATCCCAACAATAATGATTTGGCTGATAAAAATTTTTACCGGCAAAGCTTATCTGCTAAATTTTTGGCTGGTTCCATGCCATTAAAAAGGTATTTTTTTTTTCTTATTTAATTGTTATTAAATGGAAATCATTTGTTTCATTATAGGTATGATTTATTGCATCTAATATTAGTAGTAATAGGCTGTTATAGCATGATTCTATATATACTTTAAAAAATTCATCATTTAAATTTTGTTTTTATTCCTTTGATAAGGACTTGCTTTCAGATTATTATTAAATTTATGTATAACTACTAGTTTTTATTATTGTTCTACTGGAATGATTCAAAAGTTATCAAATATATATTCTACTTATGAGCTTGCTGTTCAGCGTTAACATTTTTTTTTTTTTTTGTGATAAATTTTTCTATTTTACTAAAATTGATATTTTCCATCTAGTTAAAAAAGAGAAGTGTATTATATTTTATTTTACTAGAATATAATTATTGCATTAACTGTGTTAACATCAACTGAATTGGTATGACATAAAATCCACTTTTTCCCCCTCCTTACAAAGTCCTCTATGTTTAAACACTGTCTGATAGATTGTCTGGCATAGGCACCTATTATCATAAATCTTTTTTATTTTTTTTATCCTTAATTAGTCTGCTTTTTCTATTATCACAAACTGTAAAATTTGAGTCACTATTTTCCAACATCAAATCAATTTCTTTCTAGATCAATCAAATCTAGTGAACTGAATTCATCAAATATTACATTATGATAATTTTTATTCAGAATTCATGGGTACATCAAATTGTTGTGAGGAATATTTGTAATAATTGTTTTGAGGAAAATCTTAATTCTTTCTTATTATTTTATCGTTTAGGCAGATCTCATTTTTATAGCAGGTTGTAACAATTATTGTATATACTTATAACTTAATTAAGATTCTTCTTTTAGTGTAAAAGTTTTGATTTTTTAAAATTATAATCATAGTTTTTTTACTGCTAAGTATTTATTTGATTGATAATTACATTTGAGAATATATATATATATCACTTCCTGATGTTATAACCTTATTAATTTTCTGTTTGAAAATTATTAATATAAACAAGATGTCATTACATAATTTTGGTATGTTTAATATAGATTATAAAATGTATTATCATTAGTAGTTTTGCATTAAAAATATCCAGATATTTTTAAAATTTCTGTTGAGATTATTTGTTTTTCATTGGCTTTTTTTTTCTATTCATAAATATTTTATTTATTATTATTATTTGTAAATATAAAAGTATGTTAATTTTATATTATTTCTAACAATTTTTCTGTCTTGTACACTTATATGTTTTAAATAATTAGAACATCAAAAATATTTTCTTTCATATTAATTTTCAAATAATGAATTAACTTTTGAGTAACTATTAACTAATAAATCATCTAGAGAGGAAAAATAGAATGCAAAAATTAAAAGTTATCAAATAACTCTAGCTCATTATTCATAAGATTTTTTTAAATAGTTCCATGTTGTTTCATTTCAAAATGTCCATTTGTATAATTTAATTTTGATTTTTCTTGATTTGATTTTTTTTTCTGTGATGAAATAATTTTTCAGAGATATAAATGTTTTTCTGAGTTTGGCTGATTATTTTATTCAAATATAGCAGATATCTGGAATAGTGTTCAGATTTTTAAAAAATTACTGCCCTTTCAAAAAGTTGTTCATGTTATGTTTAAATAATTTTAAAGTATTTACAAATTTTAGAGATTTCTCAGAAGTTATTAATTCTTCAGATCAAATTATATAAAAAATATATGTGTTATATTCATAGCTCTCAAGGTGGAAAAAGTTATTTCTTTTTACTATGATTCCATTCCAAAGCTATAAAAAGAGAGTTGAAACACAAAGCCAACTTTTTGCAATTTAAGTAATCCCAAAGCAGATTCTTTATGTGGGTGAATTATGATCTGATGTTGATTAATTGGCTGTTATCACCCAAGTACAGGAAACCTTTTATTCTAGATAGTGTTCAGGAAACTAATGCATTTCTGAAATTTTTAATTTCTGACTAGTACAATACACAAATTGTTTAATACAGCATTTGGTTTGTAGTGTTAAGAAGATGCTTAGTATCTTGTTAAGTTATATTACCGAACCTTTCTGTATTTTCTAAAAGATATCAGCTAGATAATAGGCCACATTTGGAATGAAAAGAAATCTTAATATTTATCCTGTGAGGTTAACTTAATTAAAAAAAAATGTTACATATGAACTTAAAAAAATAATGTTCTTCTTAAACAAAATTTGGCATCTCCCCCCCCAATTTATTGAAAAGCTTTCTGCACAGTAAGTTTTAATAATTATAATTATTACAAGAGCAGAGGAAAGCTTTGTCTTCTAATTAGAATAAATCATTTATTTAAAAAAAAAAAAAGATAAAAGATGTAAGAGTATTTAGAGAAAAAATTGCTTTTAGATAGAGTGCAAAATTTATTAATGGAATATAAATTCAGCCACTTATCTTAATTTTAAAGAAGCTTTTAAACACTGCTATATGCTGCATACCTTCAGTAGCATAGTAATAAATTAAATAATTGCAATCTAAGTATCCATAATTTGCAGCTGGATCTTTTGATAATTGATTCAAGTATAACTTCTAAAATATGTTTCGAAGTGAATGTATCTCATAATTTGTATGTTATATTTATATAAGTACTTTCTTGAATATGGGCATTTTTTTAATATTTTCAAAAGGTATTGTGAAATAAATAGTCTCATGCTTTAATGATTTTTTGTGATTTCAGATCATTAGTTAATGGAGCATCTAAGCCTATGGGAGGACTTGATAGACAGGTATTTACGTTTAAAATACTTATGCATGTTAAACAGTTTTTAATAAATGTTTGATAGAATAGTGAAGTAAATATCTTTTTCTTAGATGGCTCAGACAAAGAAAAGGGAAGAACTTCTAAAAGCTCTGAATGATGCTAAGAAGACATTAGAAACTGTAAGTTCTTTAAATCATTCAGAAGTAGTAATTGTATCATTTACTATTTGTGTACATTATAATATCCACCCCCAATGCACTTTTAAAAAGTTTTTCTCCATTTAAAGATTTCCATGTGGCAAAACTACTTATGCAAGATAATTTTCCGTATACTACAAAGGAAACTAATTTTTTAAAAATAATTCAAACTTTACACTCTAATTATATCATGTGGCAGTGATATATGTAAACATATGGAAAGTAAAATGCCCGTCAAGATCATTGCAACTCTGCATTACTTTCAATTATTAGTGTGAAAATTTTATTAAAATGGTTCTTGGAGGGGGGGGGACCTTTTATATTAAAGGTTTATGAGTTCTGTTAAAAATAATTTATAATATAAAATGAGGGCTAATAAAACATTCTTAGCTTCTTAACAAAATGTTTTAAATAATATATATATTCATATTTATGAAATGATTCTCTAGCTAATATGGCTCTTGCTTTGTTTTGGTAATATTGAATCCTTTTTGTTATCTTTCACTATTGTTCTTGCAATTCTTCAAAATGTATTGTCATTTTTTGTAATGCCTTCAGTTGGTTGTATTCAAATAAAATACATATTGTTCTGGGTTATATAGGTGAGAAGCAGAAGTGGTTTGAGTAGCAGTAAAAGTATAGCAGATCTGCATAGTACTCCAGATCGAGAAATTTTCAAATCACCTCGGTATAGATCCCCAGGTAATTACGAGTTTCCAATTTGTTATTCATGGTATGATATTGTTTTACTTAATAATATTAATAATGTTTTTTTGTCATGCAGGTGATATTCGTAAAGCAGCTTCAATGACAGATTTGTCTGGTAATAATTCTAGTAGAAGTAGTTTATTTTCACCTCCACCTAGAAATGGTAGGTTTGGCATTACTTATTTTTAAATAAGTAGATATTGTAATTATTATTTCCCCCCCCCCCTCACCATTTAAACATTTATTTTTACTTATTCAGTACTTGAAAATCAATGAATTTTTATTATACAATCAATTATTTTTACACAAATGCAACTGTGGCCATCTTAAATTATAAAAATTTTGATTTAACTTTTAGCAATGAATTATTGTTGGCGTTTTTCTATTATTTTAATTATATTGAAAAACAAAGACTATCAAAATGCTTCATTTTAGGTTAGCAAGTTATTTAAATTCATCTAAATATTTTGCTTTGAAATTCTTACATGCTTAGAATAATTTTCTGAAAAATGATATATATCCATACTTTAAATCATCCTTCAATTGGAAACAACTAAAGCATAGTTTTGGGTTCATATATATTCCTAGGTAAAATCTGACTTGATTCAGAAATATATATATTTTATTTTCAGCACTCATTGTAATTTCTTTTGTTTTCTTTTTAACAAATAATTTTCTTAATTTTTTTTCCCCTTTTAACAAAATATTTTAATTAGTGTGTCAGATTCTTTTAGAATATGTATATAATATAAAAAGTGCATTTCTCTTCAAATATGATGATTTAACCATAGTTTATGTCAAAAATTTATAGAATGCAAAATAATATTAATTTTGTGATTTTCAGAATCTGAAAGTCCTGCGCCATTATGGAACCAAACTAAAATTTATCCTATAGACACTTCACCTCCAGAGTCCCCTAAATTGAAGGCATCTATGAACTTGCAACAGAATCATATTAGAAAAGAGCAATCACCTGAATTGGATCATGTTTCTAGAAGCAATAGCTCAACTTCACTTTACTCAAAGAATCAAAATGCTTCCAATAGTACTCTTTACAAAACTACTTCCAGTTATGCTCTAGATAGGGCATCTCCAATTCGTACTGGCTTTAATTCTAGTTTCTCTCTTCCAAGAAATACCCCAAGCCCAATTGGACGATCAAACCTACCATCTTTGCCCTCAAAGAACCAAACACCTTCAATAACAACTGCTGCTCTTGCTACAGATTCTTCTTCTGATTCATCTCCTTCTGATGCAACTCCTGTAAAAAGTAGTCGACCAGTTGTGACACCTCGGCCAGTTCCTTTGCGACAGAGATTTAATAGTTTAAGTGAGAATGTTGACCCTGCTAATTTTAAAACATCACTAGAAAATTCTAGTGATAATCTGCAGAAACTTCGTCTAAAATCTCATAGTGAATGGGATTTAAAAAATAGTTCTATGGAAGAGACATTCAAAAGTAAAGGTTCATGGCAGAGTAGTCGATACTTGTCATATTCTCCGCGCAAGAGTCACATACGACCTCTGAAATTGAATCATAGTGGATCTATGAGTTCTGTTCCTTTAAGCTCCAATAATTCAGATGATAGAAAAGATTTTAATGTTTCAGATCAAATTCCTTTCTTATCCTGGGACCCAAGTTCAGTGCCATGTAAGTATTATTTGTTTAACTTATATATGCATTCAATGTTTTAAAAATATATAATGATTCTTTTTTATATTTATATAATAATTTATTAATTGAGGACTGGAGATGGAAAGTAAAGTGTCAAATTTTAAATTCTGTCTTCAAATCATGTCGTACTTATGTTTGGAGGTGTCTGCCAATGTGTTTGTCAATTAGGGTGGGTGTGTTGGACATTTATATAACTTTCTAGGTTAAAAAACCTTAATGTTTACTAAATTTTTATAAAAAAAAAAAAAACTTTGGTCATTAATTAAAAAAATTAACAATTATTTGAATCACTAATTTAACTAAAATACTGTCTTTTATAAAGCTAAGATGCATTTTGTAAATAAATTGATGATAACAAAGAAATTGGTTTTATAAAATGATCATCAAAATAATAAAAGAAAGTTTTAGAAACAGTGCAATACTTAAAGGTAATTGTATTTAAAGAAGAAATTAAAAATTCTTGTGAAACTCGTATTGGCCTGAAATCTTATTTCTTATGGTATATCAATCTATATAAATTTGCTTTATTTTTGATAAATATGTATGAGAAACTTAATTTTTCAAAATAAACACTGTCGTATTTGCAATTTTATTTTATAATTTTATTCTGAGCGTATATGATTTAAAATCCACATCGGGAATGCTGGATTTTACAAATACAGTGTTTATAATTTAAAAAAATATATACTCACATCAGGAAAAAAGATAAATTAATTTTTCTGGAATATGTGCACCAATAATAAAAATGAAAGTGTGTGTTGCTGCTCTGCATGTCAAACTATTTGATTTAAAGTTACTTTATATTTATAAGGGAAATGTGCACCTCAGTGTAATTTTAAAAAAAAAATTTAATTAATTGAAAATTGAGCAAAATTTTGGCATATTTCTGTGATAACAATATTTTTATACCTAATTTCCAACAATAAAGTATTGCTCTGAAATTCAAACTTTACTTTGTATCATCAAATATATAATTGCATGATTTTTTTCCCATTGTTGTAAGCTGAAAAAAATTATTCTGTTTGATATCTGTTTAATTTGCAAAACAAATTTTTAATTATTGTTATGAAGTTAGGTTTGTCAGGAAATTTAGAAGTAGATTGATGTTTTACATTTATATTTTTTTAATAGCATATGATATGGAACTGGTCTCCATTCAAAAGATTCATGTATACAATAAATAAACTTAAGTACGACAATTAAAATAACATGACTTTAATATCAAATAATTTGATCGAATCACACACACGAAATTACCTCCAAATTGTTAATCTGAAATAAGTTTTCTTGAGTTTTGGCAAGCTTTATTTTATTTATTTAATTTTTATTTTATTTACTTATTTATTTATTTTGTCCAATTTCTAACATTAAAACATGAGATTCAAACTGTTTTCATTGTTTGGTCAAATTTTTAACTTTGTAATTGTTGTCCTTTATTAAAAATTTGAGAAAGATTCTGTTTAAAATATGTGTTAGTGCACAAGATGAATAAAAAAAAAGTGAAGTTACAGTACCACAAAAGTTAGAAGATAGATGAACCAGACATTTACATTTTTAATAGCACTATTGCTTGGGACTAGTCCCCATTAGAAAGGTTCATTTATACAATAAATAGAGTATATGTAAGACAAATCAAATCATGGTCATAAAGTTATATCTAAGATTTTACTGAAACCAAATATAACCAACATTCCCGGCAAACCAACTGGTTGCCTGAGACAACTAGTATATATATATATATATATATATAGTATATTGCTAGTAATTTTTTGGAAATTAAAAAGCTGATTTACATGAAGATTGAGAATTTCTCAGTTTTGGATATAACATTTTTTTTTTTTTTTTTTACCTCTTACGATAAGTTTTTTAACATTAGCACTATATAAAGTGTCTCATATTCAAAATTTTGACGCCCTTGTAAAGAGAACTTCACTAAATCACATTTTTCATATAGCTTTTAGGCCTGCAAACGTTCGCTCATTTCCTTTCATATAAAGTTCTGAATTTGGTGCCACATCCTCTTATTTTGTATGTTTATAAATACTATTAAATCTTGTAGACAAATATCCACTGAATAAGTAAAATGAAATCATTGAAATTTTTCAAAAAAATAAGCTATTTCTCAATTCAAAAAGAAATCATGTAAACATTGTATTGATATCTGCAAATTATTTTGAATTATAGATAATTATTTGCATTTAGATATATAAAAATTTATTATATTAATAGTCACTTAAAATAAACAAAATTAAATTTCTACAAATACTTTGGTTCCAAAAATGTGATATTTATATATTTAACAATAGTTACAGTTGGATTTTCGATATTTATGTATTCTTATATTAACAATAATATGAATAAAAATTTTCTTTTAGTGACACCAGATCTATGTGATAATATAGCAGATAGTTTAGCTAGAATTACTTCATTTGCTACACAAGTATATCAGCGAGTAAGTGAATTGCATTCATGAAATTTTCTCTTATAATATGATTTAATATATATTTACCATCTCTATTTTTCTTTTGTTCACTTTGATCTTTTTCATTCTAAAATAATATAAATGCATTTTGAGTATTTTTGATGAAAATAATTAGAATATAAAGAAATTAAAAATTATAATATTTGCATTATATTTTTTAAAGTATTGATTTAAAGGCATGTATATTTGTTGCTAGCTTTAATCCTTTATTTAATATAAATTTATTTTTGGTCTTGCTATTAATATGGTAATAGCTATTAATAAGATCACTTAAAAGATATAACAACTTAAATTGTAATCATTTCTTAGTGTTTGCCTTAGTGTAGTTCACTATTATTTTAATTAATTATAAATGTAACACCATCTGCAGCATTATTAAAGTTACAGTAAACATTGAGATTATTATATTAATCAAGCTGTACTCATCTGAAACAAAAATAGTCTTATTTAAGATTTTTATTAAATCATTTTTCTGAAGAAGCTTCAAAATCTTCTCACTTAATATATTTTAAAAGTAAAATAAATAAGATACAAAATAACTAATCATGTTTTATTAATGTAATGTTTGATGAATTGCTCAAAGTAAAACAAAATATCTATCTAATGAAAAACTAAATATCTACTTTTCTATTGATTCAAAAAGGATATTGCCTGATTTTCATATAAGTTTTCCTTAAATAATTCAACATTATTTTTAACATCAACATATCAAATTATCCAACTGATTGATAATAAAAAATTAATTTTGTATAATTGTTCATCATTTACCTTAGTTTCAAAGTTCTGTGTAATACTTTTATTAGAATTTCAAAAGGAATAAATCTGCATTTTTCAAAAGTAATGTTTCATAGGACATTACTTGAAAAATGAGATTAAAACAGGGGTGTTTGTGCTCCGGGGAAACCCCGGAATTCCGGGGATTTTGAACTTCGATACCCGGAAATTCCGGGGATCGTCGTTCAAAAGGAAGTAGGAATAATAATGAATTATTTATTTTGATCTGGGTAATTTTGTTTGCTTTGAAAGCAGAAAACGCAAGGTCAGTGTGTGTGGTGAAAACTTTTCCTTTCTTTCTCCAAAGGCAGTGATAATGCGTGAAAAGGGGGAAAAAACTTCTTTTTTGTTCTTTCCTTATTACGAGTTATGACTCATTCCCCCGGTTCTCGGACATTCTCTTCTGGATTCTTTTCGGCAAGTAGGCGCGGCAGAAAAAAAAGGGAGAGACTTCGTTCGACCAGATGTGCGATCACGTGACCTGGGTTCAAAGGTCTTAATTTTGCAAAATTAATGGTTATTAATTTTGCAAAAAAAGTAATTCATTGAACTTTTATAATTAGGTCATTCAATACTTCATAATCGTAATTTTTCATTTCTCCCCCCCCCCCCATTTCTCGAAACTCCAAAATGTCGGTAGTAAGTCCTTAAAAGTTTCAGGGGATTTTTTGGGGTCCCACAAACACCCCTGTTAAAATATTTAAAAACAAAATATAAATTGATCCTTGCTAAAGCTTTTGATTATTAAGGCTATGATATAAAAGCATTTTCTGTAATTTTTACCTTTTGCATTTCTTTATAGAATTTGGCATTAATAGAACTATTAAAAAGAGCATTTCCTGACAGTACCAAATGCCCATAAATTATCTTTACAACTTTAAACTATAATAAAAAAATTGTATTGTATATTAACAAATGTTTTCAACATGTGATAAAGCAATTTTTACTGTTTTGAAAAGAAGAATATACTCAATACGTGAACTCCTAGCAACATGAACATTGTCCATTCAGTATTCATTTTATTTTACACACTCCTGTAGCTTCATAGTGACATATTCAAATACATGGAGGGGACCTAACTTCAAATCCTGTAGGTCTGTTGCCTCTGGTTTGTATACCAAGCCCAAATACTAATTGTTCTGAGTGGTGGCTCCCTTTTTATACTTTATTCAAAAATTTCATTGATTTCATTGGACTTTGTCTATGTTTCAACCTCTATACAGAGTTTTCTCACATTTTTCATCAAATTTGCATTATTTGGTGGGGAGGGGGGACTTAATGAGCTATCCTCTTGTCTGTAGAAAATTGTTTGGTATAGTCTAAGTTATTAAAGTCTAACATTATAAAAATTTATGGATGCTCTATATAAAGGCAAAATGTACTTATCACATATTTTAATAAATTCTTTTAAGTATATAGATAGTAAAATGTAGATTTTAATTGTTCATTTCTTTAAAGTTAACAATAAGCACAGATCTTCCACCTGAAGAAAAGTCTGCCATGACTAACACTCTTGCTCAAGGTGTTTGGCAAGCACAACAAATTCTCCGCCCAGCAGTTCCTCCCTCTCAACCATGGTTAAGCTCAAGTGAACATTCATTTGATTCCAGGCGGCTTCCAGGATTAGGAGTTCCCTTTTCTAATGGCAATCTACATGATCCTTCATTACAGAGGCTTCCTCCTCATAGCATGTCCCATCCTGATGGCATAAATACAATGGCTCTGCTTGAACAGTTTTCTAATAAACTATTGAGCCTTGTTGAACAGAAAATGTCAAATAGTCAAGATAAGCCAAATAATTAGTTGTGTTGTGAAAAAGTCAGAGTGAGAGAGAGAGAATGTGTTTTCTGATGAGTATGTGAAATTTGATTATGTAAATTTTTATACAGCTGTTTGTTCAGATTCATGTATTGTGTTTAGTTTTGGATTTTGTGTGGTCACCTTTTTGTTTTTAAAAAAAGGGATACAATTATATTTTTAAAGGATGAATCTTTATGTATTCCTTAGGAAGCAAAGACATTCCACTTATATAGATCATATCTTCCAGTTCTTAATATTTTTAATTCATTGTTTCTAGTAGTTACAAAAAAAAAAAAAAAAATCAAAGTCATAGAAAATGATGAATTTTAAAGAGTATGCTCATTTTGACTATGAAATCATTAATTAAAAATAATGTTGTTTTTACTAATGACTTCATAGTAATTGTGCTCATACCATGTTCTGTTCTAAAAGGTGCTCTTATCTGTTGACGTTGTTATTTTTACATGATGGTAGCTTTAAAAGAAAATTCTTTTTGTGTATTTTATTTAAAAAATTCTGTATGTGCAATCTCCTACAAAATTGCTGATATTGTTGAATATTCCATAATTTTTTTCATTCCTTTTCATTTATATCTTATAAATGAAATGAATTTGTTTTCATTTCTTATGACAAATGTATTAAAAAAATTACTTGCATACTTATGATGAATTATTGCTTTGTTTGAATGAATGTTATATAAATTATAATATTTTTATTATCAATAACATACTTTGTAGACATATTTATTGAATTCATTCCTGTATTCTCACTACTCAAAATGCCATTTTTGCTTTTACAAGAAATTTAGAAAATAAATTATTTCTGGAATAAAAGATTAAATGCATAGCATTGTTGTAAAAAAATATATATATTTATTTAAGCAATATAATATAACTCTGAAAATTTGTGAGATAATTTTAGCATATCAATGGCATTTAGATATTTTGCTATATTCATATCATTTTCATTTGATTGATATATTCATGAAGCAATTTTTAAATATCAAAATTGTTTCACACTTTGAGCAGTATTCTTTTTTTATTTTTATTATGATGTTTAAGTATTAGATAGCAGTAAAAATGCTGCATTTTTTATTTGATAGAAAATTTATTTTACTATTATAATACATTTTCAAATTTTTCTTGCCAGTTTTTGTATATTTTGAAAAGCATTAATTGCATTATTAGTTTCAGAATCATTTTGAAAATAAAGGTTCTAATGCTTTATACATATTTTTTAAAATTTTAGTATTATGTGCACTGCCAAAGAATTGCACTCTGAATATTTTTCTTGATTTATTTTCAGTAGTAAAATAGAAACGAATAATAAATTTCCCAATAAATAATTAATATATTTTGTTTGTTATTAATAAAATGATTAATTGATAACATTAAAAAAATGTTGTCAATTGTAAAATACGTTTTCAACACTTTTATTCATTTATTTCATTTCTTTTTAATAGCTTAGTGTAACTCTAATATAATAAAAATGTGTAATTCAAATGTTTTTAATAAACCTGAATTGTTGAATTTTATTGGATTACAATTTTTTAAAAATGGTTTATGAGCTAAGTTATCAATTTTTTGAGGACTGTGAGAACTAGGTGTAATTTTATGATTGATTGAAGTATTAATGGAATATCTTAAATTTCATTTTAAAATGGGGGTAGAGGTTATATTACATCTTCAGTTTTTAGTGCCTTATATTAATGAATAAGCTTTAATTTATTCATAATTATCACTTTTGTTTTTACTGTTTTGGTATCCTTTTAGTTGATAATGATTTCTTCCATTGAAGATTTTTATCCATTTTCTGAGCTTCCACTTTAAATTCCAGTGTTATATAGATGTAATAGTTTTTATTTTTATTCATTTATAAATGTTTCATTCATTTTAGAATCATTATTCAACAATTTTTCAATATATATATATATTTTTCCATTTCGCAAATCTACATATCAAAAATGAATTACCAAAACATGTATCCAGTTTGTTTTATCTGCTGTTGTGTTACCAAAGGTCTAGATGTAATCTTGGTCTTTATATTTAAGTATTATTAAAAGTTCTGCGTTTTTAAGTCGTAATGAACCTTTATATGTATATACTTGTGTAAAGCTTGTTTTGTGAATTGTATCAAAAAAGTGTCTTCCACTGTGTTTAAAGCAGTGAATAAAATTTTTATGCATTTGAAACTTGCTTCAGAAGTTTTATTATAAAAAATACATACAAATTTGCAATTGAAATTCATTTCACTGAAAATGACAGTCTTGTTACATGGTTGTAAACTTCATCGGGATTTAAGATTGCAGTTGGAAAGTTTGCCTAGGGAAGAAAAAAAATTCAGAATTAAAGTATCCATAATACAATTCAGTATGAGAAACAATGTAATCAAAAGATTTAGGGTTAAACTGTTTTAATAAACTCTTTTTTTAATATATATCAGGAGTATCTATTTTGTTTTACAATTACAATTTTTAACTTCATAATGGTTTGATGCTAAAATTAAATCTGAACTAATATTGTGCAAATTAAAAGCTAAATTAAATATATCTGTAGTGTTAACTGTTTTTTAGCAGTATATGTCAATGTGTTTTTAACAAAGTTGTATTCTGTTTATGATATTTTCATGTAAGATTTTTTCTTTTATTACCAAAATTTTTTTTTAAATTTACTTACTTTTAAATTGTTGCAAAGTTTTCTGAAATTAAGATAGCAACACTTTACCAAAAATTAAAACAATACAAGAAATGGTATTTACTAAATCAGAAGTTATATATATTATTTAATAGATCGCACAAGTTTATTTGGCAAGTTATTACACTGATTACTTTAATAGAAATAAAAACATTAATTTATGAAAGAATTATTACTTCAACTTGCAAACCATTTTATCTATTTTCTGCTCAGTGATATAAAAAATAAACCAAATTACACTCATAAAAAATAAATTCATTTTTTTTTCTTTTAAAAAATAGGTTTTTTTTTTTTTTAACTGAAACAAATTTTATTTCTTTTAAATATTTTGCCACTGTTTAAAGTTTAAATATGAATTAATAATGAAGAGAGAGAAAGTTTACCTGATTTATAGCATCTGGATAATTTTGTGTTTCAAGACAAAATGCACCATGCTTCTGATAATACTTTCCTTCCTTCCCTTGCAATGTGTTATCTTCAGGTAAAAAGTTAGCTGTGTAAAACTGAACACCAGGCTGTGTGCTATGTACTTCCAAGTACCGTCCACTCTCTGTGTGATGAACACTAAGAATAAAATGAATTGTAGTGTTTTAAAATAATATTTGTTGAAAAATATCCTTTTTTTTTTTTTTTTTCACTTTCTGTTATTACAATATAAACAGAGAAAGTATTGTAATCATCAAAAATTTAAAATTTCTATTGTAAAAAGAAAAATTTAAATCATGTTCCAGATCTAAGCATGTCCAAAAAAATACACATTTGGAATTATGTCTGTTTATGAGCACAATAACTAAAAAATATATGAAGTAGATTTATGAAATTTGGTATATGGTCTTTACACCAAATTTGTAGACTTTTGTCAAATTTTCAACAAAATCTATTTTGAAAAATGTGGTTGTTATGAAAGTTTGAAATGAATTCTAACTACAAAATGGTTAGATAAAATTTGATACACTGGTTTATCATCTAAAATGTAATCTTTATCGAATTTTTAACGAAATATGTTGAAAGATTTACTACTTGCATGTAAAATCGATAAAAGTGTGATGAAATAAATTCGGCATCCGATTTTATGACTGTAGTTATAATTCTGTGTCAAATTTTGGCTTAATCGAAAAATGCATCCCAAATGCAATTTTATTTTTTCTCTACGGGGCACAAAAGTCTGATTCAAAATTTTAAAAATAAAAATCAGAGCTTTTTTTTTTTTTTTTTTTTTTTTTAAATCAAGGCCTGTAATTTTATGCTTGGGACGGAGAAATTACATCTATATTGTAGATTACGTCAGAAACTTTTGGAAAAACCACTCATACTGATTCACTGAACAATTACTTAGTAACTCCTCCTCCCTATTTCAATCAAAACAAAATTCTGGAGAGGGCGGATATTTCGATTTAACCCCCTCTGAAATCTACATGTTACAAATTCTCAAAAATATATGTACTTTTGAGGAGTATTATATAAAGAATTAATAACGTAATTATAATTCCATAATTCAAACTAATCAATACTAATTTAAAATCTTGTCAATTATCAAAAGTAGATAAAAAGATTTTTATGCTAGATATATATATATATATATATTCAAGATTTTGGCGATTTATGCCTAATCAAGTTTGGCGAAAAACATCCTATGAATAATAGAGCTTGATGATTTTGGCATAATCTTACAATCTGCAAGTAAACCCGGGGGAGAGGGAGGCGTAAAAATAAACAAGTACCGAGACTTCTTTGATTTCGTCATTGATACCGATCTCGAAATCGTAAGCCATAGATTTGTAAAACAAAAGCTTGTCTATAAAATCCTTAATTTTCTTTTTCAAAACTATGACGTGGCTCATAAGGTTGTCGATTGGATTCTTTAGGTAACCGCTTTCATTTGGGAATTAAAGGCCCATTTAAAGTCTTGTCCTCCAAGTCACCACAGTTGTGTATTCAATGATGATGAATCAGTTCGGAAAAAATCAGTAAAGACAGAATAATAAGATTTAGTATTTCATTGGAATTTTCCCGTTTTCATGACATCAGCGTTCAACACGTCAAGGTCTGATATTTGTATTTAATTTCTTACACTACGTATATTATTATACTTTTTAGCTAAAAAACTAAATATTTTTTCCAGTTAAAAAAAAAAAAACTGTTAAAATGTAACTGGGTTATTTTAATTTCATTAATGCTTTTTCAATTTATATTATGCAAAAATTCTAAAATATTACAATTTTATAGCGTTTTTCAAAAAAAAATAAATCATTCCAAATGTAGGCATTTATCTTAATATTTAAATATTTTTTTAAATAAAAATAATTAATTGGAAACTTTATTAACTTAACAAATTAATTTATTTTAACTCATTTAGTCATTTTAAGTTTTAATAAATTGTGGGTCTTCTACTGTAAAAACGAGGTATCATAGAAGACAAGAGTGTTTTAATCCCTAGTATTTCATGGTATATATATATATGCAATTTGAATGAATAATTTGACCTCTAGGCATTTGATTTTTTTTTATTATTAAAATTTTTTAAATCGTTTTTTTAATTAAGATATACAATCTTTTAAAGAGCATTACTCCATAAAATAATTAAATTTTAACTCAAATGAATATTTCTTACCTAGACACTTTCCTTTCAATCCCTGGATCACCATTAACACAAAAATTGTGATCATATCCTTCGGGATTTTGTTCAAGTAAAGTGCCTATAAGCTTTGGTTCACGGAGATCAAAACGTGTTGAATCGACTGAACAGATACTTCCTAGAATATAAATAAAATGCAATTCGAATTAAAATAATTTTTTTTCATTTACTTAATATATAAATCAAATGTAAGTATTTTAGGGTTTCTCTCACCTGTTGGTATAAGATTTTCATCGACGGGGGTATAGTAATCAGCATTGAGCGAAATTAAATGATCGTGAATTTTTCCAGATCCCTTAAAAATGGGGGGGAAAACAGAAATATGCTCACATGTTATATGAATGTAATGCGTATGTAAAGAGTAATATATGAAAATTAAAAGTTCCCAATAATGAAATTTTCATTATAAGATATCGCTTTCTTCCTGAAGAAATTCATTCTGTTATTTTAATTATTGATAATGCAATGCTTCTATTTCTTATACGCTTTCAAAATGGTATAGATATAATAAATGCATTACTTTTGTCTGCTAAAAATAATTTTATTTATTTTTATGATTTTATTTATTTTCTTTCTTCTTCTCTCATATTCGAAGTATATAAAGAGGAATTACTATAACCATTAAAAAATGCAGCAGCGAGATCTTATAAATCTCCACATTTCAGATATTCCAGAATCTTGAAAAAAAATATTTTTAGAATTATGTTTGTTCATATATGAACATCATAGCTCAGAAAATTAACAAATGGCATAGACGTTATTGTCTTTACACCAATATTATAGAATTTTACCTAGTTTTGGACAAATTCATTGACAGAAAATCTGTCTATCCATTTGGCAGAATGTATGTAAAAAAAAATTGTTATGCTAAAAATAATAATAATTTTACCGCATTATATTCAATGGTTCTTTTATAATCATTTTTTATCACCAGAAAAGACTTTACGACCAAACTACACAATATTTAATTCTAGCGAATATTTCCATGTATGGCAAAATGAGATTATGGTTGTATTACAGGTGCAAAATAATTTTGAATTCTATTTTTCCTTGGATTCTAATTTAAAATGCACTTTTTAAAAATGTATATTATTCTAAAATAATTATTTAATTAAAAATAACTAATTAATTAAAATTATACTGAATTAATTAAGTGCATTATAGTATTAATGAATTATCAAATTTAATTTACTAATTTCAACATAAAAATTAATTAATTAATTTTTATGATATCATTTAAATATTATCAAAACTAATTTTAATGAATTATTATCAAAACATACTTACATGGCCTGCAAGATTGAAATATGAATGATTTGTCAAATTTATCGGGGTCTTTTCTGTTGTTGTAGCTTCATAATGGATAATAATTTCATTTCCATCTGTTAATTCAAATATAACGTAACACTGCAGTTCTCCAGGATAATTCTCTTCCATTGCTGGACTTAGGCGAGATAATATTACTTTATTATTTTGCACGGCTGAATCCCAAATAAACTGAAATTTAAAACCAAGAATGCAGTACATTAAATATCTGGATACAAATTAAAAACCCTGATAAAAATAATAATTCTGACAAATATTTTGATTATTAGAAAATAAATTATTCCAGACAAAAAAAAATATGCTGTTTTCATACATAATCATTCTTGAGTACTTAATTTTCCGTTCATTGCTGTTATCTATGTACATAAATTAAAAATTTTGTAATTAAATTTTTGTAAAATTTTGTTAATTAAGAAGTAATAATTTTCATTTTTAATGTATAAAACTCAATTTATAAATATATTTGATATCTTTAAAAGTATGGGTTAGACAATTGATTGCTTGAAAATCTGAACGTGTTTTGATTTCTTCAATCTTTATTATAATTGAAACGATAAGTAGTGATTTAATAACTACTTTATATGTGTGTACGTGTAATGATATCTCTTAATTTGATTTAAATCCTAATTAATTTCCTAATTTTGATCTTAATTTAGCCCATATTAACATCATTCTAAAATGTTCTCCCATTTCCTGATCCGATTCCGCCCCCTTTTTTAATTAATTCTATACAACGCTCTATAAAACTGATAACTTCAGTATTTTCTCACGCTCCGAGCAAAGGAATAAAAATCCACAACGCTCACAATATTCTTTTAAACATACCCAAGATTCCCTTTTCTAAGACTATAATGTCAAAGAAATTCCTAGAGTAAAATCACTGAAAGGAAAAATGTCTAGAATCATATCATTAAAGAGAGCCGAATAAGCACAGTTTAATTTCTTACAGCATTAATTAGTTTTCTTATTGATTTTCCAATTTTACGAATCGATAGAAGTTTAATGAACTATAAGAGCTCACGCTGCGCAACTGTCTTAGTTTAATAAATATGTAAAATACTCTATGTAAAAACACAAATAATATTAGAAATATAGTCATTTAGTGTACAATAATAAAAGTGTTAACTCATAATGCTCATTTTCTGTGCTAAAATTCTTTTATTAATGAATAATGTTTCCTCGTATTAATATTTTAAATTCATTTATAATACTCAAACTTGATATTCACTGCATCAAATTACAAATATAAACATTTTTATGTTTGATTCGATTGAATTAATTCCCATGATCTTGCAGTCATATAACAAACGTTACTGCGCATGTCATTTAAATCTAACTGCACGTTGTCTTATACTGTACAATGAAATTTCGTCCACAGTTAAAAAAACTCAGTGTAATTGATCTGTGACTTGTGAGCATGAATTGACTTTAATTTAAAACTATTTTGAAATTATGACACAAAATGTCTTCATGCTTACAAAAGTAGATTAAATATGCTTTACTATTTTTTAGAAAACAATCTGTTATCTAGAAATATCAAAAAAGAAATCATACACACCTTGTCAAACCCTTTTATGCCACCATGCAAATGATTAGGTCCATTGTTTATCGCTAAAGAATACGTTTTATCCTCTAATGTAAATTGACCTTTGGCGATTCTGTTAGCATATCTTCCAACGGTACATCCAAAATATTGTGAATGATTAATATAACCTAAAAATAATATACAGATTTAATTTTTCACCTTATATATAAATAAAATCATAAAATAAAAAAGTATCTAAGTCAAAAAGCCATTCATCATATTTCTCAATGCATATATTTTTCATTTAAGCATAAAAAAAATATTGCGCTGGAATATTAAAAAGATTGATACAGAATTTTTCACTGGTATTTTAAATATGGTTTATATTATTGATTATGATTTTTAAATAAATAATACTTTACCTGAGACATTATCAAATCCCATTACTATATCACACATCTTCCCATCCTTATCTGGTATTTTGAGAGATGTAATACAAGCTCCATAGTTGATGATTTGCAATTCAATGTTTCCGTTTGACATTGTAAAGCGATCCACTTTTTGAACAGAGCCATCTTTTCCTATTATTTCTCCAAAACAATCTGTGCGTATGGATATAGACATTTTGTTTAACGGAATCGAATCAAATGTAAGAAATTATTTGAAGGGGGGAAAAAAGTCTGTCTGCTTTTTCAAGTCGCTTCGTAAGCATATTATTTTATCAGCTGATTAAAAACTAGCGATATAAGTATCTTAACGACTAAAACAATAGACGACCTTGAGAGCCATGCCATGTGGATAGAACCCAAAGTAAGTGAATAATGAAGTAGAAGTGAGGCAGACGATACGGAAGACAAGTGGTGTGAGTCATTTCTTTATTGGTTTGCTCTATTTCCCTCCGGAAGCAGTTGCATCCTCTATTAACAGGCGACTTCGTGATTCAAAACAAAACCGACGAATTGTATAGATAAGGGTTTCTCAAACAATGATATAGGAACCATTAATGGTACATTACATTATTTTTAAAGGTGCAATTTTCACTCTAAAGATTTAAATGAATACAAAATGGCTCGCTCAATTACTTTTGTACTATTATTTATTTTTCAGATGCATATATGTAACAAATTCAACGTGTCCTTGTTCTTAAAAGCAATCATTTTCTATCACTTGAATTCAAACCAGTTTAACTACTGAATTCCGCAGAGTATACTGACTTTCCCGCATTTAATTATGGTACATTACGTTATTTTTAAAGGTGCAATTTTCACGCTAAATATTTGAATGAATATAAAATGACACTCTATTACTTTCTGTGCTATTATTCATTTTTCAATTGCGTATGTGTAACAAATTCAACTTGCCCTCGTTCTTAAAAGTAATTATTTTCTATCACTTGAATTCAAACCAATTTAACTACTTAATTCCGCAGAGTATACTGGCTTTCTAGCATTTATCATAGTCTAATTTCTGTAACTTTAACTATGAACTATGATCTGGACTTCTTTATTTTCCTATTAAATGACTGTAATCAATTACTTTCTTATGTTCTGTTAGAATTTCATTCTCACATATATGGCATTTTATGAGTTCTAATATAGTGAATTTTATTAAAATCCAATATAGATTTTATATCTTTATATTTTCTTTCCTTTTCTTAAATAAATTTTTTTCAATTTCAGTACTATCTTTCTTTAGCTGCACCTTTTCCATTATAATAAACTGAAGGTTTAGAATATTCCTTATTATTCTTAATAAAATACATGAATTTTCCTTAATCATGTTTTTAATAACCAGAAGAGGTTATTCCGCCTGATCCGAAGTCAATTAAATAAATCTGAATGGACGAATCACGACGACAGTATTGGGGGAACTGTGGTTGAGTCCTGAAGACCATCATCAGCCACGGTACAATCTTTCCCGTAGGTAACAATCCTTCTTGTCATCGACAAGAGGTAACCAAACCGACACTATTTCTGTACCCACCAGGCGGTGAGAAACAACCACCAGTTTCCAGAGTGGTGGTTGATTCTCATTTTGAGGTATACCCCAGGTGATTTATACTTATGACAAAGAAATGTATCATAAATTTCAGAATTTGGTTGATAAGCGTTATTCTTTTTAGCAAACATTCGAAATCTTCTTAAATAACAAATGGCACTTTTATTAAATGAATTTAATTATTAAATTTCGGAAATTCTTTTTTGGGTATCTTAGTTTAGATAGTGTTTATTACATTTACAATTTTCTAAGTGTTCTTGTAATTTTTTATTTAAAACAAAATCTAATAAAAATTAATTTCAAAAATGCTTAGTTTTTTTTTAATTAAGACAGTTTTTAAAATTTTGAAATAGTGAAAATTCATATCTGTGCAGTTGTATTTTCGGAAATTATCGCAGAAAAACTGCATAATTCCATTTATTTTTAATTAATATAAAATTGTAATTAACTTTATAAAAGTGCTTCTAGTTGCACATTCTCACTTTCAAAGATGTGATAAATTTGATAGATGTATCTCAAACAGACTGCCCTGTAGTGAACCAGAACACGTACACACACAAATTCATCTTCATCATTAATAGGGATTCATTTTTTTTTATATGAGGCCATTCTTCGAAACAATGGTAAATATTGTATTTTTAAAATATTGTTCAAATGAAAATTTTTATAAAATGAGATCTATTATTATTATTTATGGCATGGAAAAGTGATAAACTTTGCAGATCTTCAAAACGTTACGTTTTGAAGATTGCTTCACAAATTTCATTTCACAAAAAAACTGGTTATAGAGTCACAAAAGAGGATACAAGTTTTTCCATGCCAGATTTCTTCAAAACGCTTCAAGCAAGGGAACTTCATACTAGTTTCACTTCCAAATTTATTCTAATACGATAGATAAAGTAATTATAATGTAAATAATGCGACAATTTATTTTCTTGCCCCTTTATGAAAGATCAAGTACATGGATAACTGATGGCGTAAATAATATAACTGTAATAAAAAACAAAAACTGTACTAAAAATTAAAAAAATATATATAATGGAAATAACGTATAATTTTGTTTCCTTGTCACTTTTTGTGCAGCTAATACATGGATTAATGATGGTGTAAGCAATTTACGTCATTTCCCCCAAAAATTAAAAATAATAATGCAATGAAAAAAAAATGCATTATTTTGTTTCATTGTCACTTTTCGTCATAACGGATATATGGATTAATGATGATGTAAATAATTTACGTAAATGTCCTACAAAAATAAAAAATAATGTAGTGTAAATAATGCAATATTTGCTTCTTTGTCACTTTTTGGCGTGACTAATACACAGGTTAATGATGATGAAAATAATTTACGTGATTATGCTAAAAAAAAAAGTAATTCAATGCAAATAATGTATTATTTTGTTTCCTTGTTACTTTTTGGCGTAGCTAATAATTGTATTAATGATGGTGTAAATAATTTACATCACTGTCCTAAAAAATATTGCAGTGCATATAATGCATTATTTTGCTTTCCAGCTATTTTATGGCGGAGTAAACTGGTGGATAAATGATGTAAATAATTTTCATCACTTTCCTAAAAAAGTGAAAAATAATGCAATGAAAATGATGCATTATTTTTTTCCGGTGGAACTAATACATGGATTAATGATGGTGCAAATAATTTACGTCATTGAACTAAAAAATAATGCAGTACAAATAATTTATTATTTTGTTTCCCTGTCACATTATGGCGGAGTTAATACATGGATTGATGATGATATAAATAATTTACGACACTGTCCTAAGAAATAAAAATATAGCACGAAAATTTTGTAAAACGTTTAATAAATGAGATAGACAATGTATGGTAATAACGAACTTCGTATCTGGCTTTGCAATTTCAGAATTTTGTTTACTTATGGGTCAAATAGCATTCTTTAAAATTCGGTTTCTTAATAAATATATTTTATAGCACTGCTAATTTCTGAAATGAAGAGCGGTTATTGGATCCATGTATACAAGAGAATGCTTTTGTGACTTGACTTCTTTAAATAATAAATATAATAAATTTAATCATAATTACATAGTTTTTGGACGCTTCATATTTTTATATTTTGATCTGAAAAGGATATGAAGTTTATCCTGTTAGGCCACTGGCATAAATATCTTGAAAAAGACCTTTATATAGGTAATTAAAATTAAAATAATGCACATAAAATTTAAAAAAAATTAACGTAACAATCAAAGAATGTATCCTATGTTAGAACAACATTTTTTTTCAATTACCAAAATATGTCGCAGAAATTTCTGAGTATTAATAATGTTCCGTTAGTACTAATATGAACCGATTTTCACATTGACCGTAACATATAGATGACATTAGGAAATTTCAGGATAAATTTAACAAGAATAAGGTTATTAAAATAACTCAACGTCAAAATCTATCATTTCATGATCTAAAGTACTTTGGAATATTCTGGGCATCAGTGTAAGTATTAATGCTCTAACATCCAATATCACAGATGCTCGTCAAAATAGATGAATGCACAATAATTTACTTTCTGTTTTCCCCGCAATGTACCATTCTCTTCTCTAGGAATTGAGATTTTAATTAATGTCTTTTTTTTTTTTTCAAAAATGATCGACTCCTTTAAATTAGTTAAGATTACTTGCATTCATTTAAGGTAAAATTATTTTATATAATTCTTTTCTAAACAGAATTAAAATTCTTCATTGATTACAAATTTTTGATGGAAAATAAAATCATTCTGCAATGGTTGATGTTGTGCATTGTGTTTGAATTAATTAAAATTGAATATTAACCTCTGTAATATTCTAAAATTACCTCATAATTCAATAATATATCTGGAATGAAGTGCTGATTCAGGAATCTTTTTTTATATATATATTTACTTTTTAAATACAGAAACCGAACTTTACTGATCCAAATATAGAAATTAGTACAGTACATATTTTGAGAAAATTTTGATGTTTCTCACGATACAATTTTAATAAAGATTTATACAAGTTCAGTCGTTCTGTGAAGTGAACATCACTTTCAGATGACGATGCTAATTTATCGTTTGGTTTCTTATTTTTAATTAATTGATCTAGTATCATAAAGAATTGCGAGAATATCGTTTGGCGTTTTCGAACATTTTTTATATTTTAATTATCATATTCTTGTAATGCGTAGCTAAGTTTTTGACGACTTTTTTGTATACCTTAATATAATTTCTTGTATAATACGAATTTTAACTGTTTCTTTAAGAATCTGTAAATCTGTTGTAAATATAAGAATATAATTTTAAAAAAACATTATCGCCATTAAAAAATTGTATGCATCAATTTTTTTTTTTTTTTTTTTTTTTACTACGAGTTGTCATATTAACATTAGAATTACTTTCTCACTTTAAAAGTCAATTAAGATACTACCCATGATAATAAGTACGCTTTTGAAACTTTATTTTTCGTCCAAAACAGACGATAAAGAATTATCCATTAAAACATCTTCTATAATTATATCATTCGAATCAATGGAAGACAGAACGGCGAAAAGAATTTTATTGACACATCGAATTTTTGATTATGCAAGTAGAAGATGCTGTTTTTGTTGGTAATATTTATTTTCACCTGCATCTTTGCGGTGATTTTAAGATAGTCTATTTAGAGAAATAAATGTTTCCTACTAATTCCGGGAAAGAGACTGGGATTTTTTGACATGTCTGGAGATGGAAGGGATTTCATCTTCTATGATGTTTGGCTCAGTAATATTCAGTGGCAGAAAAGTAAGTTCGAAAGTATTATTTTTCAACTACTTTTTTTGAAGGTGCACTTCAGTTAGAAGATATGCCATTCTTCTTCTTCTTCTCTCTCTCTCTCTCTCTCTGTGTATTGGCGCTCTACAGCCCAGACCGTTTGATCTACAGCTACTAAATTTACATATGTGTGCCTTGGAGGGCGGGAATGGGCACCTCTTAGCATTATAATTTCAATTAAGTAAAAATTGGGCGAAATTTCGACATTTTTTCTCGATAACTTCCAAAAATATTATTGTACGAAAATTACTTATACATCAAATTAAAGTTCAAACACTTATCTTTTCAATTATACCAATTTTTTTAAGACGAAGATTAAGTTTCTTTTTTTTTAATAAATTGTTAAATAAGTATTTTAACCCTATTTTTCAAAGACTTATTTTGCGCAAAATAAAAATAAAATTTATCTGCTCGAGCAAGTTACGCGCTCATGGGAAAAAATTATCTTTTTTCAAAGAATTTCCCCTATATTGACAAAAGCTCAGATTAAAAAAATAAGTTAAATAATTATTGCAAGCTAAGAAAAATGTGATTTTCAGCACGTGTCTGAATGAAATAAATAAGAAATATAATATTTTCGGAAGAATAAATGCAAGACACAGTTTTCTATGACCTTCTACAATATCTACATTATGAATTCAAAAAATCAGCTTTCTTTAAGGCAAACATGGTTTTATATATAATCTTTTAACTCAGGGCACAGCTGCTAATTTGTAAACCTTTGATAATAGAAATACCTGTGTTAAAATGGGCCAAATGGATTAAATAATTATATTTTATGTAATTTGAGTCAATAAATATTCTAACAAATTAAGAATATTTAGCTTCTATCTAAATCCTCTGCTCTGCGAATCATATTTAACAAAATATTCTTGAAACACTATTTTAAATAAAAAGAGTTCTACTCTTATGCCAAGTCTATATTAGACTTAGGTCTTCTACATGTGTTATATGGAAATCTTACAGCTTAATTTAAAACAGATCTTTTTAAAATAAATCACTGAATGTAGACAATTTTGAATCTAAATCTTGCTTAGTAAAAACAAAGTCGAAGTGGAATTAAATCTTCCTTTTTAAAAATGTGAACTCATTAAAAGAATTTTAAGTGTCAGATATAAAGACTACAAAAAGAAATATAATTAGAACTTCTATTCCAAAACATCGTATTGTATATTATGATATTTTAGAGAGCTATTTGTTCTGTCTTTTTAAATATATGTATAATTTTAATTACGTACCAACTCTAAAGATCACTCATAAAATTGTTTTTGCCGTTTAAAATTTAGAAACTAAAGCAGTTCAAAAATATTGCTACAAAATAAGCCTCAAAGTTATAAAAGTTTATTAAATTTAATTATCATGTGAGAACATGATGTTGTTTTGGTTTGAGGTTTTTGAAACCTCAAAATGCGTACGCATCAAATTGGAGATTTATCGCTTTTGATGCATCAATTGTTCGCTTTTAGAGTTATTATAAAATAATGCAGAAAGTTGTCACACTTGGTGATTTATCGCCAACTAAAATTACAACTTGATTTCCAAATCATTCACTCCCTAAATTCTTACGAATTGTCTTAATTAATTTAAGTCATTAACCAGTTTAAATCGGTTTGAAAGGTTCACGAGACTATCAGATTACGCATGCGTCGATATTTTAAAAAAACGATGGGTTTTTTTCATCTCAAAATCGGTCGAGCTCCAAAACTTTGTTTACGAGCTAGAAAATGGATCAGCTTGGTTTAAATTGTCATCTGTTATTAAAAAAGAAAGTTAAAACGGATTCTTAAGCATATTTTTTTCCTATTATAATTGAATTCAACGATTTTAGAAGCGACTGAAGATAGGTGTTCATGTAGTGGAACATTGAGCCGCAAAGGGTTAATTAACAAAAATAAAAATTAAAAAAACAGCAATTCTTTATTTTTTAAACTTAATTCATATTGGAAATTCGCTTTAAACTGCTTCTATTCTTCTAAAAACTAATAAAGTTACCCGCTATTATTTAATAGACAATATAATGTCTTGATTCTGACCGAATAATAAGAGAGTAGAGTAACAAAACTTTATTTACAGCCTTATATATGCACACAAAAACAACTTGTTCTCATTTAGGTAAATATTATTCACACAACAGTTGAATGTATGAAATAATTCCTCGGTCATTCTAAGAATAAACAACAAAAAGAAGCTAACAGGCGGTTAGATCAAACGACTACGCCAAAGATAACTCTAGAAATCCACCGATCTTTATCGGATGGATCTTAGCACAGAAGCCTGAATCACATGGAGCTTCACACAAGATCAGGAACACCTTCGAACACTCACATCTCTCTAACTTCTCCTTCCACGCCTCTCACTGCTCTTTTTATCCTCTTCAAAAAATGCCGCACTTTATTTCCGTCAAATCTCCGCCTCTCATTTTCTTATTGGTGCACTTGAGGTCCTTATCATCCAAAAGCCATTCAACAATGCTTCCTCAATAGTCTTCAGTCATACGTGGGGATATCTATTAATGATTCATCTCTGTTGCTGAGCCTTCCCGAACACATGTTAATTATCTTCAATTCACCGCTAACACTGCCTAACATTGCTGGTGATTGATGTGAGGAGTCCATTCATAATGGAAAGAAATGTTTAACATCTGGATGTTTTGACGCTCTTCTCCCTTGAATATACGATGGATTTCCCTTAAACGATAAAACAGATACATGTGGTTCTTTATCTGGATACAAGACACAATGACTCTACTTGCGAACAGGATCCCCCATCGGTGGTGTGGCTACAGCGGACGTGGCTATAGCGGACACATAAGATTTCGTGGTCAGAGCGGACACTCCGAAACTCATCGTGGTTAGAGCGGACACATTCCTCCCCCCCCCTCCCATCTTAGAACAGATAAAGGGTGCAGATAAATAAGTAAATAAATACTTTTAAAAATCAAAAATATAATTTAAAACAGTATTTTAAACGGCAAATCTCTTTCACGTGGGATAACGTTTTTTTTTTTAACCGAAGTTTTCTGTTTTTGCACTCGATTATCGAATTACAAGGATAAATACATTTTTGCTAATCAAATTTAATTATTTATATTATATTATAGTGCGAATGCATATTAAACATAGCGAAATGTAATAAAAATAAAAACTTTCAGAGAAATATTTAAAAATTAATAGTAAGTAACAGTACAATGAAGGGTATGAATGAATTTCAGGGATTTTGTGGAGAACTATATTTTAGAGTGAAATAAATATTAGAACAGGTGCAATTGCCATAAAATTAATTACTTTCATTAATGTAAGTAAAAATAAATACTAGATGTAAAATATATAAAACAGATACAAATAAATAAAAGAAAAATAAACACAAGTAAATAAATATTAACTAACCTTTATTATAAAGGCCTAAATATCATTTACCATAGAATTTAGTCCAACCTAGTTACAAAACTTAAAGATTTTAGACATTTTTCTAAATTGTTTGATGTTTCGAATTCTTTAAGGATGTTTTCAATTCTTTCATCCAATTTTACATATGCTTTTTTCCTTTTTATTCCAGGGTCGCCTAACTCCCTGGATATCAAATTAAAAGACACTTCTTGTGTTTCTTCTTTTAGTATTTTAACTAATAAGTGGACATTAGGCTGGTTTCTGCTAGTGATTGCATTTAATTTGGAATTCCACCCTTCAACAGAATTATTTGTCCTTTGACACAGTCCATATACATTCCATACTTTAATGGGCATATTTGGAGAAAGGCCTTCTCTCTCAAAAATATCGGCTTATCTCTACAGCAGGTGCAAAGCTCGAAATAGATAACATATGACTGATTAGGGAAACAACACAATAGGTGCAAAAATGTCCGCTCTGCCCGCCCAGCTTCTCTCATGTGTCCGCTGTAGCCACTGTCCGCTCTGACCATGTCCGCTTTGGCCACGTAACCCCCCCCTCATCTGGCAGTCCGGAAGCACTTAACAATGTGCATGGTAACAGGTGATGTTACATCTGGCCGGAATGCCAATTATCAGGTGAAGGAAACGGGGTACGTTGCAACAATTATTTATACATTGATTTTACATTCCTAAGTTAGCTAAAATTTTATCTCTGGACACATTATATTAAATATTAAATTCAAAGCATGAATTTCAAATTCGCTTTTATTAAAACAATAATTTTTTAAGCTGCCATATTTTCCATAAATTTCTTTGAGTAAAGATCGTTGCACAAAGAATATAATAGGTGATACTATAAAATTTATCGAGGATACTAAAGAAGAATAAAATATTTTAATACTTCATAGTACAGGCTCAAATGTCCTTTATGTTCCATTGTCTTCCAAAAATATCGAAACGATGCACATTGCAGAAAGTAAAAATGTGGGTGCAATTCAGAAAAAAGAGTTAAAATTACGTTAACTGAAATTGAAAAAAAGTTTCAGCAATTTCTATAAGTGAAAGTTGGGACAAATGCTTTCATGTTTAATTTACTCATAATTTTAATGCCATGGATTGAAAGAAAATACATAGAAAACAAATCTGCTTTTGTTTAAACAGAGATGGTTTTCTAAGCATATTTTTCATTTGGGATATATAAAAATATATCATTAAAGTTTTTCTTTAAGTTATGCAAATGCAATGATTGTATTCATTACGAGATTTAACACTAATAAAAAGAAGGAGAAAAGCGTGAATAAATTTCATAATGCTAAAGTACTTAAAATTTTCTTGACAATTTTAAATAAGTTTTTCATTTCATTTTTACATTACTTTTACATTTTTTTTTTGGAGTAAAGATGAATTAAGGCTCTTTCGTTAAAACAGTGAAAGACATTTTGTGACAGATTAATCAGCACCAATTTCATTTAATTCAAATTTGTACTGAGCAGGCACGTAGCTCATGATTACAGACATTCCAAAACTGCCCCTTCTAAGAAAAAATGTCAAATTTCAAACCATGAATCAAATGTAAAATTTTTTTGGTACATTTTTGCCAAAATTCGGTGAAATAAAAATAAGTAGAATTAGAATTTCGTTTGAATCGGTGTTTATAAGAGGGCTAACCATGATGGTGCAAATAATTTACGTCATTGAACTAAAAAATAATGCAGTACAAATAATTTATTATTTTGTTTCCCTGTCACATTATGGCGGAGTTAATACATGGATTGATGATGATATAAATAATTTACGACTCTGTCCTAAGAAATAAAAATATAGCACGAAAATTTTGTAAAACGTTTAATAAATGAGATAGACAATGTATGGTAATAACGAACTTCGTATCTGGCTTTGCAATTTCAGAATTTTGTTTACTTATGGGTCAAATAGCATTCTTTAAAATTCGGTTTCTTAATAAATATATTTTATAGCACTGCTAATTTCTGAAATGAAGAGCGGTTATTGGATCCATGTATACAAGAGAAGAACAGCATCAAACCAAATAAAATCTCTACATCAATTTGAAGTTTAAATAAATTTCATAATGAACCATAAATTCTAAGATAAGCATTAAAAAAATGAGATGAAATTAGATAAAACAGAACCAATGTTGAAGAAGAAAAAAAATGTTAGCCAATGGCGGCTAATAAATGACATAAAATAGGATCAAAATAAGAGAAAGTCAATAACGAAAGACGAAAAATAAGAGGAATTCTTCTCTTATAAAATTTTTTTATCAATCATTTGAAAGAATATAAGTAATTAATTTTATTTAGAACCATTCATTTATAGATATTCACAAAAGTATTAGTAAATGAAATTAAACCAAATCGAACTAATGTTCCAGGAAAATAGATGTTAGCCATTGACGGCTAGTAAATAGCATAAAACAGAATCAAAATAAACGAAAGCAAACAATGAAAAACGGAAATAAAAGAAAAACTTCCCTTTTAAGATCTTTTATATAAATCCTTAGAAACAATTTCAGTAACTAATTTTGTTTAAAGGAAGAAATTTTAAAATAGAGATTAAGAAAATAGGTTGAGACTGACTTTAAAAGTCCGCTCTCCATAATTTGAATGAAGTTATTCTCTAAGAATTACTGAGCATCAAGTAATGAATTTAAAATTTTTAAACTTTTTATCAATAAGCATTAACACCGAAAAATGTTATGGAAAATGAATGGAAACTTTTCACGATTCTCTGCACTTATATGATAAAACAGACTAGTTTCATATCAAAATTCACCGAACACATTATTTAAATATTTTTTATAAATTTACTGAGATTTTAACTTTTTTTTATCGGTTTATTGAATAGCTTTGTCAATAAATGATGATATTGTTTGGTTTATTGTATAGTTATACGTAGGGTATCCTTATGATAGTAAACACTAACGGCTTTGAAAGTAGTTAAATATCTACCATGTTATTTCCATTTAGAGAAAGACAATGCATTTCAATTTTAAATTGCCACTTAAAGAATTTGGGCAATATAAGTCTTTAAAATATATTCATTCCTATTTGTTACATTTGGTAAAATATGCTTGATATATATTTCAAATATTGTACGTTTCATGGTATGAAATCAAAACTCGTCATATGTAACTCATTACTTTTAAACTAATTAATGACCCTCTAGAGGAAATGGAACCAAGTGCCAAGATGATCCGTCTTGAAGCAAAAGTACAAATGGTTCAGAATCCTTAAAATTGTGATATGATAACTTGGTTACATTTGGAACAAAAGCGATGAATTTATATATATATATATGTGTGTGTGTGTGTGTGTGTGTGTGTGTGTGTGTGTGTGTGTGTGTGTGTGTGTGTGTGTGTGTGTGTGTGTGTGTGTGTGTGTGTGTGTGTGTGTGTGTGTGTGTGTGTGTGTGTGTGTGTGTGTGTGTGTGTGTGTGTGTGTGTGTGTGTGTGTGTGTGTGTGTAATGATATTTTAAACTTTTAATTTCAATTTCATTAACTTCCAAGATTTTATCTTAATTTAGCCCATAGTGACTTCATTCTAAAATATTCTCTTATTTCGTGATCCAATTTCATTTTCTTTACTTAATTAATTCAGGAGAAGCTTTATAAAATTGTTGAATCGGCTAAACGCCAATACTTTCACACGCTTGGCGTGAAGGGTTTAAAAAATGACTAGTAAGCACATTCTTTCTTAAAAGATCCCTGTGTTTCCTTTACATGTGATTGACACGCGTCAGAAATCCCTATCAGAATCTTATTAATATATTAGCATTATGAAGAAATATTTTCCCTATCAAAATCTCAGGTTGTATAAGGCGAGGGATAATTTATTTCGCCCTTCTTCCTCACTTCTGCTTTGTGCTGCGCTGTGTCGGGCGCGAAATGTCCGCGGCTTTACTTGTAAATAATTATGCTTTCCCGATGGATTAAAAAGAATTTTAAAAAGATAAAAAGTCTCTTCAATGTCTTCAAACTGCATCATGCTTCACAACAAATAATGTTACATATTAAAGAGCCGACAGGATTCCGAATTATTGTTACATTTATATATATAGTAATGCACATAAGGTTTCAAATCTCGATGTTTTTCTTTTTTGTAGCCATATTTTTAAGAAATAAAAATTGATTTTAACAAAAATAAAAAAAAATCTAGTTGATTATTTTTGCTTAAGCTAAAATTTAAGGGTAATGGTAGAAAATTAGGAGAATGATAGGATAATAACCAGAACGCATACGGTTTCTATAGTTGTGTGAGTTATATGACTTTCAAAATGAGAAGCTTAAAAATATTTTCCAGAGGAAGTCATTAAGAACTATTCGTTCCGGCGTAATTTTTTGACAGGCACAGAAGGCTTTTCCATAATATTTGCATTATCAGAACATCATATTTATTTTATTTGAAGTATTGTAGTTGTAATATAAAATATATTTTTTGATACTGTAAGGTTTAAATGCATTATCAGATAGTAAAACCTCTATTTGGTTTTATAAATTAATTTTAATATAAAATTACTGTGTTTTTAGATTTTCAGGGGTATTTGATTGTAAATTCCTTATAAAAAAACAGGAGTCATAACAGGAATATTCGCAATCCCTCTCATGACAATGGCGCACGTCATAATTCATGACTCATGGCTCTTAAAATGGAATTTCTGCCTATATTCACCACTGAAGGTGCTTAGAGCTAAGGATGCCGCACATGTATGAGAATATACATTTAAGGTTAAAACTGAGAGTACAGAGGAGAATGTTGTCCAAAAATTAATTATGTGCCAAATTTGGCAGTTTTAATTCCAGCAATCTGCACTTCCAAACGATTTTTCCACCATGCATTTTGGTTTTTTTTCATTTAGCAGCTCACAATTTTATCTTGTTTATATCTACAATCAAACTAAATGTAATAAAATAAAATACAATTTGCAACAGATTGTGCTTTGGAACGACTTTTGTTCGTTGCCATTAAAACTATTATTTGCGCAATTTAATATAATCTCACTGAATTTTCCTTTATAATTAAATAATATATACATTTTTCCTTACTATTCACATAGTTTAACAGTTAACTTAATGCTTAGAGGAAGTCATAAGTCCGTTTGAAAAGGAAAGGCAAATGCATCAAGGAAATTATTCGTCATTAAAAATTTGTTTTATCTGTTTTTGAAAAATTCAACTTTTTTCAAAATTTAAATATTCGGTCCATCAAACCCAATTGAGAAGTACGTAAGAGTTTCGAAAAAACTGATAAATTGACACCCATTAAGACATTCTCTATTCACTTCTGTCTGGCGATCTGTAGATAACATTTCGGATTTGTATATATATTAACTGTTGAAATATTTTCATAATAAAAATGTAGAAAACGGATTAAATATTATTTTTGGTATTAAAATATTAATATATATTTTTAAGTGCAATAAATATTTAGTGTAAGTAAACAGAAAATGTTGTTTATGTTACTTACATTTATTTTGGCTTGCATTTGTGCTGTGATTTTCAGATACTCCTTATGGAGAAATGAATGTTCGAAACGTATGCCAGGGAGAAAACCAGGATTATTCGATATTCTGGGAGATGCGAAGGATTTCATTGTGTTCTATGCTCCATCCGGAAGTAATATGTTTCAAAAGAGTAAGTAAAAAAATACTTTGAGCAAATTTCCATGTTTAGTTTTATTAACAAGTTCAGTTTAATAAGAAGTTACGTTAAAAGATCTGTTTTAGATTTTCTACTGCCTATATGAACTATTTTAGAGACGTTTTCTGCTCCGATCCAAAACAGATATTCTGAAATTAAATGACAGTGTAAAATATTTTGAATTTGAATCTTTCGTTTTGAAAATCAAGTTGAAGAAGAATTGAAATCCTTCTTTATATTAGCTAATATATCATGAAATGTTCAAGCATTAATTATAAAAAAAATGTCAAATAAGATTAAAACTTCTGTTCCGAGACACTGCGAAAAGAGGTTGTTTTAGATCTGCATCTTATAGCGTTATTTTATTCTTAAAATTTATCCTTAATCATATAACAACGATATTATATACAGAAAACAATGCTTTTGTGACTTGACTTCTTTAAATAATAAATATAATAAATTTAATCATAATTACATAGTTTTTGGACGCTTCATATTTTTATATTTTGATCTGAAAAGGATATGAAGTTTATCCTGTTAGGCCACTGGCATAAATATCTTGAAAAAGACCTTTATATAGGTAATTAAAATTAAAATAATGCACATAAAATTTAAAAAAAATTAACGTAACAATCAAAGAATGTATCCTATGTTAGAACAACATTTTTTTTCAATTACCAAAATATGTCGCAGAAATTTCTGAGTATTAATAATGTTCCGTTAGTACTAATATGAACCGATTTTCACATTGACCGTAACATATAGATGACATTAGGAAATTTCAGGATAAATTTAACAAGAATAAGGTTATTAAAATAACTCAACGTCAAAATCTATCATTTCATGATCTAAAGTACTTTGGAATATTCTGGGCATCAGTGTAAGTATTAATGCTCTAACATCCAATATCACAGATGCTCGTCAAAATAGATGAATGCACAATAATTTACTTTCTGTTTTCCCCGCAATGTACCATTCTCTTCTCTAGGAATTGAGATTTTAATTAATGTCTTTTTTTTTTTTTCAAAAATGATCGACTCCTTTAAATTAGTTAAGATTACTTGCATTCATTTAAGGTAAAATTATTTTATATAATTCTTTTCTAAACAGAATTAAAATTCTTCATTGATTACAAATTTTTGATGGAAAATAAAATCATTCTGCAATGGTTGATGTTGTGCATTGTGTTTGAATTAATTAAAATTGAATATTAACCTCTGTAATATTCTAAAATTACCTCATAATTCAATAATATATCTGGAATGAAGTGCTGATTCAGGAATCTTTTTTTATATATATATTTACTTTTTAAATACAGAAACCGAACTTTACTGATCCAAATATAGAAATTAGTACAGTACATATTTTGAGAAAATTTTGATGTTTCTCACGATACAATTTTAATAAAGATTTATACAAGTTCAGTCGTTCTGTGAAGTGAACATCACTTTCAGATGACGATGCTAATTTATCGTTTGGTTTCTTATTTTTAATTAATTGATCTAGTATCATAAAGAATTGCGAGAATATCGTTTGGCGTTTTCGAACATTTTTTATATTTTAATTATCATATTCTTGTAATGCGTAGCTAAGTTTTTGACGACTTTTTTGTATACCTTAATATAATTTCTTGTATAATACGAATTTTAACTGTTTCTTTAAGAATCTGTAAATCTGTTGTAAATATAAGAATATAATTTTAAAAAAACATTATCGCCATTAAAAAATTGTATGCATCAATTTTTTTTTTTTTTTTTTTTTTACTACGAGTTGTCATATTAACATTAGAATTACTTTCTCACTTTAAAAGTCAATTAAGATACTACCCATGATAATAAGTACGCTTTTGAAACTTTATTTTTCGTCCAAAACAGACGATAAAGAATTATCCATTAAAACATCTTCTATAATTATATCATTCGAATCAATGGAAGACAGAACGGCGAAAAGAATTTTATTGACACATCGAATTTTTGATTATGCAAGTAGAAGATGCTGTTTTTGTTGGTAATATTTATTTTCACCTGCATCTTTGCGGTGATTTTAAGATAGTCTATTTAGAGAAATAAATGTTTCCTACTAATTCCGGGAAAGAGACTGGGATTTTTTGACATGTCTGGAGATGGAAGGGATTTCATCTTCTATGATGTTTGGCTCAGTAATATTCAGTGGCAGAAAAGTAAGTTCGAAAGTATTATTTTTCAACTACTTTTTTTGAAGGTGCACTTCAGTTAGAAGATATGCCATTCTTCTTCTTCTTCTCTCTCTCTCTCTCTCTCTGTGTATTGGCGCTCTACAGCCCAGACCGTTTGATCTACAGCTACTAAATTTACATATGTGTGCCTTGGAGGGCGGGAATGGGCACCTCTTAGCATTATAATTTCAATTAAGTAAAAATTGGGCGAAATTTCGACATTTTTTCTCGATAACTTCCAAAAATATTATTGTACGAAAATTACTTATACATCAAATTAAAGTTCAAACACTTATCTTTTCAATTATACCAATTTTTTTAAGACGAAGATTAAGTTTCTTTTTTTTTAATAAATTGTTAAATAAGTATTTTAACCCTATTTTTCAAAGACTTATTTTGCGCAAAATAAAAATAAAATTTATCTGCTCGAGCAAGTTACGCGCTCATGGGAAAAAATTATCTTTTTTCAAAGAATTTCCCCTATATTGACAAAAGCTCAGATTAAAAAAATAAGTTAAATAATTATTGCAAGCTAAGAAAAATGTGATTTTCAGCACGTGTCTGAATGAAATAAATAAGAAATATAATATTTTCGGAAGAATAAATGCAAGACACAGTTTTCTATGACCTTCTACAATATCTACATTATGAATTCAAAAAATCAGCTTTCTTTAAGGCAAACATGGTTTTATATATAATCTTTTAACTCAGGGCACAGCTGCTAATTTGTAAACCTTTGATAATAGAAATACCTGTGTTAAAATGGGCCAAATGGATTAAATAATTATATTTTATGTAATTTGAGTCAATAAATATTCTAACAAATTAAGAATATTTAGCTTCTATCTAAATCCTCTGCTCTGCGAATCATATTTAACAAAATATTCTTGAAACACTATTTTAAATAAAAAGAGTTCTACTCTTATGCCAAGTCTATATTAGACTTAGGTCTTCTACATGTGTTATATGGAAATCTTACAGCTTAATTTAAAACAGATCTTTTTAAAATAAATCACTGAATGTAGACAATTTTGAATCTAAATCTTGCTTAGTAAAAACAAAGTCGAAGTGGAATTAAATCTTCCTTTTTAAAAATGTGAACTCATTAAAAGAATTTTAAGTGTCAGATATAAAGACTACAAAAAGAAATATAATTAGAACTTCTATTCCAAAACATCGTATTGTATATTATGATATTTTAGAGAGCTATTTGTTCTGTCTTTTTAAATATATGTATAATTTTAATTACGTACCAACTCTAAAGATCACTCATAAAATTGTTTTTGCCGTTTAAAATTTAGAAACTAAAGCAGTTCAAAAATATTGCTACAAAATAAGCCTCAAAGTTATAAAAGTTTATTAAATTTAATTATCATGTGAGAACATGATGTTGTTTTGGTTTGAGGTTTTTGAAACCTCAAAATGCGTACGCATCAAATTGGAGATTTATCGCTTTTGATGCATCAATTGTTCGCTTTTAGAGTTATTATAAAATAATGCAGAAAGTTGTCACACTTGGTGATTTATCGCCAACTAAAATTACAACTTGATTTCCAAATCATTCACTCCCTAAATTCTTACGAATTGTCTTAATTAATTTAAGTCATTAACCAGTTTAAATCGGTTTGAAAGGTTCACGAGACTATCAGATTACGCATGCGTCGATATTTTAAAAAAACGATGGGTTTTTTTCATCTCAAAATCGGTCGAGCTCCAAAACTTTGTTTACGAGCTAGAAAATGGATCAGCTTGGTTTAAATTGTCATCTGTTATTAAAAAAGAAAGTTAAAACGGATTCTTAAGCATATTTTTTTCCTATTATAATTGAATTCAACGATTTTAGAAGCGACTGAAGATAGGTGTTCATGTAGTGGAACATTGAGCCGCAAAGGGTTAATTAACAAAAATAAAAATTAAAAAAACAGCAATTCTTTATTTTTTAAACTTAATTCATATTGGAAATTCGCTTTAAACTGCTTCTATTCTTCTAAAAACTAATAAAGTTACCCGCTATTATTTAATAGACAATATAATGTCTTGATTCTGACCGAATAATAAGAGAGTAGAGTAACAAAACTTTATTTACAGCCTTATATATGCACACAAAAACAACTTGTTCTCATTTAGGTAAATATTATTCACACAACAGTTGAATGTATGAAATAATTCCTCGGTCATTCTAAGAATAAACAACAAAAAGAAGCTAACAGGCGGTTAGATCAAACGACTACGCCAAAGATAACTCTAGAAATCCACCGATCTTTATCGGATGGATCTTAGCACAGAAGCCTGAATCACATGGAGCTTCACACAAGATCAGGAACACCTTCGAACACTCACATCTCTCTAACTTCTCCTTCCACGCCTCTCACTGCTCTTTTTATCCTCTTCAAAAAATGCCGCACTTTATTTCCGTCAAATCTCCGCCTCTCATTTTCTTATTGGTGCACTTGAGGTCCTTATCATCCAAAAGCCATTCAACAATGCTTCCTCAATAGTCTTCAGTCATACGTGGGGATATCTATTAATGATTCATCTCTGTTGCTGAGCCTTCCCGAACACATGTTAATTATCTTCAATTCACCGCTAACACTGCCTAACATTGCTGGTGATTGATGTGAGGAGTCCATTCATAATGGAAAGAAATGTTTAACATCTGGATGTTTTGACGCTCTTCTCCCTTGAATATACGATGGATTTCCCTTAAACGATAAAACAGATACATGTGGTTCTTTATCTGGATACAAGACACAATGACTCTACTTGCGAACAGGATCCCCCATCGGTGGTGTGGCTACAGCGGACGTGGCTATAGCGGACACATAAGATTTCGTGGTCAGAGCGGACACTCCGAAACTCATCGTGGTTAGAGCGGACACATTCCTCCCCCCCCCTCCCATCTTAGAACAGATAAAGGGTGCAGATAAATAAGTAAATAAATACTTTTAAAAATCAAAAATATAATTTAAAACAGTATTTTAAACGGCAAATCTCTTTCACGTGGGATAACGTTTTTTTTTTTAACCGAAGTTTTCTGTTTTTGCACTCGATTATCGAATTACAAGGATAAATACATTTTTGCTAATCAAATTTAATTATTTATATTATATTATAGTGCGAATGCATATTAAACATAGCGAAATGTAATAAAAATAAAAACTTTCAGAGAAATATTTAAAAATTAATAGTAAGTAACAGTACAATGAAGGGTATGAATGAATTTCAGGGATTTTGTGGAGAACTATATTTTAGAGTGAAATAAATATTAGAACAGGTGCAATTGCCATAAAATTAATTACTTTCATTAATGTAAGTAAAAATAAATACTAGATGTAAAATATATAAAACAGATACAAATAAATAAAAGAAAAATAAACACAAGTAAATAAATATTAACTAACCTTTATTATAAAGGCCTAAATATCATTTACCATAGAATTTAGTCCAACCTAGTTACAAAACTTAAAGATTTTAGACATTTTTCTAAATTGTTTGATGTTTCGAATTCTTTAAGGATGTTTTCAATTCTTTCATCCAATTTTACATATGCTTTTTTCCTTTTTATTCCAGGGTCGCCTAACTCCCTGGATATCAAATTAAAAGACACTTCTTGTGTTTCTTCTTTTAGTATTTTAACTAATAAGTGGACATTAGGCTGGTTTCTGCTAGTGATTGCATTTAATTTGGAATTCCACCCTTCAACAGAATTATTTGTCCTTTGACACAGTCCATATACATTCCATACTTTAATGGGCATATTTGGAGAAAGGCCTTCTCTCTCAAAAATATCGGCTTATCTCTACAGCAGGTGCAAAGCTCGAAATAGATAACATATGACTGATTAGGGAAACAACACAATAGGTGCAAAAATGTCCGCTCTGCCCGCCCAGCTTCTCTCATGTGTCCGCTGTAGCCACTGTCCGCTCTGACCATGTCCGCTTTGGCCACGTAACCCCCCCCTCATCTGGCAGTCCGGAAGCACTTAACAATGTGCATGGTAACAGGTGATGTTACATCTGGCCGGAATGCCAATTATCAGGTGAAGGAAACGGGGTACGTTGCAACAATTATTTATACATTGATTTTACATTCCTAAGTTAGCTAAAATTTTATCTCTGGACACATTATATTAAATATTAAATTCAAAGCATGAATTTCAAATTCGCTTTTATTAAAACAATAATTTTTTAAGCTGCCATATTTTCCATAAATTTCTTTGAGTAAAGATCGTTGCACAAAGAATATAATAGGTGATACTATAAAATTTATCGAGGATACTAAAGAAGAATAAAATATTTTAATACTTCATAGTACAGGCTCAAATGTCCTTTATGTTCCATTGTCTTCCAAAAATATCGAAACGATGCACATTGCAGAAAGTAAAAATGTGGGTGCAATTCAGAAAAAAGAGTTAAAATTACGTTAACTGAAATTGAAAAAAAGTTTCAGCAATTTCTATAAGTGAAAGTTGGGACAAATGCTTTCATGTTTAATTTACTCATAATTTTAATGCCATGGATTGAAAGAAAATACATAGAAAACAAATCTGCTTTTGTTTAAACAGAGATGGTTTTCTAAGCATATTTTTCATTTGGGATATATAAAAATATATCATTAAAGTTTTTCTTTAAGTTATGCAAATGCAATGATTGTATTCATTACGAGATTTAACACTAATAAAAAGAAGGAGAAAAGCGTGAATAAATTTCATAATGCTAAAGTACTTAAAATTTTCTTGACAATTTTAAATAAGTTTTTCATTTCATTTTTACATTACTTTTACATTTTTTTTTTTGGAGTAAAGATGAATTAAGGCTCTTTCGTTAAAACAGTGAAAGACATTTTGTGACAGATTAATCAGCACCAATTTCATTTAATTCAAATTTGTACTGAGCAGGCACGTAGCTCATGATTACAGACATTCCAAAACTGCCCCTTCTAAGAAAAAATGTCAAATTTCAAACCATGAATCAAATGTAAAATTTTTTTGGTACATTTTTGCCAAAATTCGGTGAAATAAAAATAAGTAGAATTAGAATTTCGTTTGAATCGGTGTTTATAAGAGGGCTAACCAAAATATGGCGGATATCATAGCTGTCATCAGTATACAAAATGAATATAAAAATCGATATTCGAAAGCAAAGGAAAATTGAAAGTATGTTAAAAATGCAAATATATGTTTCTTTTTTTTTAGAAGGCTATGACGTGTTAAGAAAACGAACAGAAGAGTTTGGGAGAAAGAAATTATTTTGTTTGTGGATAACTTACAGACCTTTGGTGATGATTGTTAAATCCGAGGCAGTAAAAGTTAGTACAATTTATATTTGAATATATTTTTATAGAATTAAAAAATGTCATTGCTAAGAAAAAATGTTGTTGGAAAAAAAATCACATTAAATTTATTTATTTTTTCACATTCATCAATGTCTATCAGAGTCGAACAATAACAAATGTAAATAACTCATAAATTAAATAATAAATCTATTTAACTAAATAAAACATGAATAAAATGTAAATTAAATTACCACCATAAGTTTCTCAAAATGCATGCCTGAGAATTATGACGTATTTTTCAAATGCGTTAATATATTTCACGATCTAAAGAATAAATATTAACTATTTTCATAATTAATCCTTCGTATTTTTCAAATGCGTTAATATATTTCATGATCTAAAGAATAAATATTAACTATTTTGATAATTAATTCTTCAAATCAAAGTATCCAAAATCCCCCCCCCTCCCGGATGGATTTTACTTTTTATTAGAGACCTTTTCTATCATAACTCTCTGCTATCTACATTTTTTTTTTTTTGCGAAATGTTATGTGATATTATATTAGTATGTTAAAATATGAATAAACTATAGAAAATGCTATATGATGTTAAATTTTTAATAAGTCTAAATTAAATTTAAAAGTTAATAATAAGTTAAATTTTTAAAGTCTTGAATCCATGTAATATTTGTGAGGAATTGATTGATCATTTTCTTAAAACTTCATTTCTCTCTATTTTTCTTAATAGCCGTTACAGCTTTAAAAAAAAGGTAAAATAGCATTGAAATAACCTCCAACTTATAAAGAAAACATTTATAATAATAATTAAATATTCAAATTAAATTTATTTCAGTGAGGTTCTGAGATTGGTTTAATGTAAATGATTTTTATGTAAGTAGGCTTAAGTATAAATATATATAACCTCATGTCAGTAACTGTGTCGAGATAGAAATCCAAATTCGTCAGTTTGCTACTAGGTGATGCTCCAAATACTCTCGTCATAACGCATAAAGCATATTATTATATCAAGACGATTCTTTTATGACTCTCTCTCTTTCTCTCTCTCTCTCTCTCTCTCTCTCTCTCTCTCTCTCTCTATATATATATATATATATATATATATATATATATATATATATATATATATATATATATATATATATATACAGGGTGTCTCAAAAACCTTGACCGCAACTTTTATTCCTTAAATATTGATAGTAGACATAAACTGCAAAGTTGCATAAAAAAAGTGCAAAATGTTATGAAATCGATTAAAATTTTCAGGAGATTAAACTTTAAAAAATACAAAATTTAAATTTTTTTATACGGATTCCCAATGAATAAAAAATTCTCAATGAGTAAAATGTGCCTCATCCTCTAATAAGGTCATGTATTAAATTTCAATATTTTATCATGAAAATTCTCAAAGATATGTTAAAACAAAGTTGCTGAAGGATCAATCACAAATTAAAATGCAAATGTTTACAGCTTCAGTGCAGATGACGCGACGCAGGAATACATCATAAGAAAATTAAATATGCTTCATATCTTTTGTTTTAAACACAAATTTTAAAATCTATGCTTTCTGAAAAACACTTTAAATTTTATTTCATGAATTACAGAATATAACTTAAAAATAGCACAGTCAGTGAACTTGTAAAAAATCTTATGTAATCTTTCATTAAAGTAATCTTTCCTTTATTTCCTTTAAGTTATTATTTCTACACATTTTTAATACTTTTGAACCAATAAATAGTAAAATTATTATTTATTTATTCAATCATTACTTTCTTCATAAATTTTTGTACGACCCATAAAACACGAACATCCGACATTAGTTTTTCTCTTTGTGAACTCATATCCAGGCATCGAAAAGTGGTTTAAATCAGCATTTATGTAGTTTCATAGGTTTGAGACTTTTTATGATAAAATGCTGAAATTTTGTACATGACCTAATTAGAGGATGCGGCATATTTTACTTACTGGGAAATTTTTTTAACGAGGTCCGCATAATAATTTAAATTTTGTATTTTTTAAAGTTTAATCTCCTGAAAACTTTTATTGATTTCATAGCAATTTGCACCTTTTTTTACGCAGCATTGTAATTTACAGTATATGTTTACGATCAATATTTCAGGAATAAAAGCCGCGGTCAAGGTTTTTGAGACACCCTGTATATATATAACCTATATTATAAAGCAGTAATATATATATATGACTGAGATTATAAAATTATTTCCTTTATTTTATAGCAGCTCATGGAAAAGAAAATTCACAATAAATATTTTATTTATGAGTGGTTGCAGCCATTACTCGGGACTGGACTCTTGACTAGGTACTAAATGATTTTATCATTATTCTAAAAACTAAGAACATGCATATATTAATAAGATAATAATATATGATATATATTAAAAATTTGATATCTATAATATGCTAAACTTGAGTACCAAGTTTCTTCCATGGAGCTTTTTACGTTTTGTAGTTATTCAGTTCGCATGAACTTAGTCTCTTGTGAACAGCAAAAGAAAAAAAAACAAATATTCTCAACATTTCTTTTTTTTCAAATGTTGATAAAAATGCACAAATTTTGTCATCTGGCCTGTATATCAAATTTCGTTCGTTCTGAGCGGTTCTGAGTAGCGTTCATAGAGGCAAGGAAAGACGAAAAGACATAACGAAAAAAAGCGCTTTCTTTATTTATTTCATGGAGGTCTGAAAGAGTTTTTTAAAAAGTTATTTTTGAATGTTTTGCCGATTATAATTACTCTAGGCTTCTTATACGAAAAAGTAAAAATCAGTTTCATCAGTTTCTTACTCTATTTCTATACATCATATAAAGTGTCTGTATTTTAGAAATCGGAAATTCCGAATATATCTAAACACCAATCAATCCAAATCATAATTTCGTTTTCTTTTCTTACTATAGTGAAGTCTCCAAATGGAAAACGCGAAGGAAATTATTGATGCCTTGCTTCAATTTGACAGTTTTGCGAGGATTTCTCTCTCTTTTTAATGAACACTCTCAGAAACTGGTGGAAATTCTTCAAGAGAGGACAAAGGAAGAATTTACTTATATTGAAACACCTATAACACTTGCCACAATGGATATTATTTGCGGTAAGTCAGAGTTCTTTAAAAGTTGTCCTGGGTCATTTCTTTGTGTTTACAATAAAGGTATGAAAAATCTCTTTATCTGCAAAAAAAAAACAAATTCAAGTTTGATCTATTTATTTATAGGACTTTTTTTGGAAAACTGTTTGTTGATTTGATTCTTAAAACGTTGGAATATAAATACTAAACATTCATTAAGCATCTAGTATTAAAATTCTGTAAACATTTTTAACTAGGAAAATAGATAAGGGTAATGACATTTTCATTTCCCAAAAATAAATTTTTACCTCACCTCTAAGATGAAAAGTAATTCCTGATTTAAGTCGCTGTGCTGCACATAGCATGTATCATGTGAGCATCAGTTCAATTTCATTTTACGAAACTGTTTATCGAAGTTTCCGAAGAGTGTACCGGCAAAAAAGTCAAAAATTTGGAGACATTAAATCAAAGATCTTAATCTAATTATTTTTCTGTTTGTCTTCTTATGTAAAATATGCAACAACTCTATTTTGACATTTTGATAAAAATTAATTTTTTCCCATCCATTAAAATAAAAAAATATAAATCGTTTTTTTTATTTTCTTACATTCGAACTATACAGAAAGTATTTTAACGGTCAAAAATTCGAATTCGTGACTTAAAAATTTTTACGCGTTGTAGACCTCTTTGAGTTCAAAAAACACATTTTTGGAAAATGTCTGCCTATCCGTCTATCTGTAACAAAGATCATTCAAAAACGCTTTGAACTAAACAGATGAAATTTGGTAGACGACATCACATTTGTAATTTCTATCAAAGTTTGTCTGTCCGATTGTCAAAATATGAGTTAACACACTAACTACTAAATCAAGAGAGACAGATAAATAAAATTCGGTGCTCGTATTAAACATCTATAGCGTAGACACTTCAAATCCAATAGCAAGTTGACCATCTGTTGGCCTGTACTTTCTAAACCCGATAATGCGAAAACAAAATGATTTAGATGTATCAAATTTGGTATGTGATTTTACGCCTTCAAGTAAAGTCTCTGTGCCAAATTTTTATTTTAATCGGTTCAGGTAAAAATGCGTCTAAATATGATTTTCGGTTACTATTAACTGCATACCAGGGATAATTAGTGTAAAAACCCGCTAATTATCATTAATTTTCAAGCATTTTCAGAATCATGCGATGGATTCAGAAAAAAATGCTCAATTAATTTCAAAGGTTGATATTTCATAATTATTGTAGGTCAATGCTATGCTCTTTGGGATAACACCTTTATTAGAGGGTACACAAGAAAATTTTGGGGAGTTTATTCACGATGGTTTGAATTAAGACTGGCTCCTTTTTTAATAATAATTGTAGGTCAATGCTATGCTCTTTGGGATAACACCTTTATTAGAGGGTACACAAGAAAATTTTGGGGAGTTTATTCACGATGGTTTGAATTAAGACTGGCTCCTTTTTTAATAATAATTGTAGGTCATAATTATTGTAGGTCAATGCTATGCTCTTTGGGATAACACCTTTATTAGAGGGTACACAAGAAAATTTTGGGAGTTTACTCACGATGGTTTGAATTAAGACAGGCTCCTTTTTTATACTTCTCATTGAGAATATAATAACTGAAAAAGGAGAATGAGGTAGATTTATTTAGTTTTGCATATGTTTTTGTACCAGGAGACTAGATATTTTTCAAGCATGTAATTTTAACACCAGAATCGTAGACCTTATATCAAACATTTAACCAGCTTCATCAGCAATTGATTATCTGTCTACTCTTGCTCGGTTTGGTCAAATCCGGCTCTTGGCGCCATCAAATACCACAATTTGGCGTTTCCATGAAGTAACTCATTTTCAGTTGGCGATAGTAATTTTTGTTTCATTTCTTACTTTAATTAATTAATCTCTCTACAAAGAGTTACGAGAATATCGTTTGGGGTTTTCGAAACTTTTTCTGATTTTTTAATTATCGCACTCTTGTAATATGCAATTTATGTTTATTTTTAAATGATTTTTTATATACTTTATAACCACACTTTTATAACATTAAACGTACTCAACTGTAAGTGCTCCTCAAAGATTCTGTAAATATGTTGTACATATCAGAATATAACTTTAAGATCAAGCTGCATTATATTTATTAGATTTTCCCAAACATACAATAGCTTCCAGAATATTCTAGTACTGGTGAACTTGTGATCGAATTATTTTCTACTAGTTTTTTGTTATTTTCAACAATCGCAACGCAAAATAAACGACAGTCACACTTCATTTATCAGTACCTACATGAAAATAAAACAAATTTCAGAGAAATTCGTCTAGGGAATATCAATCTTTCTGTGTAAGTGTGAAAAGGCATCTCAAAAGAGCAATAAAAGAGATGGAAGAAATTATCACCTAGTTTTACAATCAGAATTGTAGATCTTCGCCACCTTTTGCACGAAATTCACCAGCTGGTTGATTATATCTTACTCTGTCTGTTACTGCAAATATAAACTTGAACAAATTGGAGTGAAATATGACCTAAGCAGTCTATCTGCCCATTCGCGTGCTGTTGATCCAATTAAACAGAGGAAATAAATATAAGTGAGTAATTGATTTTTATCTGTACAATATACCAAAAGAAATGCATCAAATATTTGTAAACTCAACAAAAATACCGAGAGGAGAACAGGGCTATTAGTTATTAGACTTTAACATCACTTGTTTGATAAAAGTATTTTTTTCATGCTCTATTAATAAATTCTCTATCATTCCATTAAAAAGGGGAAGTATTTAGCTAAGAAAATATGACATTTCTATTAATAAGCAACAGAATTGGTCTCTTCAGAATTTCTTTGAGTGCACTCTAATAAAGGTTTTAATTCTGTTTCTGAACAAAAATGTGGATGTTGGGTAAAACCGTGGAAGCAACGAGGACTCATATTTATTTTCAGAGTCTTACATATGACAGTTAAGTGTTTCATGTAATAATAAAGAAAATAGGCAATAACTCGTGACATTGGCGAGCAATAATTACTAAGATCCTATTTGATGATTAATCGCTGGAATCGATACACTGGAATGTATATCGATTTTCTGATACACAAGTATCAGAAAATCGAATTTTTATTTTGAACGCATTTTTTGTCCGCCCCATTGAAATTAAAATTTGACACAAAACTGCAATTTTTGTCATAAAATCATGTTCTAAATTTCATTTAAATCATCATTTACGTCTTTAAATTATCTCATTTGATAAATGCAAACTGACCGTTAGTAAATCCTTTGAGAAATTGGATTCCAATTTCGATAAAGATCTACCTTAGATGTGTTATTGTTTTAATTTATTAATCAAATCATTTTAAGCAAATTTCGTTTGGTAATTATCGTTATTTTTAACTTGTATTCAAAACAATCTGACAGACAAGCTTCCTCGGAATGAATCTTGTTCAAAATTTGATTCAAATCTAAAACTTTGGCGTTAAGACCATATAACAAATTAATTCGTCTGATTCAGAGTTTTTCAGTTATCGTCTTCAGAGACAACAATCATAATTCCCATAACATTTCTAGCAAATTGTCAGACATTAAAGCTATAATATTTTTATTATTTTATATATGCTCTTCCATTGTACACATCAGCTTTTCTGCTGTAGACCATTCCCATGACATTAAGAGTTATTGAAAATGTGTGAATACAGTTACGTAAATGTGTGATTCATATATCTCCTAAATTTTGTGATACCGTAACTTTACTTTTATTTGACTTGTAAACTAACTACACAAATATTAAACAGAATTCTTCGTGAATTGTTCGAAATTAGGGGAAATTTTACAAAACATGTCATTATTCAAAAAATCTTTGCACGACTATTAAATTGGTATCATTATAATGAGAATTTTTTTAATATTAAAGTGGTGCCAAATTCCTTTTTGCGCAAAAATATTTTCAGAATTATCGCAGAATAACGGCGAAATACAATTTTTAGTTAATTAAAATTTTAAGAAATGTCGGTCCAAGGAGCATATTCCCATCCTCAAAGATATGTATATGCTAAATTTGATAGCTGTAAGTCAAACGATCTAGCCTGTAGAGCGCCACTACACATGCACAGGCTTACATACATGCGCTTTCATCTTTATTATTAGTAGAGATGATACTGATGAAATTCAAATTTCCATCACTTCAACAAATAAATGACTTTCTTTCATTGTTAAAATCTAATGAATATTGTTACGAAATTATTTCTGCTACAAATACCGTCAATTAATCGTAATGACGCAGCACATTTAATTGCTATAGTTCAGCAGCTTTGTTGTTGTCTAATTCTCCAGTTTCTCTACGTGTCGGCGACTCCGACTCCTCTCACACACAACTTCTGACCATACGCACCACTTCCCTCCAGCTTCAGAGTGTCTGTCTTTTACAGCTCCGAGAGGAATCTTCAGACCAATCAGGGCGTATCTGAATGTATCTTGGTTCCAACTGGATGGATCGTGAAACTTCTCGAACTTTCCAGGAGGATCTATTTAGTTGCCAAACTCGTCGCCAAGCACGCACAGGACAGATCTTATAACGGTTTCACCGGTTTTTTTTCCACAATGACACTATTTAGATTTGTAACAATATTGTTTTTAATATCTGCTCTGTTTGTATGAGGCAATCTAAAATGAATTTTCAATACAACGAAAATCAATGTGCAAATAAAATACATTATCTGGGTTGTTGAAATTTTAATGGTACTGTGATGCTATGACACATGATTACATTAGAAAAGGAAACATAAATAACCCTACTTTTATATTTATTACAATTCAGTGCTTAAAAATACGGTGTAGTCAACCATGAGCATCAAATTATACATAATTTGAGCTTATAAATGAATCATAATTATAAATTAAATAATCATAAATTGAATTTAAATAAGAGCGACTTTCCTGGAGAGTTCTTCCGTTTCTAAAAGGTGGTTAATAAATAAATAATTATTTATTCTTTGCATCGATTAATAAATAATTACATGGTTAATATATAAATATTTATTTATTAACATATTTTTCTGGTTTTTTTTTTGTTTTGTTTGATATGCGCACATACATATAATAGATATAAAGAAGTGAAAGAAAATCAGGGAAATTCATAAAAGGAAGTAAAGCTTTTAGATAGAGATCTTAGATCCTTTTAAATATTTTTTTTACAAAATCTCATAGCTATTCTTTGAGAAATATTGCACTTATAAGAATTTATTCTTATATATGTTTCAGAAACCATGTTCGGTGTCAAAATAAACGCTCTGAGAAATGACAATCCTCCGTTCGTCAGATCCGTTCAAAGGTATGTTATAAATTTTACGATATAATAATGCTTTTATTTGTGCAAAGACCGATTCATCCAAAGCTGAGTTTAAATAAAACAGGATTTTCTGTATTTTAAATACAAATAATATAAATAAAAAAATTTTAAAAATCTTCTGTATTTTTAATAAAATAAATTTGTATCTATAATATTTTTTTATATGAATTGTCATAAATTTTTTGAAATAATTCGTTTATTTGAGAATTTACTTAAAGGGATTTTGACCATGTAAATGCAATCAAAACAAAGCAACAACATTTATCTGAATCAACTGCAAATTTGAAAGATAACCCGTAGTCAAAATACATATAAAACCCGAAATTTTATGATTATCCTTTTGTAATGCTTTAACTCACGTCCTAGGAAATTCTTATAAGTATGTATAAGTTTATCGGAGTATAAATAAATTTTAAAAGTAATTAATTTCCGAGTGTCGTATGTCATGATTTTACCACCAAATTTACCGACGTAATAATAGTTTTTGAATTTTTTTCTGTTAAGGTGGGTTTACACTTGTCTAGTTATAAGATGGCAGCACATATCGAAGAAATCGGATATCACCTTTTAGATGGAAAATCTGCCAAAATAGCCCTGTCACTTAACCTGTTTACCATAAAACTTGTTTAACATAACGCGTTTAGCATAATGTTAACACAAAAAATAATAAGCTATTGATAAGAAAAAAATTGTATATTAACCTTACACTAAAGCATCAAATGCATCTAACTTTGCATTATTATCCACCTACTGGTAAATTATTCATTAGAATTTTAATGTTTATAGAAAAAAATATGTATCAAAAATGAAATGTATGTATCAATGAAAAAAAGTATAGAAAGAGCAATATTATATACTAGCCGCCTTTGGCGACCAGCCGGCTTACCAGTATTACCGCTCACTACAATTTTCAATTAAATATTTTCAATAACTATCTCTTAATAGCTTCTCTTAATGGCTTTTGTCTCTTAATAGCTTCTCAAACAAAACATTTTTAATCTTCAAATTTTGATAGTTATACCAAACTTTTACTGTTGTTTAGATCGTTTACTATATATATTTTCCTAATTTGTTGTCATTTCTGGTAAAACTTCAACTTTAATTTAAAGTGGAAATGCTGAGATTGCAATTAATATAAAGATATTTTTTAATGAAACCAAGCGTTTTATTTTATTTATCATTTTTATTGTTATTTATTTATTATTATTATCATTGAATATGAGTACTGCAAACAGAATCGCTCGGTATTTAAGTCTTATGTGAATTACAAAATATTTTTCATAATTTATGTAATATCTCAAAGAATAATTCAGCAAAAAATTCTCAGATTCAGCATAAAATTCAGTTTTTAGTTTTGCTTTCAAAAGGATTGAAATGAAATCAATAATAATATTTTGTTCCGGCCTATAAATATATTTCAAAAATTATGAAGTCTAAATTTAATGCAGTAAGGTATCATATTCTGAGAAATATTCTGGACACACCAAATTTTAAATAAATGAATGAATGTTTCAATTTTCAACGATCAACTAAGACTGATTTATGAAGTTTTGAATTTTAAAAATTTAGAAAAACTCAACATTTTCATAATCTTAGGCCAATTAATCTTGAGAAACCTGCGCGCTGATTGGCGTATTTTCTTTGAAACGATCGATGGAAAATCTAAAATTATCCTTTTTTATTGAATAGTGATATTCAAATTTTCATAAATCAGTCAGTTTAAGTGATTGATTTAGTTGATTGGAAATTAACTCTTTTTATTTAAAATATTAGTGTTTCAAGAACATTTTATTAAACTTGATATCCACAGCAGAAGCTTTATGTAAAATCAAAAATTCGCTATTTATTAGAGCATTTATTGGATCAAGTTACATAAAATATAATCTTTTTCCATTTAGACCATTTTAGAAGATCTGTGTCTATTACTAAAGGTTTGCAAATTAGCTGTGTGACCCTGATTTGAATGGATATCCTGTTCATATTAAACAAAACTTGCCTTAAAATAAAACTTATTTATTGGATTAATAATATAGATAGTGTAAAAGATCATAAAATAAATTTTCTTGAATTTATTTTTTAGAAAAAATAATATTTCATATTTGTTTCATTTCCTACAGAGACGTGCTGAAAATTATATTTTTGCAGATCTCATTTCCAAAAAGATTTAATTTATTTTCAATTGGAGCTTTAATCAATGTGATGGCAACACTTTGATAAAAGCTAATTTTTCCCCATGAATGCGAAACGTGCTCGTGTAGCTTAAATTTTATTTTTATTTTATACGAAAAAAATTGTTGAAAAATATAGTTAAAAAAATTAATTAAAAATAGAAATTTAATTTTAAGGTTAAAACATTGGTATCATTTAAAAGAGAAATTTTTGATCTTTCACTTGATGTAAAAATCTTTTTTGTGCGGTAATATTTTCGGAAGTTATAGCTGAAACAAGCCAAACTTTCGCTTATTTTTTAAATAAATAAAATTCTAATTAAAAATTCGAAAAAATAACCCCGAGGTGCACATTCGCGGCCTCCAAGGTATACACGTGCCAAATTTCATAGCTGTTGGTCGAACGGTCTTTCCTGTAGAGCGCCAACACACATACATACATACACACATTGAGCTTTATTATAAGTATAGAAATAAGTTTAAGAGAAGTTGTACATTCATATACACTCTTATAGATTCGATCGCGAGTTCGCAAATTGTACAGACCAACTCTATGGCAAAGGATACTGACGTGCTCTGATAGGTTTAAGCCTTGGCATCTTTTTGGAAATGCTTTGCACTCATAATAGTGTAGTTATCGCTTATTTGGCTCAAACCTTGCAAAACTGTGCCAAACTCTTTCCGATCTTTGCTGATATTCTTGAATCCATTCCTAAAATATATGTTACAGAAATGTAAGAAATAGGTATTCAAAAGAAATGTATAAACTATTTATGTATTTATAAATGTTAATATTAAGTTAATAACAAATATCAAGATTCATAATTAGATTGTTAATAACTATATGAATCAAAATATCTTAACAAATATAGCACATTTGCAGATAGAAATCTTATGGTAATAGTTTGAATACGAAATTAATAAATAAATATCTCCTTGTGATATTTTATTTCGCATGAATATTCAATAAGAATTATAATGATTTCTATTCCATTTAATGGCATCTAAATATCTTAATAAATATAGTATATTTGCATATAAATATTTTATGGTAATGCTTTTAACGTGAAAATTTAATTAAAAAAATTTGCCGATCATTTACCTCAAAATAAATGCTTAATTTTCAAGTCTTATTTTAATAATACTTCACAGAAAAATTGCTACATGTGCTAATTCTTTATTTACAAGATCTGAAATACGAAAAATAGCTCTATTCTCATCAATCTCAATTATTTTATAATTGTATTTATCTGGAAGATTTAATTTCTCCATTTTGAAAAATGGCAGGCAAAAAAGTACGTAGAAAATAAACAATGCAACAGGGTTGCAGCAGCTACAGCATAGAAAGTCTGTGCGAAAGAAATCTACCAATCAGAGCACGTCGGTATCCTTTGCCATAGAGATAGTCTGTACAATTTGCGAACTCGCGATTCGCGATTCGATCCACCCAAATTAGGATTTGAGATCACAGTTAGTTGTTAGAATTATATTCTAAAAACTAAAAGTGACTTAGCCAATTTTCCAACGAAAAAAAAAAAAAAAAAAAAAAAAACATACCTCATAATCTTATTTTTTTTTTTCACGAAGCAGACCAAAAAAATGCGTTATATTATATTTGTATCGAAGAAGACCCTCGTTGACTGCTATCAAAAATAAAGGAAATGTGCTAGAAGCATTTTATTTCAGCCGATTAAAAACAAATGTCAGATTTTTTTTCTATGTGTTATTTGAGGATTAAGCTAAAAGGAAAGGATTAGGTGTTTCATATCTGATGAAAGCAAGGGCTGCCATAAATAATTCAAATTTTTTTTAATGGACTCATAAACCATTATCAGAATTTAAAATTAGAAAATTAATTGTTTCTTCTTTTGAATAGGTAAAAATTAGTAATTTTTTTATTTATCTTCAAGTACTGTAGGACAAATTTTTAAAGAAGAAATTTTCTGTAAAAAGACAAGAAATTTTTAAATTCCTCTAAATATTGCCAAATTTCAAATATTTGATTCTACTTTCATCATGAAAATAATCTTCTCATTTTGATTCTCATAGGCTTTTAGAGATATTATTGGCAAGAATTTACAAAATATGGTATTGGCCAAACTGGACATTTTATCTATCAAAGGATGGAAAAGAAATGAAGCATCACGTGAAAATAGTTCATGATTTCACAAGAAAGGTGAATTTATTGGGTCTTAATTTGCCATCATCTTTTATATCTCAATAATTTTCATGATAAGGTTACAGATTAATGATTTAAAAAAAATAATGGAGCATAGACTCCTCCTTCCATTATTCCCTCACTGTATATGTGAAATAACAGATATTATTCACCTCTATTATGAAAATTACCTCTACTATATTGGAACGCCGTGGCCTTATTTTACCATCATCTTTTTTATCTGAATAATTTTCATGATAAGGTTACAGATTAAGGTTATTGATTAAAAAAAATACTGGAGCATAGACTCCTCCTTCCATTATTCCCTCACTGTATATGTGAAATAACAGATATTATTCACCTCTATTATGAAAATTACCTCTACTATATTGGAACGCCGTGGCCTTATTTTACCATCATCTTTTTTATCTGAATAATTTTCATGATAAGGTTACAGATTAAGGTTATTGATTAAAAAAAATACTGGAGCATAGACTCCTCCTTCCATTATTCCCTCACTGTATATGTGAAATAACAGATATTATTCACCTCTATTATGAAAATTACCTCTACTATATTGGAACGCCGTGGCCTTATTTTACCATCATCTTTTTTATCTGAATAATTTTCATGATAAGGTTACAGATTAAGGTTATTGATTAAAAAAAATACTGGAGCATAGACTCCTCCTTCCATTATTCCCTCACTGTATATGTGAAATAACAGATATTATTCACCTCTATTATGAAAATTACCTCTACTATATTGGAACGCCGTGGCCTTATTTTACCATCATCTTTTTTATCTGAATAATTTTCATGATAAGGTTACAGATTAAGGTTATTGATTAAAAAAAATACTGGAGCATAGACTCCTCCTTCCATTATTCCCTCACTGTATATGTGAAATAACAGATATTATTCACCTCTATTATGAAAATTACCTCTAATATATTGGAACGCCGTGGCCTTATTTTACCATCATCTTTTTTATCTGAATAATTTTCATGATAAGGTTACAGATTAAGGTTATTGATTAAAAAAAATAATGGAGCATAGACTCCTCCTTCCATTATTCCCTCACTGTATATGTGAAATAACAGATATTATTCACCTGTATTCTGTAAGTTACCTCTACTATATTGGAATGCCGTGGCCTTATTTTACCATCATCTTTTATATCTAAATAATTTTCATGATAAGGTTACAGATTATGGTTATTGATTAAAAAAAATACTGGAGCATAGACTCCTCCTTCCATTATTCCCTCACTGTATATGTGAAATAACAGATATTATTCACCTCTATTATGAAAATTACCTCTACTATATTGGAACGCCGTGGCCTTATTTTACCATCATCTTTTATATCTAAATAATTTTCATGATAAGGTTACAGATTAAGGTTATTGATTAAAAAAAATACTGGAGCATAGACTCCTCCTTCCATTATTCCCTCACTGTATATGTGAAATAACAGATATTATTCACCTCTATTATGAAAATTACCTCTACTATATTGGAACGCCGTGGCCTTATTTTACCATCATCTTTTTTATCTGAATAATTTTCATGATAAGGTTACAGATTATCTCGGCTTTGAAGCCAGTGGACTGCAGTGCGAGACTCGATTCCAAGGAGCCGTCGTATAAGTGCTTCTGTAGTCCGTTATATCTATCAGAGCGTATTTCCCTTACCCCTACTTGGCGCGAAGATTTGGAAATGGTGTGATGCCAGCTCAGGTGTCTTCCTCGTTATCTGACCGCTGTTCTAGTTTCCAAAATAGCCCTGTGTTGCTTCTAAACGTAACGTTAATAAAACTGAATCTAATTCATAGGTTTTAAATTCTGTAAGCATTTGGTTTTAGATTTTCAGTATGATAATTTTTACTTAATTTTGCATTTACTCTTTGCTTGAAGCTGTGTATTGTAATATTTTCTTAAAAATAATTATTTTTCAATTTTATAAGCTTAATTTATGCAAATTGTTTTTTTTTTTTTTTTTTTTTTTGCTTTTTTTTTCTCCATCTTGAATTTTACATAATTTTTTCTGACTACTGTATTTGTTAATGGCGATTTAATGTAAGGCTTCTAAATATGAATTATATATCTGCCAAAATGTGAAGCTTAAAAATTCTTTGCTAGGAAGCCATTAAGACAAAATTACCTAAAATATTTAATAATAAAATTTAGTGACCATTAATCCCGGCGAACAGCCGATCGCAAGAGTTGGCTTGTCGTAAATAAAATGCTCTTTTGCATGAAAAGAATTATTATCTACCTGTAAATCATTAGATCACAAGGAATTAATTATATATTTGAAACCTACGAATTAATTATATGTTTGAAACCTTTAAAAAATTAATAAATACCCAAAATTAAATGTTGTAGCATAAGTACTGTGGGTGAAACATAATGCAAGCACAGCGTTTTCATTTATCTAGTTTCATGTTTAGAAAATATATAACATAAAAATAATAAATATAAGAAGTTCCTTTGGAAACGTATCAACAATTTAATTTAATTTGTTCGTCCTAGATAATCCAGGAAAGGAAAGAGCGATATTTGAGCGGTCACACAGAGAAAGATAGAGGAAAACGCAAGGCTCTACTGGACCGTCTGCTGGAAATGCACATGGAAACAGGAGAACTCAGGGAAGAAGGTATCAGGGAAGAAGTGAATACCTTTGCACTAGCGGTAAATTTCTGCATTGTGGCGTTTTTGAAGCAAAAAACTAAACATTGGTCTTTTAATCTACAAATTAATCAGAATTCTATTCGCATATTAGCAAAGTTTATTTTTCTCTGATGAGAAAGAAATTTGAATTGTGATCCAGCAACTCTTAAGTATTTTTATACATTCTCTGTACATTTAATTTGACATAACAGAATAAGAAATACCACGGTAAAAATTAAATATTATACAGTTTCATGTATCTGCAATCCTTCTGAATTACATAAAAAAAATCGTCTTGATCACATGAATGATATTTTTCCTAAACCAATTATTAACAAAAAGTTTTTAAATAACAAACAGTCAATTATGTTATATAAATTATGTCAATAATTATTTGTTTATTGAAACATGGAAGTTATATTATTAAGCATATTATTTAAAACTTTTTGTAAATGAAAAAGTCTAAAAGTAACATCGTACAGCATAAAATTTAACGGAATTTGAGATTAATACTAAATAAGAAAGAAAAAAAATCGCTTTTAGCACGGTTAAGGAAATACACCAGACAATAAACAATAAGAAAGACTGATATTTTTGAGCAATTCCAAATAATAAATTTGTTCTGCACTCTTTCTTTAATCCTGTTTACTGGATTACTTACTTACTGATTGCATATTGTTGTGAATCAGTAATATTGTTTCCCTGCTCAGTAGTCTTATAATATGGAAGATAATTTTACAAATATCCCTAAAAAAACTAATGAATGTTGGTTCAATAACTTCAGGAAATGTGTGATAAATCTGGCGATATTAGCAGCTATTTGACGATTTGGTGGCATAGTCCTCAAAAACACATGCAATTTAATGATATTTCTTCTGGATTGGATTGGATTTTGGCGTTTTATGGCACAAAAGCCGGTGTCGGCTATGCTGCGCCAGATATTTCTTCTGGAAACAAAGATACGGGATTCTTCTAGATCTTTTGATGTTTTGTTATGGGTGTTATGGAAAGAAAGACTCAGCACGAAAGGAAGGCAACTGAATTATCCCCCTCTCGATGTTGAGCGCTGAACGAGCTCTCTGAGTGCAAGTACTATCTGTGTACACTTCGGCTGAGTTCTGCTTATGGAGTAAAGCATCATTATCTGTTATCGAGTTTGTTCAATCTTTCACTACACACTAACGGGCAGGAATTTCTGTACCAATACACACGAAATCCAGCTAATGGCATTTCTGTATTTATGGTCTCATTAAGTTACTTTTCCCAACTACTTATAATAACATCTATTTTATTTGCTCTAAATGTCAACACTTTTTTAGTTGTCAATATTTCGCAAACCCATAAAATTCATTACTTTGTTTTTCACATTTTGTATTCAGGGTCATGAAACAGTAACGGTCACGATTATTTGGGCTCTGTACCTCATAGGACTCCACAAAGACGTTCAAGAAAAAATTCATGAAGAGCTGGACAGAGTATTCGAGGACGATACAAAGAGACCTGTGACGGATAAAGATCTCAACGATCTCCAATACCTCGATTGTGTCCTCAAGGTAAAGCAAAAGAGGAGAGTTAAAATATTCCAAGCACTGTCATCTCTCTAAGCGTTAAGATGGATCAAAATATTAATATTAATAGATGTCAAATCAATTAGTATTAGGTGACAAAAGTTGTTTGAATTCTTTAAGAAATTTTGCTTTTTGTTTCCATTTTCAGCAGCAGATGTTTTGGTTTATAAGACATTATGCATCCTTAAAACGTGACGCAGACTGATATTTTGTATTGAATTTGCCTTTTATTATTACCATTTGCGACATCTATTACCTAACCCTTGATTCCCAACTTCTATTGCACATGTTATAATGAGAAACTGCAAGATAAGTACAGCCAATCGATTCAATCTAATCTGTTTTTATTGACAACTATTTCTATTATCTAAAAATAAAAATAAAATCTGTATAGAATTGAAATCAATCCAAATGCCTTTTATAGTTAATTTCTATCTAATAATAAAATTAAAAAATAGTTACTTTTTTTAATAATCATTATAAATATTCTTCATCAGGAAACACTGAGACTTTATCCTTCAGCGCCCTGGTTTGGAAGGCATATTCCCGAAGATACTAATATTTGTAAGTGATGCTGGTTTTGTTTCCTTTTCTTATAAAAAGTGCATGTTGATTTCATTTTATTTTTATTCAGACATTGATAATTTTAATAATTTTCCGCACTGAGTAAATAGTTTAGTTTAGTTATGTTGAAATCCCGTTTAAAACAACACTATGGCTATTTTGGAACCGACCTCGTAATTTTGAGCCTCGTTCAGATGACGAAGAGGACCCTTTTATCTAGGGTACGACGTTCGGTCATGACGGATTTAACATGCAACAGATCCCCGTACACGACGGTTCTTCGGCGCAATCGGGTCACGAACCTGAAACCCTCCGTTTCCAAAGCGGAGACCTTACCATCAGGCCACCGTGGCTCCACTGAGAAAATAGATTTGCATTGTCAATGCTATGAGCAACAAATTTATAACATTTTTTATTAACAAGGATCAGAAATAAAAATAATTTGTGAGATTTGCGTTATTAATCTCTCAAGAAAGAATATTTTAGTACTAAGAAACTCTCTGTCAAATATTCGATCCTGATACAGAAAAGAATCACAATAATTTAATTAAATTAAATTTATAATCCATTTTTGATTAGCCTATTAATTAATTAAATTTAAAAATTTAATTATTTAATAAGCTAACAAATAGAAAATCACCAAGTTTCTGCTAAAATTTAAAAATGGTCTTTTAAGTCTCTGACAGCTATCAGCTTGGAATTTCAAGAATTTTTTTAAATTTTCTATTGTAAATGATAGAAACACTCATTTGGGTTAAAAATGTAATATACTCCTCTATCTCAAAACAGTTATGCAGAATTTCGAAGGAAAAAAAACAAAAACAATTCGTTATTCATAATTTTTCAGCTAACAAAGATATCTATTGTATCTATTTTTCCTCAACTGTAACCCAGATAAAAAAGATAAGTATAAGGTATTTATGTACACAATATTTCATTATCTGCAAAAACTTCATTCAAATATAAGCAATCCATTGATCGATTCAAGATATTAGATTGAATGAAATGGAAATACTAAAAATGATGCTTAGAGCAGGCTTACAAATGCTAAATTATTTGTTATAATAATATCCCTATCGCATCATAAGTTAAAATTGAATTTTTACTTTCTCATGTACGTAGTATAAAGAAAGTATAGTAATCTCCAGAAATTCGAACTCAAAATTTTGACTAATTTCCACGTTTTAGACCTCCCTGAGCTCTAAAAATACATTAAAAAAAATTCCTGTCTATCTGTGACAAAGATAACTCAAAAACGCTTGTTGAATTTTGGTATATGGTCTTTATTCTAAGTTTGTAGATTGTAAAGTTTGAGTAAAATCTGTTCAGAGGAAATACGTCTGTTCGGCTGTTCGAATATTAGTTAACACGATAACTTCAAAACGAAAAACGTTAAATGCATAGAATTCGATACACAGATTTAACATCTTGAGGTGAATAGCATATAAGCCGATTAACAATTCCGCTGCACGAGCAATTGCTTTTGCATAATGGTTTAGTTACTGGACTGCGAACTTTAAGGTTCCTGGTTCTATCCTCGCGCATCACATACCGCTAAATTGGTGACCTCGGACGATGAACTTTCAACCTTCTTACAGCTGTTGTGGCGCCATCTACCCACAACCAAAGTCGTCAGACTCACTTGACGCAGCAACACAAATCGGCCGCAACAACCCAAAGTAGTCATACTCAGTTCACACAGCAACACAAAACGGCCGCAACAACCCAAAGTAGTCATACTCAGTTGACGCAGCAACTACTCACTCACACACGCTCGCCGTAGCGCTTGGCGCTACTCAACCGACTACAGGCCCATTAGACAACAGCTAAATACATCACCACTCAATAGCCAAATCGTTCGACTCACTGGAGGGAGAGTCTGTGGTGAATAGCATATAAGCCAGTTAACAACTACGCAGCACGAGCAATTGCTTTTGCATAAGGGTTTAGTTACTGGACTGCGAACCATAAGGTCCCAGGTTCTACCCTCACGCATCACATACAGCTAAAATCTACAATATAGAAACTTATCAAATTTTGAACAATATCCAACAGAGAGTTGACTGTCTATCACTCTGTACTTACAGAAACATGTAAATGCAATAACTTAAAAACCTAATGACTTAAATATATTAACTTGGTATTTGATTTTTTGATTACAAAGAATACATTATTGTCAAATTTTTGTTTTAACCGGTTGGAAAAAATGCATCTAAAACAGAAATTGTATTTTCGGATACTAGTAACGGCATGCTAAGGATTAATCGCTAAAATCTCGCCGAGGATCGCACAATAGATTCAATAAAAATATTAAATTCACGCCAGAGGTTAATATTTCTTAACTATTGTACGCCAATGTCAAGCAAGGCATTCTCTGGGATAACACCTTTATTAGAGTTTAGTTTAGTTATATTAACGTCCTGTTTAAAGCAACACTAGGGCTATTTTGGGATGGACCTCATAATTTTGAACCTCGGTCAGATGATGAGGACGACATCTGAGCTGGAACTAGTTTTAAGGTGTACGTACACACTAGAAGATTTTTTTTTAAATTTTAACTTTAAAAATCCAGTTTTTCACAGTAGGTCATTAATACATGTTTAAACTCATTTCAGTGAGAAAAACCATATTACACTAATTATTAATTAATTAAATAATATTTAATGAGCTAATTAGCCTATTTTTTGAAACATGATATCTTAAATTCTAATTTGTACAGATACATAATTCTAGTTGGAAATTAGGCCTAATATTAGTCTTCATGTTGACTGCCTCAATCAAGTTATAAAAATATATAGTTTTTTTTAACAATTTTTTCATCAACAATGAATAGAAAAAGCGAGATTTTTTCTGTCATTTTAACTTTTAAATAGCTATTAAAAATTTATTTCTGTAAATATAACTTTGATTGAGGCACAAAACATCCGCTATTTCACACAGATTATTTTGATATATAAATAATTGTATTTGGTTCATTTCTTGTTGAGTTATGATTATTTGAATGAAGCAACAAAGTGGGGAAATATCATTCTTCATAAAATGAGTTTTAAAAACCGTAACTAGAGTTTTTAATGAAAGCATCTCAAGAAAAATATTTATAACTCGAGAAATACTTTGAATATTGACAACATCTTGGTATCGTTTGAAAGCTAAAGGATCAGAGAACAATATTAAGCAATAAAAAAAAATCGATATTTTGAACGATTTTCGAAGTTTCAAGTGTGTACATACACCTAAAATAAATGAACGATATGTTAGCAGATGAAAAAAGATTAAAACCTACCGAAATGTCAAGAACACTAGAACTAGAAGGTTTATTGTGACATTTACCAGAAATGTATATGTTTGGAAAATTTACGCATATTTGCGCGGACTGTAGCGGTTCAGAATAGTGAATATGAAACGGACTTCTTGTTTTTTATATCTGAATATCAATTGCTTTTATTCACATATTTTTATACAGTTATGTGTAATACATGCAAATATTTCAATTCAAATATTGGAAATTTCATCTATTTAATTTTTAAATATATATATATATTAATTTTATGATTACATCAATTCTATTTACTCTTAAATAAAACCACCAGTGGGAGTCGTCTTAAAAAAATATTTCTCTCGTACTCTCCAATGAATTTGTCATTACAGAGAACGCAATACAGGACACTGGCATACAACGTTTATGAAATATTCACGGTAAAAGTGAACTTTAGTGTGCACCCAACTGCGCCAACAATGCCAAGTCTCCAATAAAGATGGCGGACAAAATAAACAAATACTTCCGTGGAACAGTTACGGTTACCATTTCCCGCCATATAATTAGAACTTTTTACTGATAAGTATTTTTTTTTTTTCCATACTGCCCGGTGCCTTCTACAGATGCCGAAGACATCTGTAGAAGGCACCGGGCAGAATTTTTTAACTTAAAAAAAAAACATCCTACGGCTTCGCTAGCAGCGGGAACGAGAACCTAGTAGCTTCGCTAGCACATTGAACATAAAGACTGTGTGGATAACAAAAACAGTACATAACCAAAAGAAAAGAAAGTACGGAGAAAGAAGCAATCGGAGCATTCTCCATACAAAATTACAAACAAGCAGCATTCTTTCCTAACTTAATCTACTCGTAAAAAAAAAAAAAAAAAAAAAAAAAAAAAAAAAATTACATATATATATATATATATATATATATATATATATATATATATATATATATATATATATATATATTATATATATATATATATATATATATGTAATTCGTTCGAAATACTCCCGACATAACAAATTATGAAGGGAACCAACAGTTAGAACACCAAAAGAAGTACGAGAACTGCGAAGAATTCCATTGCAGCTGTCTTTTAAAGTGAGAATGCAAACGATTTTTTAAAACGCATACTGACAATTAAAAATTGCAAAAGAGTAAATATTTTCTGTTCGTATTCACATTAAAAAAAAAGAAAGAAGAAAATAACTTTTAATTATAAGTTTAACATTCTTTATTTAATAAATTTTAATTATAATAAAGAACAAAATTAAAATTTTTAATAGATATTTTTTTAATTTAACATTTTTCATAATATACAGTTGTAGTTTATGTACAACTCAACCATTTCAAAAAGTAGTAAACAAAACAGCATTAGGGTTGCTAGAAAAGCATTCCGATATTGGCGACAAACTCGGGTGCACACTAATCTTCACTTGATCCATATTCACTTTTGGTATGGATTTAGTTTTTTTACTGAATCTATCGTTTCATGCTTGGCAAATTATTTGGCGATTTATCCTCGGCGTGTTTTAATATTATCCAAAAATCAAATTTGTGTTTCAGACATGTTTTTCTCAACCGATTGAAACAAAAATTTGAACAAAATTGCACTTGTGATCACAAAATTCCATACCGAATTTGATACATTTAAGCTATTGCGTTTTTGAATTATTGCTTTTAAATATTTATGAAAGCACAGATCGACGTTCAGTCGATCCATTATTGTATTTGGCTCAAAATTTGACAGGTATTTACAATATAAATGCTAAATCTACGTACCGAATTTTATCCAACTTGCTCGCTTCGTTTTATGATTATCGTGGTAATATTATACGAAAAGCTGGATAGAATAATATCTGGACATCCTCTGAACAATTTTTTTGACAATTTGATAGAAATCCGCAAATTTCGTGTAAAGATCATACACCAAATTTCATCTGACTAGCTCAAAGCATTATTTCCCTTTTATTTGTCACAGACAGAGAGACAGACGGACATTTTCTAAAAATGTTATTTTCGAACTGAAGGATATATAAAACGTAAAAATTCGTCAAAAGTTTTTGAATTTCGATTTTTTTTACGGTTATTATACTTTCTCTATACTACGTTTACGAGAGAATAACTGTATAAAAATCTTACTTATTAATTTTTAACAAATTAACCTTCAACAATTTAATTTTATAGGTAACATTTTGAAAATTTATATTTCATATAACATATCTAGGGTATATGTTACCTTTCAAATTGGAACAGAGGTCGAATCCACTGGAAAGTTAATCATATTGTTACGAATCTGTGATGCGGCTTCCCAGCATAGTTGGTTCCATAGGAGGTCCCGGAGCTTGGCCACAAATTTGGCTACCATTTGGCAACGAATTTGGTGAATTTGGCGCCAAAATAGATTATACCCGAAACATCGAGAATTTTCCCGATCCGTCCAGTAGGAACCGAGATACGCCTCGAACGTTCCTGATTGGTTGAGAGGCTCCTAGCCCCGCCTCTTGAGACCTATAAAAGGAAGCAGCTGCAGCTGCCAGAGTAGTCGTGAACCACATCGGAGTCGTGGTCGGAATCGACGATAAAGAACTGGCTTTCGAGATAAGCGGAGCAGCGACGGAGTGAAGCTAGTGCTGAACTAAGCTGTGCGCTACTGTCTGCAGTAGAATCTTGTTGTATGCTGCTGTGTATGCTGTTGTATGCCGCACGTCTCGGATGAAGATAATCGTCTTCTGTGCTGTATATAGTTGTCATCTTTGTGCTGTCCTGTGTGTCTTCGTGTAAATAAACGCCGTTGTTTCATTTTCTACTGCCGCCTGCTGATTGAGTGTTCTCCACACCATATAACTCCCACTATCCAAACGAACCCCGGAAATTTCGTAACAATATGTATTAGTTTACAGCAATTTTAATTTTTCAGGTGGACACACTTTACCAGAAGGATCTACCTGTGTTATTCTGCCGTACTTCTTGCATAGAGACGAAGAAGTTTTTCCTGATCCTGAAAGGTTCGATCCAGAGCGATTTTCTTCCACAAACATACACAAAATCCCAGAATATGCTTACATTCCTTTTTCTGCTGGTTCAAGGAATTGTATAGGTAAATATGCAATCACTTTACGTAAGAGCTAAAGATCTTCGAAAAAAATTTATTTCCAGATATATAAAATTTTAATAAAGACTCGGTATGAATGCTTCATTACGTTTCTAATAATTTAATTCGTGCTTAATCCAATTCTTTTAAAATACTATGCATTTTTGAAAAATCTGATTTCAATAACTGTTCAAACTTTTAAAAGTCAGCAATTTGAGCGAACAAACCTGTCGCAAATGCGGCTAGTATATAATAATTCTGATTATATTTTAATGCGTTGTTTGTTACTTTCAAATTGAAAAATTTGTGAGCAGACACAATGAGATCAATCACATGAAGTCACAATCACACGAGAAAGTCAGCTGTGAATATTACCTACAGTGATTTCACTTAACATGTACCATGACATCAGAATGCTTTGTTTTCTTGCGCGTTGTACATATTTCATATTAAATTAGCAATTCAGTTTTATACATTAGCATGATTATTTGGAATAATGGGTTTATTCTGAATTTTGCAAGTTTTAAAATAAAACCAGCCGAAGGGATCTTTCCAAAACTTTCACAAAACTCTGTAAAAAATTTGTCAAACCAGAGAGCACTCTCATGGAGCACTGGCGTATAATAGTTAAGAAATATTAATTTTTAGAATGAATTTAACAGTTTTATTTAATCTATCGTGTGATACTTGGCGAAGTATTTGGCGATTAATTGCTGATATGTATTAATAATACCCAAAATTCGAATCTGAGTTTTACATGCGCTTTTCTGAACCGATTGGAACAAAAATTTAACACGAATCTGCACTTGCAATCACAAAATCAAATTTTATATATTACTAGCCGCCTTTATATATTACTAGCCAGCCGGTTCGCCAATCTTAACGTTCGTTTAAATTTTAATAATTAAATATTTTACGCAATTTCTACTTTAATAGATTCTTCATCAAAATATTTTAAAACTTCAAATTTTGATAGTCACATAATTCACTCATAATATTATAAAGGCCTTCAGTCATAACTTAATATGCATATCTCTAATTTTCTATTAGCTCCCGTAGAATTTATGCTTTCAATTAAAGTGGAAAAGAATTTATCTGCAATTAATATAATAATATTTTTTACTGAAACAAAGCATTTTTTTATAATATGATTACTGAAAACAGAGTCACTCAGCGTTTAAACTTTATGGGCACTAAAGAATACCTTTCTTAATTAACTAAGAATTTGTCAAGAAAATTTTCTCAGATTCATTATGAACAGATCGATTAATTAACAATGTTTAATTTTAAATGCATCAAACACTAAGAAAATAAAATGAATCGTTTAAAATAATCGGTCGAAAACAGATTTAAAAAAACTACTTAAAAAACGATGTACTTAAAACTATAAGCATATACAAAAAATATATAACTAACATAAATACAATTTAATTACAAAAGCATACAACTAACCTAAAAATAATTTAAATCAATATCCTCATCCGTTGATAATATTGTCAACAATCAGAACATAATGTGCATGCGTGAATTTTCAACGCCAGTTACGGTAACGCAAATGCGTGAATTTTTCTACGCCAGTTGGGGTAACGCTATGCAGATTAGACATTTTTAATTTCTTTATTCTGTGTTATTTTAATTCGAAAGTACTTCAGAATGAATCTGAAAGATCGATTAATTAACAATATTTAATTTTAAATGCATCAAACATTAAGAAAATAAACAGAATCGTTTGAAATAATAGGCCGAAAAATGTTAATCCTAGCCTCATTACTGTTGGGGAAAAAAACTGAAGCCTTACTCATTTGGCGGTGGGGAAAATGGAAGATTTTTTGGCGTTAAAGTTAGTTTTTAATTAATAATTAAAATTCTAATTAAAAATTCATAAAAAGGGACCCCAGGTGCCCATTCCCGACCTCTAAGGTATATATGTACCAAATTTGGTAGCTGTAGGTCAAATGGCCTGGCCTGTAGAGCGCCAACACACACATACACACACATTGAGCTTTATATAAGTATAGATATATATTATTTCTGTCAATACATTTTTGAATTATTGCGTTTACATGTTTCTGAAAGTACAGAGTCGACAGATAGTCAGACCGTAGTTGGATTAGGCTTAAAATGTGACAGATGTCTACACTATAGATGTTTAATCTATAGTGTACCGAATTTCATCTATCCAGCTGACATTGATTTATAATGATCGTGTTAACTTATATAAGAACAGCCATACAGATGGACTCACTCTGAACGGATTTTGCTCACAATTTGATAGAAAACTACAAATTTGGCGTAAAGACCGTATACCAATTTTCAACTGTCTAGCTCAAAGGGGTTTTGAATTATCTTTATCACAGACAGACGAACATTTTCCAAAAAATATGGACCAGGGAGGTTCAACACTTTGTTAGAATCTGAAGTCAGAACTTTTCGACGATTATTATATTTTCTCTATACTAAGTATAACAGAAAGTGAAAAAATTATCAAATCTATGGCTTTAAGAAATAAATATTTGTTGAAACTAATAATTTTCCTTTCATTTTTGTCTATAATTTTTTTCTATAGCAAATTTTCAAAAGTCTGCCATCAATGTATTTGCAGAGTTATATTAAATATATTTTTATTTTAGGCAAAACGTTTGCAAATATGGAACTGAAGGTCATCATCTCTTCACTTTTGAGAAACTTCTCCATAGAATCTCTAGATACGAGGGACAAAGTGCAGATGTTAGCATCTATCACTCTGTGTCCATTTCACCCAATTCGCTTTAGGATAAGGCATAGAACGATCCGAAAGCAGCACTGATTGGATTTCGACTTCATAAAGAAAACCAAAGGAAAACTTTATTTTTATGATCTTAAATTGTTTATGTAAAAAATATCTCTAATTTGAACAATGAATTAGATCAGTATTTGTATTTATATTTTATGCAGTACTATTATTATTTTTCTCATTTGAAATAATTTTTGGGGGCTTTTTTTTTAAATATCAAGGCAATTGTTATCATATATTGAACAATAAACACTATTTTTTATTTATAAAATTAATAGTATATTATACATAATTTAAATTAGTGTCAAAATTCGGGACATGTAGGCTATTTTGATTAATAGTTTTCAGTTATAATTGATACATTTCCACTATCATGTTAGAAGCTGATGTGGAATATTTGAAGCCTGATCTTGCAAATGAAATCTGAAACTACAGAGTTCTGACAAATTGAAATTCCAACAAATCAATATTTGTACCCATGGTTGTGGCACTAATATTCAATTTTATAAAGTTAAATAGATGTTAAGTTCAGTCATATTAACGTCCCATTTTAAATCCTGATTAGGGTTATTTTGGGATGGGCCTCGTAATTTTTAACCCCGTTCAGTTGGCACGCCTTCACCTAACTTCCGCACCTCACCCGTTTGTGGGAGGACGTTTGATCTCGATGGAGTTAACGTGCACCAGACTTGCTTACACGACGGTTCTTCTATGCAATTTGGTCTCGAATGTGAAACCCTCCAGTCCCATATCACTAGGCAACCGCAGCCCTGAAATTAAATAGCATTCTCAACTAAATATAACATTGTTTTTAATAGTTTTAGTTATTAAATTATAAAAATGTTGACACTTTTCAAATATATGTTCACAATTTAACGTTTTTAAAAAGACTGAAATGAATTTTAGGAGGAATTGGCTTTATTAAAAAAAGGTTTTCTGTAAGCATACATTTAAATGTCATATTTAAAGTAACATATTCTGAGAAATACAAATATGATAATATTTTTACAATTTACAACTATTAGCAATGAAACACTTTAATTTACTTTTGCATGTTTCATGCTTATAAGGATGGAATTAAGTAATAGATTTTTCACTTAGTTCGTCATATTCTAAAATTCTGCAATTTTCTACAGTTATTAGTTCTTTATGACATTAAAATATTTCATCCATTTTTCAGCATTTAGTTACAAATTTATATTAATTTATATAAAAATTGAATTCATAAAGGAAATGTCATTTAGATTATAATTCAAGGAAATATTTTTATTCTATATATTTGCAATGATTTATTAAATATACTAGCCGCCTTTGGCGACCAGCCGGTTCGCCAATCTTAATGTTCGTTAAAATTTTAATAATTAAATATTTTATGCAATTTCTACTTTAATAGCTTCTTCATCAAAATATTTTAAAACTTCAAATTTTGATTATCATATAATTCATTCATAATATTATAAAGGCCTTCAGTCATAACGCAATATGTATCTCTCTCATTCTCTGTTAGCACCCGTAGAATTTATGCTTTAAATTAAAGTGGAAAGAATTTATCTTCAATTAATATAATAATATTTTTTACTGAAACAAAATATTTTTTTATAATCTGATTACTGAAAATAGAGTCACTCAGAGTTTAAACTTTATGGGCACTAAAGAATATCTTTTTAAATTTATGTAATATCTCAAGAGTTGGTCAACAAAATTTTCTTAGATTCATTATGAGCAGATCGATTCATTAACAATGTTTAATTTTAAATGCATCAAACATTAAGAAAATAAACAGAACCGATTGAAATAATCCGCCGAAAAATTTTAACCCTAGCCTCATTACTGTTGGGAGAAAAAAAACTGAAGCCTTTCTCGTTTGGCGCTGGGGATAATGGAAGATTTTTTTGGCGGAAAAGTTGGCGGTGGGGAAAATGAAAGATTTTTTTGGCGGGAAAGTTAGTTTTTAATTAATAATTAAAATTCTAATTAAAAATCCGAAAAAAGAAACCCCAGGTGCACATTCCCAACCTCCAAGGTATACATGTACCAAATTTGGTAGCTGTATGTCAAACGGTCTGGCCTGTAGAGCGCCAACACACACACACACACACACACACACACACACACACACACACACACACACACACACACACACACACACACATTGAGCTTTATTATAAGTATAGATTAAAAGGTATAGTAAGATTATCATGAAAAAGCATAGAAAATTGATTCTTTGGATCAATGAGTAAAATATTTACTAATCAAGAAGAATATAAAATGCAAAGATTATGTACAAACTGTAATATTTAATTTTATAACTCGAGAAAATAAATTTTTAGCGGTCCAATTTTATACTGTTGCGGAAAATTTCTTAAAATCTGCAAAATCAATGGGCCTTGTGTATAGTGAAATACTCTAACAGGGTCAGAAATAACAATGTTTGCTCAACACGAAGATACGAACACATCGGCAACAAATCATAGCAAAAGCGTTCATTAGAGCAGCACTGTAATAAATGGTATAAGTAGATAAATTTGTTTTTTAATATCTGAGCATGTTTTACAGATAGAAGCATGGAATTTTGTGTATGTATATATAGATATAACAAAAATATTTTATTCACTGGCATTTTTTTCTCTGTGAGGGGCGTATGCAAATTTATTTTTTTAAAATTTTTTTACTATCCTTACATAAGCCGAGGTATTTTTATATATTTGCATTGATAAAATATTTTATACACCCTCATACTTTTAAACCAATCTGATTGTTTGAATTCTCTATGTACTTTTGTTATTTTTAGTCCCATTTCAAAGTACTGTTTAAAAGTTTTATATTATGCGACTTAATTGAGTTTTTCATATAAATTTGTCTGAGGGGCATTTCAGAGGGGGATTAGAAGCTTCTGGTGTGGAAGTTGGTTCTCGCCACCCTGATGGGTATAATAATTTGGATGGCCTACCTCCTATCAAGAACGAGAGGTACTTCCTACGAGAGTTGAAAATGTATACGCAAGTTATACCTAACTAGGTACTTAGGTAATAAGAAAAATAAGCTTCTGAAGTGTTCAGGAAGACTTGTAGGATCTATAAGCTAATATGTACTAAAAAAAAAAAAAAAAAAAAAAATACAGACAAACAGGAAGAATTGGTCACAAATTTGTAATTTAATTTATGCCTGTATATGATCATAATATATTTAATATTATAATAGTGTGGATATTGTGTTAATTTACATCGGTTTCAAATACATTTAAATAATGTAAATAATCTATACTTATATAAAGCTCAATGTGTGTATGTATGTGTGTGTTGGCGCTCTACAGGCGAGACCGTTTGACCTACAGCTACTAAATTTGGTACATGTATACATTGGAGGTCGGGAATGTGCACCTGGGGTCCCTTTTTTGAATTATTAATTAGAATTTTAATTATCAATTAAAAACTGACTTTCCCGCCAAAAAAATCTTTTCATTTTCCCCATCGCCAAATGAGTAAGGCTTCAGTTTTTTTCCCTCGCTAATAAGGCTAGGCTTAAAATTTTTCGGTCGATTATTTCAAACGATTCTGTTTATTTTCTTAATGTTTGATGCATTTAAAATTAAACATTGTTAATTAATCGATCTTTCAGATTCATTCTGAAGTACTTTTGAATTAAAATAAAACAGAATAAAGGAAATTAAAAATTTCTAATCCGCATAGCGTTACCCCAACTGACGTAGAAAAATTCACACATTTGCGTTACCGTAACTGGCGTTGAAAATTCCCGCATGCACATTGTGTTCTGATTGTTGACAACTATTATCAACGGATGCGGACTTGATTTAAATTATTTTTAGGTTAGTTGTATGCTTTTGTAATTAAATTGTATTTATGTTAGTTATATATTTTTTGTATATGCTTATAGTTTTAAATACATTGTTTTTTAAGTAGTTTTTTTAACCGGTTTTCAACCGATTATTTTAAATGATTCGTTTTATTTTCTTAGTGTTTGATGCATTTAAATTTAAACATTGTTAATTAATCGATCTGCTCATGATGAATATGAGAAAATTTTGTTGACAAATTCTTGAGATATTACATAAATTAAGAAAGATATTCTTTAGTGTCCATAAAGTTTAAACGCTCAGTGACTCTGTTTTCAGTAATCATATTATAAAAAAATGCTTTGTTTTAGTAAAAAAATTATTATATTAATTGCAGATTTATCCTTTCCACTTTAATTTAAAGCATAAATTCTACGGGAGCTAACAGAAAATTAGAGAGATACATATTACGTTATGTCTGAAGGCCTTTATAATATTATGAGTGGATTATATGACTATCAAAATTTGAAGTTTAAAAATATTTTCATGAAGAAGCTATTAAAGTTGGAATTGCATAAAATATTTAATTATTAAAATTTTAACGAACATTAAGAATGGCGAACCGGCTGGTCGCCAAAGGCGGCTAGTATATAATAAATATGCAATACCAATCTATAATCTCTATAATCGCTGCACGCTGAAATGCATCCATTTTTAGGAAAATGGATCCGTTTCATTAATGTTATTTGTCTTGCTATCGCAATGGATACATTATTTAAAGTAAAAGCTTCGTAAAGTGATTCAAAACACTCAATGAATTATGCACTCTGTATAGCAATTCTAAAAACTGGTTTTGTATATTCCTCTAAACTTGATGTTCGCTGAAAATTTCTAATTAGGTACGTGTATGTGGACTAGAATATATTCTGTAGTATTTATCGCTAAAAAATTTTGCAAAAGAGAAAAAAAGAAGGTTTTTTTAAAAAATCTTTTTTGCTGAATTACGTGTCGCTATTTGGTAGAATTCTTTACCATGGCATTACAAACGCTTTTTACTTTCTTGCATACTTAGAAAAAGTATCGTATTCGTCAAAAAAATTCAAAACTGAAATTTTGACGAATCTCCTCGTTTCAGATTGTTGAGTTTAAAAAACACATTTAATAAATTCCATCGGTCTGTGAACAAAGATAACTCAAAAACGTTTTGAGATATGAAGGAACTATGAGAAAGAAATATGGTTTAAAGAAATTACGCCAAATTTGTAGATTTCTATCGAATTTTGAATGAAATCCATTGAGAGAAAATCTGTCTGCTCTTTTGCCCGAATATAAATAAACACGATTACAGCAAATTGAAAAGAGGTAGATAAATAAAACTCGACACACAGAACAACATCTAAAGTATACATCCGTATCAAACTTTGAACTAAATCTATCAAGAGAATTATCATCTATCCATCAGTGTTTTCATAAGCTTGTAAACGCGAAAACTCAAAAACGAAATAAATATATCTTAATCGCCATCTTAAAAGTGCTCTTAAAACAAATAATTAATTGAAATGTACAGAAATTCTTCCAATGGTACTATTCGATTCTCGCTCAGTGCGTAAGGAGTATGTGGTGAATAGTATATAAGCCAGTTAACAACTCTTCTACCCCAACGATCGTTTTGGTATAATTGATAAGTTACTGGACTACTAACCACAAGGTCCCGGGTTCTATCCTCGAGCATCACCTACCGCTTCATTGGTGACCCGGACGTGAATTGTTAACTGGCTTATATGCTATTCACCACAAATATTAAAGCAGCGTGTACACAACTAATTTACGGCACTGAATTAAGACTACTTCCAGATCTTGTGACAAGTGATTCTATCAATTAAACCATTAATCATACTTATGTAACCAATTTAATTTTATCATGAGACCATTAAATCCTGTTTCCATGCCTTACATGACACTCATAAAAATTTAAATCAATCCTTCATTGAAAACTTGTTATGAGATATTTCTAATATTTGACAAAGTTAATCCTCTAGTAATATCACCTCAGGATCCCCATGTGGTTATTAGCAGAAACAAGACTTCATTGATTTAAATGGGGTGTTAAGTAAATTTACTTATGTACTTGCAGATGATACTCATCCTTCTCATCATAATCAATCTCAAAAAATTAATAAAGATCCTATAACTGCCCCTCCAAACCTTGCTAAACCAATCACCATTAGATGCGGTCGTAAGGTCAGATTCTCGTAATATCTAGTTACCGAATGTATCGTATAAATGGAGGCTGTAGTCTTGCATAATTTTACAAAAAAAAAAAAAAAAAAAAAAAAGTACCTTTTTTTTGTAACTATGCACATCTTACATTATCCCTAAGATGCATACACATCAATTATGCTTAAACCTTTAAAGGGCCATTTTTTTCTAGTCATATTATGTTAAAATATTTTTAGGCGTGAAATTAGAATAAGAAAAGGGATTCATTTAGCTTATTAGATAAATTTAATTTGATTAATTAATTAATTTGGTTAATTAATAATTAAGTAACAAATCAAGACGCATCATTTTGTCTGAGATAAAGAACTGAAACATCTAAGTTTTTGATTTACTAAAAAAATGTGTCAGAACTTATGCCAACCCACATAATTTCATACAAAGATTGTTAAATTTGGTGGGAAGCATACCTCCCACGGCCCTAGAAAGGGTTAGTTAAGTACAAAATTAGTTTTTTCAGGTATCATTTATGCATCATATTATATTTGTATATATTATTTTCTTTTGTAATCTTGACTATGTCACAGGGGGCATACTCTGTAATGTCTCGCAATTGCTCGAAAGATGAGTCGCGTTAGTTTTGAAAGCGCAATAAATAAATAGGTTTTGCATAACCCTGTTGATATTACTACAAAGCTTACAAAATAGAGTCAGATCGAGTACACCTTCTTATTTTATAGTTAGTTTGGTGATTCCATCATCAACAACTGCATGAAAGTTGCTGGATAGGTTTCAAATTATATGGGCTAAGTAATGAGGCAGAAGTTTTGCAATTGGTGAAATAAATTTTCATTTATAGGCTTATGTATCAAAATTCAGTAGTAAATTAATGAGTGCATATTTATACACATTTAACCTTCCCCTAACTTACTTGCATTTCAAAAATTTTCTTAGCTTTTGGGTCATTTCATTGATCATTATCGCCTATAGCTTATGTGCAACGAAAATTATGATTGGAGTGTTTTATAATTTAACTTAGTGTTAGGCTTTTGGCCAAATTTCACTTAAAATTAACAACAAACCCCTTTGCTTCTAAAAAAAAAATATTTACAAAAAAAAAAAAAACTTTTTCATTGTTTTTTTTTTATATTTGGCAATACATCTAAAAATAATAAAAAGTTATAAAATCTAATTTAAAAAAATTTTACTTAACGTAATCGACTACCTTACACAGAAATCTACTTAATATGGGAAATTAAGGGGAAAAAACAGGATGAAATATTGCTATAAAAATACAGTTAAAAATTTTTTTAAATAGACAAAAAAAAAAAAAAAAATCCTGTGTGACAACAGAATTGGTATTGTTGAAAAAATACTTTTTTTAAATTTAAATGAAATCTAAAAATTGCTTTTGTGTCGAAGAATTTTCGGAAATTACGATGAAAAAAAACCTCATCAAAATTTGTCTCATTTTTAATTAATAAAAAATGAATGCATTTTTTAAAAAATTACGTTTTTAAAAAGTTGCAATTGTTTTTTCGCCTCGGATTGTAAACATATTTTTTAACCTATGTAAACGTCTACAAGCCTTTAACAAATCAATTACAAGAATATTCAAGATAGATTTTGTGGAACAACAAATTTTATATCATGCTAATGGAAGTTGTTTCTTAAACTGAAAAGTGCTAGCAGAATTCTACAAAACATCAGTAATCAACAGTCTAGAAGGATACCATATCACATACATGAAATTTTATTGCGAACACTATATTACATTAAACTGATATTAAATAAAAATCCAAACTTAGTTTTATGATAGCTTTCAGAGAAATGTATACTATTGTATAAGGTAAAGTCTTATAAGTCTTTAAACAGAACACTTTGCTGAATTGGAACCAAAATCGTCATTTTTCTTGAAAGTTTAATTTATGTTTCTACAAAGATTTTTTTTTTTTCGCAGTTTAAATGCGAATATGTATAAGAAAACAAAAAGAAATCTTCATTTGTTACTTCAGTGTGATGTGTTTCTTAATTAATTTTAGTTACAAATGTTGAAAAATGAGATAAAATCATGTGTTATATGAACTAATGTAAAATTTTTTTTGAACTTTCCATTCTTGCCAGCTCAATTTCTATTCACGCATTTTGGATTTGAAAGGTATGCATAAATGGCTTTCACAATAAATACCAAAATGACTAATAGATTAATAAGTAATTTGTTTCTGAATATTTTAGCTACTGAATCCAAACTTCATTATTTTATCTACATAGCAAATAATTGTCATGCTCTGAGCAACATATTATATTTTAATTGCCTCCAAAAAATTGCAATAAATTAAAAACAACAGATTTTCAGCAAAATATAAATCCAGAGCTGCAATTAAACTGAAGTATATTTAACCTTATTTAACAGTAGTTGTTACTGTATAGATACTGTTTCAGTAAACCCATTACTGTCTACTCTAATCATTTGTTTCACTAATTGTCCTAATCAGTCATCCTGTTGTTGATCATACCCTGGCTCTGATGAGATAGTAAATGCGATGTAAAAATTGCACATCAGATGAATCTCTTTCAGGGCTTTGATGAGATAGTTTAGTTATATTAACGCCCTGTTTTAAAGCAATGCTGGGGCTATTTTGGGACGGACCTCGTAACTTTGAACCGCCGTCAGATGAAGAGGCCTGAGCTGGCACCCCACTTTTCAAACTTCCACACCACACGAGCGGGAGGTCATTTGGCCCTGATGGATTTAATGTGCACCAAACTCACTTACAAGACGGTTCTTCGGTGGAATCAGGTTTCGAAGCAAAAATCTAACCACTAGGCCATCGTGGTCCTTTGATGAGATAGTAAGCAAGATATAAGATTTCATATGAGATGAATATGTTTTAAGAAATTTGGAGATGGTTGTTAATCAAAGTTTGCTATATATGGCTTTGTTTATTATCTTCTCATCACATAATTAAGTTACATGAATAATTATAAGATAGCGAGGGCAATGCACTGAGAATTTAACACAATCCTGTTATTTCCTGCCATTCCATACTTTTTTTTTTTTCAGCAAATGGATTTGTTTGTTTGAGGTCAGCTGCTGTCACCCAATTGTAGCCATGTTTAGGTTTTATGGCTAAAGAAGGAAAAACAAGAATTATAACTCCATGGTTGGTCAGATAAAATATCAGGCCGAAGTTTCAAATCAACACTTGGAGACAGGAAAACTTTCTTATTTTTGGCCTAAATCTCCATAATAAGATTAATTTCTTTCTCAACTTATTATTGTGTTGAAATAAATTCTAACTCAATTTTACATTATATATTTGCAAAACAAACAATATCTCTATTATGAAGTCTGTAACAAATGTATCTTCACAACTTAAGAATTCAAAGATTTTGTATTTTAAATAATGTGTATAGTTACCCAAAATACTGTTTATGATAAATTTATTTAACAATGTGGCAAAAATTAAGGAATAAGGTAAATAATTTTTATAAATTATTAAATAAGCATTTAAAAATTGTCAAATATCAACTAAAGATTATAGTTAGGTTAGAAAATTTGATGAATTATTGTTATTAAGAAATTATATTTTGACATACATATTATATTCTTTAGGCAGGCGAAACGATTAAATTTTACCTCAAACAAGTTCACAACAATTACTCTTTTGTTACTTTTAATACATTTTAAAACATACATATATTTCTCTTTTAGCAAAGTCAACAATTTTATTGCAATGAACAGTTTAATTTTTTTCTCAAGTACAGAAAAATATATTAGCTCAATTTTTAAAAGAATCAATTCAAATAATTTTATTTTTCAACATCTTTAATAAAACTGAAGTCCTCAACAGACTTACAAATAAAACTTATTCCTCATGTAAATGAAAATTTGATATATATAAGTCAAATTATTTATTTCAATATCCAAAATGAAAAGGGAATTGACAGTGATAAAAAAAAAAAAAAAAAAAAAAAAAGATATCCGAGACCAATATAGGAAAAATCCATTTCAATGTTGATGAAAAAGAAAGAAACACAGAAATATAACAAAATGTCCTCTTTAATGAAGTAGAATCCAAATAACATGCAAAATCAAATGCAGATAACAAGTTTCTTTTAAAGAACCTTTGCATTAAAAAACATAAACCAATTATAATAAATATCTGCATAAGCTAACTCACTGGTTAGTACAAAACTCCAATTTTGATTTGATAAACTATCCTGAACAACATTTGTCTTTGTAACAAACAATATATATATGTGTGTGTTTCAAAATTTTTCGTACATAAATTATAACATTACATATTATTTTAGCGTTTTTCTATTACACATGCATAGTATCATTTTTACAGATGCACATTTCAAAAATATACATTTACTAAATCATTCTATTAAAAAGTACATTAGTAAATATAAGAAAGTTAGCCAGAACAATGTTACAGGTTTCTTTGAAAAGAAATCTACATATCAACAATTCTTAAGAATTTAAAATGATGTTCAAGTTTCTACTCATAAAGATGTTTGATCATATCCACTCTTAAGTAGAAGAATTTCAAAATTCTCATTAAGTATTAATAAACTTTCAACTTGTTCTATTCTAGCTCATGTTTTTTTTTGTTTAACCAATACATGAAACCAATTAGATAAGACTTTTTTTTTTTCCTGCTCTGGGCTAACTTTTATAAATATTTAACAAATTTATTTTTAATGAAACATATGAAGTAAATATTAGTTTCAGAATTAGTAAAAAAAAAAGTACACTAAGATGATCATTACCCAAAACGAATTGAACTCTAAACAATGGTAAATAAACGAGCAAGAAAATTTGCTCATCTTAGCTCATATACATGTGATAACAAAAAATATTCACATAGGTTCTTTTTAAGTTTATAAAATCACTTAAATCTAAAATGTTTAACAATAAACAGTTTGTTATCTTTTAAGAGGTAACAGTAACTGAAAAGAATGAGCAAAAAATATTGATCCTTACACCATAAAAAAAAGAAGAAAAGTTAATGTTAAAAAATGCATATATTTGTAAACATTTCACTTAAATATAAAAAAATATTAAGTATCGAAGACATAATGATAAACTGTTACCATTGAACCCCTCTGTTTGGCAAGTCCTTTACTTTATAAATTCGAACAAGCCAATGCTCTGTTGTGTATGCTTCTTCTAAAACATCCAATTCAAAATTCTTATTTCCTATTTCTGCGTTTCTCACACGATCATAGCCAGGAGGTTTGCCAGCTTCAGTATAAACTTGACCAAATCTATAGTAGCACATCTTATACATCAATGATTTCAAGAGGGTTTCAGAGCCATCTTTGTCAATACGGAATTCACCAGATGATGTGTAATAATCATTTTCTTTTATGTGCTTACCACGATCAGTGCTTCCACCAATTCTTACCATCCATAAGAATTTATTTATATCATCAGATGAGTATCCAGTAAGACCGCCAAAAATTACTAGCACATAATTCACATCCAACTCCCTCATTATTTCATATGCTTTATCCTCCGTAGAAGCCATTGCCTGTCCAACTCGAGATATATGAGTGTTGTTCCATGTATTGTTATCTACCAGGATTGTTCTATTAGCCATAGCTGTAATTTGATAGCCATAATCCCACCAGGACATTACTTTGGCATCCTCAGGAGTATTATGACGTAACCAATAATAAGCTTCTCGGAAGTCATCAAAAATAATTCGAGAACCATCATGGCTACGGGCTGAGAGTACAATAGATGGTGATGAGTATGCTTCTGATGTAACCCATGTGCAATGAAGCATATATGCAGTCAAAAAGAAAGACATACAGAAAATAAATGACCATGCAATTTCATTCTTCTTAAAGTAGTTACTGCCATATCGCTTAGCCTTCTTCTCTTGCGGAATAGTCTCCAATTGCTTACAATATGTTGTAAGAATTGATGAAACTCCAATTCCAGATAAAATACACATAACAGGAGCAAGCACCAGCATCAAACGGACCATCACTCCAGCAAAATAAATGCTAGTTACACCATACAATATTATGAATATATTGGCATCTGTCAATTTTGAAAAGCAGTAGTAAAGTCCAACAGGGAACATAAAAACCAAAAATTGTAAATCAAAGTAGAAACTTGACCAAGATGTAGGTTGATGTTCAGATACAGATGCAATGATGGGAATATTGTTTTTAGCGTAAGAAGGATCCAATAGAGAATAAAATCTTCCAGTCCAAGGAGATATTTTTCCAGTAATGGTTAAAACAGCCCCAGCAGAAATAGTGATTACAGCACAGATCGTATATATAGTTTGGATTAAAACTTCGTAATCTTCTTTACTTAAACGAGAACTAACATAATCAGCAAATGCATGGAGTTGACAAAGACCAAATACACCCAATGCAGCCATATGTTCACTGGATTGTACAGGCTGGAATCCAACAAATGATATCTGCATTGATAACAAAGTGCCCAAGCAATACAAAGTACTGTAAGCCACATATACACGGTGAGAAAATCTGCCAGTAATCATCAATGCCAACACATGAAGAGGTATTAAATTGATGAGGAACACATAACCACCCCATGATGAGACCATGTAAAAATAAGCAATACCACACATTCCAGCCCAGTAAATTGAACCAGTTTTTACAGCTTTGATCCACATATAATATGTAAGCAACATGCAGAAAATAGCAATTCCTTCATTATCATAAGAGCCTGCAACAGATCGTGATATATAGCCCGGAACAACAGATATCATAGCGGCTGCAACAAGTCCTGAAGAGGCATCCTTAAGTTCTTTTGTCAACAGATACGTGATGATGGTTGTAAGACTTGAGAATAAAGGAGCCAAGAAGACGCATACATTACGAATATCGATGGTTATGTGCAAAAACTGTAGGATACGATAAATCGTAGCAGAGGTTATCATGAGACCAGGATAAATGGTGCCACCAATAATTCTGCCAAGTGGATACCATGCTCGATCATCAAACCAATTATGAAAACTGTAAAATCCATTTTCTGCTAAGTATTTTGTTGTTCGATAGTTGAAGTAGGGATCAAATTCGTGAATGACACTTTCAAATCGTAAAACCGAAAACAGACGCGTAGAAAATGATAAGATAGCGGCCATAGACAGGATCAACATTTTCAATAAAGTATCCTGCTTCTCCGGTGACATGCGGCCAAACCACCCAGGTGGTTTAATTATTGGTGCTGTAAACATTTTGAAAATCAAATGTTCAACAAGAAAAGGTTAATTCAGTTTACCAAAACGACCATTAGAGAATCAGTCAGCAAACAAGAAATTCGGCTAAATTTTACACAGAAAGATGTGTTCTAAAATAGCACACTCAGAATTTTATCATATAAAAATAATTAGCCACGCACACTTAAAACTTAATCAACTTTGTCGTAATTAGAATATTATTTATCTGATGAACTCTTGTCACTATCTCCACATAAACGCCACGAATTTCATATCAAAAGCCGAAAGCGAAAGTTACAGTTTGTACAAATATTTCGAAGTTCTTATTTCTAGATGTAAAATTTATAAATATAATTGAAAAGAAACAAAGAAAAGTTTATTAAAATTATATTCTAGATAGGAATAAATTTAATTACCTGAGAGAGGTTTTTTTTTTCCTCTTTTAGCTTGTAAATGCCACTCAAATAGCGTGGAGGTGAAATCCACAAGTCGCAGCTTTTCATCTGAAACTATTGCGAATGCTGTTTAGGACTTTTTTCTATATATATTAAGTTTAAAAGCTGATAGAAGACTATTTTCTGAGCTTTTTTTAATTAATATTTTAAAATAAATTATAAAAAATAGAAAATCAGAGGTGACAAAAATATCTTATTACACGTAATTATTGCGATTATGTTACTATAACTGCAACTATAACAGCATGCGTGATTTGAAATGTTTATCGAATCTGAAATGAAAACAGAATAAAAGTTTGGATCATACGTTCAGGAGCATACGCCGGAAAACTAACTTTCATTCCTTCCTTCCTTTAGATCATGTTATAAAAGTGCATTTTCCCAACGATTCAATACTTGTTATTTTATTTTTTAATTAAAAGGTAAAGAACTTGAGCTTATAAATTATAATCACATTCAAAAGATTGCAAAAATCATATTTTGAAGCATAAATATTCAACTCTTAATTTTTTAAACTGATATGATAAAATATTTTTTGATATTGACCAAGAAATGTCTTGGGAATACTTAAAAAGAGAAATATGACTTAAAAATTGTATCAATTAATTTATATTTGGATTTCTACTAATATTTACTGGATTAATTAAAATATAAGAAAAAAGTGAAGGCTTTTAAAATGTCTGCTGTTTTTGTATGTTTCATATAGTAGTAAATTATCTATTATAAATTTTAACTAGGTTAACTCAATATTCCGTGATGGGAAAAAAAAAAAAAAAAGATATTTTTATGCGTTATACCATATAAACAATATATAAAAATATATTATTTTGATAAAATTATTCTGCTGTGTCTTTTGTTATCTACTGTTCGTTATATTAGAATGTGGAAAAAATTGCATGTTCTTTTAAAAATTTCTGGGTTTAAATCTTAAAATTTTAGAAATCAGGATTCTCAAAATACATATTCTGAATCCTAATTTGCTGATGATTGATCTGGGGAAATTTAGAATGTCATTCCTCTCGCCTAACCACATTTCAGAATTACTTCAGCTGTCTACGTAATCATCGTGTTGTTTTGAAGCAGGTTGTTAGTATAGCTAAACTAAATACAATTCTGCTGAAGAGTAATTTTTGCAGAATATATATTCATGAACTGATGTTTAATAGTATACCAATTATTAATGACTAAAATTATTTACCTAAGATGTCATGTTTATTACTATCAGCAATTAATTGTTAATAAAAACATGTCATTTTAATCTGTTTACCAATGGCATGCAGTTTAATCAAAAGTTCTCTAATGTCATTCGATCAATTCACAAGTTTCATATTTATTATTAGCCAGTCTTGATAATCAGTTGATTTTGTGGGTATATTAGTCATGTTTCAGTTAAATCTCTTATGTAAATCTTGATATTCATTATTCCTCTACAAAATATTTTTGTGACGGGCATTAAAGCTGTATTCTTTTAATTGACTTAACCTGTTCTGACTTTTGCATAAATGAACCTTTCTGATGGAGTTGAGTATTATGATATTATAGTATCATTAAAAAAATGTTTTTCTTTAGCTTTCAACAATAAGAGAAAATCTTATGATTAAATATTTACTGAAATAAAAAAATTTTGAATTTCATTATAGCAACGAAATCTATGGTTTTAAATTATTAAAAATATTTTTAAAATTGCCAACATATAAGAAAATTTGTTATAACTAAATTATTATAATTAAAAATCAATTTTGTTGATATTTCCAGGAATTATTACAGAAAAATGCCAAAATACAGCTTTATTTTTTAGTTAATTAAAATTAAAAAAAAAACACATTCTAAGATACATGTTTTTACTTCTCATAGTGTATAAAATTTGGTATCTCTACATCAAACAGTAGAATGTTAACACACATATTTTCTTTTATTATTAGTCGAGGTTGTACAGATTCATAATTATATAAGAGTTATACCTAAATAAGGTACTATTTAATTTTAAGATATATTTTTAAAATTAACAAATATTTCAAATATATTTTAATAGTTATTAACCATTATTTTTTTTATGCAATGGCATATTTTTTTCCAGAATTTTGAACCTTTTTTTTATTTGTCATTTATATTGTAGTTAATTGCTTTTTAATGAACGCATGTAAATTTAGTCAGAACAGCAACAGATATGTTCTAAACAAGTTCAAGATTCTTCTGAGTTATAAAATTTCATTAGACAGATATTATTTTAGTTAAATATTTCTTTCTTAAAACTTTTTTTTCAATTATTCTTTAATTACAATGGTTATACAGATAGAAAAAGTGATGAAATATTTTGAACAATCTCTAATCATTGTTCTTACACTCTTCAATTGCAATTTAATTATAGAAATTGTAGTAGAAATTGAATATTAAGTTTTCAAATGTTATATTGCAGTATGAAATAATTCATGTTTTCATTTCGATAGGAAAAATAATAAGATTTGTTTGTCAACATGCAGAAATTTTGAAACAAATCTTTATTTCTATTCACTAAATGATAGCGGAATAATTTTTAGCATTTTATTTAGTCATAAAATAGTGCCATCTTTAACTAATGAAATATCAAATGGATAATTTAAATCTTATTTATATTTTGAGTGCCTGTAATCAAAAGAATCATTAAATATATAATTTTGAACTAATTGTTTGTTTTCCCCAATAATTTTGTAATAATAATTTCAATCTAATTTCTAAAAAAAAAAAAAAAAAAAACACATTGATATATTAATTTATTAATTTTTCTTACATTAATATAAGAATTAATATTATTAATATAATTTCTTATATTAATTAATATATTAATTTTTCTTCTTGAATAAGATGCAGATCTATATACTATTTAGATCCATATACTATTTTAAAATAATACTTTGTGGATGAATATATTTTGTTTTAAAAGGTTATTATTTTTTTTTAGGCCTAGAAGTCATTGAAGAGTTAATCCTTACATTCCCTCTTTTAAAATATTAAGGAATAATATTAAAGGTAAAGTACCTTTTACTTTTATTTTCCTTCAAATTATCTCAATTAAGTGGCAAATTTAGGCAAATATTTTTCTTGCCATAAGATGCTTTTCTTTTTTAGATATTAGAGTACTCCTTAAAACATTTTACTTTTATAGTGTTATTATTTGAAAATTTTAATGAAAGTATAATTTAGTACTATATATGCTTTTGATAATTTTTATTATATAATCTAATAATACTTATAGAATTATCTTTTTGTGTAAAACAATTTTTTCAGGAAAAATGTTAGGACCCACTACATTATTTATTAAGCATTTGCCTTCGGAACTTAATGCAGCAGATCGAGAAGAACTATTAAAACTTGTAGGTGCTGTCAAGGTTCGAGTCATGCCAGATGAAGGAAAAATGAAATATAGTGCATTTGCAACATTTGCAAATCAGGAAGATGCAAAGTATGCATTGTCCCTTTTACATCAAAGAGAAATCTTAAACAGACGTTTAGTGGTTGAATTTTCAAGGGAACAACATGAACATTTTATTCCACATCTTAGTGATTATTCTAAATTTCAGATTGAGACCCCAAAGGATAATGCAATGAAATTAACAGAAAAAGAAGTTCTTAGAGCAGATATGGAAGAGTTTTCTAGAAAATTGCATGGTGTTGCACCATCTCTTGGATTAGACTATTTGCCTTCATCTTTATTGAAATACAAATATCCCCCGGCTACTCCAACAATCATACAAAACATAAGTCATGCTTTAGCATCTGTACCTAAGTTTTATACGCAAGTCTTACATCTGATGAATAAGATGAATTTACCTGCTCCCTTTGGACCATTGACCCCTGCACCACCTTTAACTCCAGATATTCCTGTACAGGAAAGTGAAGATGTTGTCGAAGGAGATTCACATTACATGGAAAACACTAATGCTTCTTCAGAAGAATCTGAATATGAAAGTGAGCCAGATGCTGAAAAGCCAAAAGTTGTTGAAAAAATTTTACCTCAGAAGAGAGCAGTCCAAAAAACTAAATTTAAAAAGAAACCCAAATTTTCTGATTTTATACCAGTATCAAGCAGTAGTAGTACAAAGCAACAAACAGAACCTTCAGAAGTGTTTGAATCTCAGCCTTTAAACCAGAAAAAAATTAGCATGAAGAATATAGAAAAAATAAATCCTATTGCAGTCACAACAAGCTATGAAACAGCTGGTGGGTTTGGAGCAATTGAACCTCCTAAAGTATCAGATGATAATTCAGATAATAAACTAGATACTTCTGAGGAAAATTGGAGCACTTCTCAATTTATAACTTTGGATGAACTGAGGAAGAAAAAAATATCTTCCAGAGAAATGAAAACAATGTCTATTTTTCGGAATTTCTCACCTGGAGAACCTACTTTTCGGTTATATATTAAAAATTTAGCTAAGCAAGTAGAAGAAAAGGACTTGCGTTATATATTTGGAAGATTTATTGATCCAAATTCTGAAAATGATAAAAATATGTTTGATATTCGACTTATGAAAGAAGGTAGAATGAAAGGCCAAGCTTTTGTGACTTTAGCCAATGAAAAACAAGCCATGGAGGCAATTAAAGAAACTAATGGCTTTATATTGCATACAAAACCTTTAGTAGTTCAGTTTGCTAGATCAGCTAAACCTAAGGAAGCAGAGAAGAAAGAAAAATAAACTTCTTTAACAAATTTATTTTATTTTTATTAACAGCATTTATATTGATTTTATTTCTATTTCAGTACATACTGATGGAAGATGACAGGATATGTGTTAAACTTCTGTTTTTTGCCAAAGCTAGAGAATTAATGGAAAAACATGAAATGGAAGCCCTATTTCCTTCAGGTTCATATGATTTCCAAAAATTGTTACAACAGATTTTGAATGTGTGTGAAAATTTACAACCTATTGCTGAGAATGTAATTCTTGCTCTTAATGAAGAATATGTTGAAACATCAGAAAATATTTCATTGAAAGATGGTGATGAAATAGCAGTTATTCCACCATTAAGTGGAGGCTAATTACAATTATTTATGCATTAAAAAAATGTAAATATTGTATTTTCTTGTTGATTGTATCTGTATATACTTGATTTAAGAGCTCTTTTTAATATTTGTTTGATTATAAAAAATGTTTTTGATAAATGTACTACAATAAAAAAGTCTGATAAAATGTATATACCAGTGCTTTAAAATAAAAATATTGGAAAATGAGATTTTTTTAAAAACTTTATTAGATTCTCTTTAATACAATTTATTTTGTGTATATCTATTATAGTTACTGCAGATATATATGTAAAATGGGAAAAATAACATATTTTTTTATTGAAATTACATTTCAGGATACATCTTTTTTTATTCTTATGCTATGTCAGAATAATCAATTTCCCTCATATCTCCTGTCTTTAATATATATATATTTAATACGAGTTCCACTTTTAACATTAGTTGATAAATAGGATTGTATGTTTTGCACAGAATTTAAAAATAGATGCATAATTTTAATTTAATATAAATTTGAAATTTATCACTTTTATCCATTTAAATGATTGGTATATTAGATTTTAATAAATTTATTCAAAAATTTTATAAGACAAATAAAATTTGATGTATATATATATTTAAAATTACAAGTTATAGGAGCTGCTTTACAGATTCACTGTTTTCATTACATAGACATGTAGAGAATCTATAAATTCTAGCAAAAAAAAAAAAAGAAGCAAGCTGCAAAATCATTATTTGTTACAGAAAGTTACACTGCTATTCTTTAATAGTGCTAAAAATACAACATGAAAATCATTTTGGCAGCACAAAGATTGACAGTTATTGTTCAGAAGTGAAAGTAAAAGCTTCTGTGTACATGTATCCATCCTATTGAACAAATAGAATAGGTAGATATGATGAATCGACAGATTAATTTGAATCTTTGTCTTGTTTTCCTACCTTCTAGAAATGAATTAATTAAGGATCATCGTTAAGTTATAAATCACACCCTTTTCTTGCCAGTATAAATAAATTAACTATTTTATATTAAATTTTACATTGGGCTTTGTGAATAGTTTGTAAATGAATATTGCTCAATAAGTCTTATGAAAGATCTTGGTTAGATATTTTGTCTGTGTCTGTTTGAATATAAAACAATTATTTAAATTTACTCATTCTCACTAATGCAAAGATGATCCAAATATAAGTTCATATATAATTTTTTATTTAATAACATAAGTAATGTTTACTATTATTTTTTTTCCCTAAAGTAATGTGTGTTTAGTCTAGATTTTTAAGAAAACTTCATATTCAAATGAAATGTGATGTATTATTTTGGTGTTTTTTAGAAAAATTATGCATTATAATTTGTTGAAGAATGCTCATAATTTTAGTTTAGTGGAATTATTTTGGGGTTAAATGGCATTTTTCTTGATCAATTAATATTTTATAAACTGTTTCATGAATAAAATGCTCCAATCAAAATATCAGTAAATAAAATTTATTGGCATTATGTACATTTCAACTAATGCTGCATAAATTATTTTGCATTTTGTACATTTACATTAATTTTGAATCCTAGTACTACAATCCATCTCCATATATATTCTTGTCCAAGGATTCAAGAAGCTCTGTTTTAGTTAGTTTGAAGTTACTTTCAATCCACTGCGTTTTCAGATTTGTCATAATCTCAGTCATTTTTGGTCCAGGTTTGTATCCTTTTTCCATCAAAACATGTCCACTGATTGGAAATTTTGGAATTTTCCACTCACTCAGTTCTTTATATAAACATACATCTCCTCTGTACTTCAAAATCTCACAGCACCATTCATGGGTATCACTCACTTTATTTTTTGAGTTCATTATAAGATGTATAAAGGGCCGTAATGGTGGATGGCCTGTGACATTTTTGTTATTAATTAAAAATAGTGCTAAATCCCTGTCATACTTAGAAAACTTCAACCGTGAATGTACAGCCAAAACCTAAAAGAACAAATATTTTTTGAAATATCAAATTTTCATTCAATAAAATTTTTATAAAACTGACATTTCACATTTCATTTATTTACTTTATAAATCATGGCATCCAAAGATATATTATTAAATACAAATCTAAATATTAAATGTTTTTGTACTTTTTCTGAATTGCTGCTGACATTTTTTTAAAATCTCTACCAATGATAAGGAAAGTGATTTCAGTGTTTTCTTCACTATAACTTCTGAAAATATTATTATACAAATATGAATTTTAAACCATTCTAAAATTTAAAATATTGTCTTTGTAATTATACCAAATTAATAATCATTCAATTTTTTTATCAAAATATTAGCAATATTAAATTTCTTTTCCTAATTTCTAACAATATATTACATTCTTGCTCCAAAATTCAAACAGTTTTCATTGTTTCATCAAAAAGTGAAATTACAATATCATGAAATTTATATTGTAGTTGAATCAAATATTTATGTTTTTAATAGTGTTATGATGTTATGGTATAGTCCCCATTATAAGAGTTCATGTACACAATAAAGAATAAGTAAAAGAAATAAAATAACATAGTTTTAATGTTAGGCAATTTCGCACAATCTTAAACATATCTATAAGTTATATCTAAAAAATTTATTTGAAATAAAATAATTATTCCTAGTGAATCAGCTGGCCACCTGGGGCGACTAGTAATTCAATAAAGTATATATTTCAATAACTTCGCCAATTTGAATATTTGACATAAAATTTAAAAACTGAATAAACAAATTTTATTCAGTTTATAATTTGTCAAATTTTTGTCAGTGCTCTATAAAAGTGTACTTTACACTACTAATTAATAAAAAATATTCCTGAATTACAATAAATATAAATTTGTCATGGTCGGTATAATTTCATAGCATGCTATTATATCAACATCCATCAATAAGTCTTAAGACAACTGAGTTAATATAGTAACAACATGATTTTAATAATAATGACAAAAATTCGCATTTGAATATATTTTATTAATGAGAAACCAGATGTTAATACTTTATATTTTTAATTAAAATATAGCAGTTAAGATAATGAAGAGACTTATATTCAAAGATTTCTTAACAATCTTAAAATTATCACCTTTATTAATTTTGAAATCATTTTAACCAATGATTAATGTGGTGACTGATAAAATATAAAATTGGCATGCTTTACATATGTAAAATCATTAATATGTAAAGGGCGATATTTTTTATATTTTTCATTTTAGTTTAAAAGCAGAATTTTCTTATTTATTAATACATTTAAAAAAAAATTATGATTAAAATACTTTTGAGAGGTATGGAAGCATGATTTAACTGTTTCTGTACAGTAAAATCTCAGAATTAATGGAAAAAAAAAAAAACAATGATTGGCCACTAGGAGGATTACAAAATTAATATAATTATAAATATATTATACGTTTTCTTATAAATTTAAGACAAATTATTTCATGCATAAATTCAACAATATATATTTATATTTTACTGAAGCCACCAGTTAAAATATTCCTGTGTGCTATTGAATTATAAGGAGCTAAATAAAAACAACAATATAAACACAGCTAGATTGAATTTTTTATAAAACCCTCAAAAGTTTACCACATGATTGAATTTAATCCTTTAATTATTCTTAAAACCGGCATCCAATATATATAATTCTGATCAGATGTCATAGACTGTAATTGCTTCTGAATTTGCTTTTCAAATTAAGGAATTAACATATGACTAAAAGCTGACATAATATATTTTATGCAGAATTAATTTTCATACATCTTTTAATCAAGTGGATATATTAAACGAATAACAATGAGTCAATCGGCAGGAACCAAATAGGTCAAATGTGAAATTCAATATTAAACTTTGGAGTATAAGATTATTTTTAAAGTGTTGTACATTTTATGCTTACCACTTTTATTTACTTCTATTAAAACTAGAAAATGAATTATTTAAAATAATGCTCTTAAATATAATTATATATACTATTATATAATATATATGTAAATAATTAATATATAATAAAATAGATTAACTTACATTGAATATATGCATTTATACACATGAAAAAATTTTACATGAAAGCAAGAATTTTTTGCCAGATAGCAGCACTTCTGACAGATTTTAACAAGTAAATGGGAACCAATAACTAATATGGCATTGTTAATTTGTATAACATTTACATTATAGATTAAGCCACCATTAAAAACAGTAATTATATACAGGAGTGGAATAAACTTGCTAGATGTCTGATGCTCAAATCTTGAGTAATTGTTGAAAATAGCACAAATATTTACTTACACATTTCAAAATGGCAAGCCTTATAATCACATTTTTTATTAATAATAACTTATTTAACTATCATAATTTATTGTTCTTTATTGATAAATAGTGTATTTTTTTTTTTTATCTTAAATGAACATGCTATATTAAAAGTTTCGAGAAATGTTGCATGGAAACAGGCTCTTTTTTTAGGAAAATAATTTAGTATGTTAATGAACAAATAACCATTCATCCTCAAATAAATATTAAGGAGTCATGAGTTAATTAAATACAAATGTTAAAATATAATAAAATCCAAGCAATAAAAAATGATAAATATTTAATATATATATATATATTTTGGGCTTCCCTATCAGTCTAGTGTTTCTGTGCTTGACACTTGAGCAGTATACTTTGCCTATATAATCCATCCTTGATTACGTATAAGTCAAATCTACATACACATACTTACTTCTTCTTCTATTCTAAGTAAGGCTGCTAATCTTGTGACAGGATGAGGCTTCATAGGTAGTGCCCTGTCACAGACATCAGCATATTCTGCTACATTTGGATTTTCTGGTAATCCTAAAATTAAAAGTTCTTGAAATATAATTTACATATATTACTAATAGACATTTAGATGTCATAATATTTTACTTGTAGTAAATAAAAATTGGGTTCACTTGGGTAAATGTAAAGATATTGGTGACAACTTATAATCTAATATCCTTAAATCAACTATCTTATAAAAGAGAGACTGTGAGAAGCTACTAATTAATCTGTATTTTTAGACTAAATTTTCTAAAGAATAAACATATTTATATAAAGCGAAGATTCACCAATGTATTTTTAAATTATATTGCATTTTTTTGTCAAGTTGAGAGAAATATGGAAAAAAAATCATTCCAAACAATTTAGATACACACATCATTAATTAAATTTTCTCCAGTCATAATAATTTAAATATTTCACTGCAAAAAAGAGCCGAGATAATACCTACAGTACATTTGGCTAACTTTACACCATCAATTTCATTTTTTAATTCACAATGTATAAATGCAGAAAACCTGGTTGAAAACTATAATAATAATAATAATATATATATATGAAGCACAAATGAAATTATTTCTTAAGCTTTCATGATGGAAGATAATAACTATAGTAAAAGTTGGATAACATCAATATCATCTTTAGAACATCAATATCATTTTTTAATTCACAATATGCAAACTCAGAAAATAAAATTAATTTTTAATCACAAAACCTGGTTGAAAACTATAATTATTATTTAAATATATATATCAAGCAATAACAAAGGGGCATATGAGTTTCCACATTATACTTTGGATAGAAGTTTTTTTGTTGATAAATTCTATTCAAATCTCGATTATCATTCAGCCTATTTGATATCTGAAAAATTTATTTTTAACTGAATCCTTAAGCTTTAAAATAATTAATTTCAAGTCCCATTAAAAAGAACATCATTCAAGGGTTTTTCCAGTCAACTGAATTTTATTCTACAAAAACAATTTATTTACAAAGCTGTTACCACATAAATGAAAGTAGATAAATGAAAATTTTTTTTAAAGTTCTAGTGCATCTACTTGCTAACATGATTTATCATACATAAGGATTGCAACAGCAAAATATTACAACCATCATAAGATACTGCACAAATTTCAAAGCGAATTGATAATAATATTCAACATACAGAGCAAACATTATAAATAAATAAATAAGGACCATAATATATTTATTAAAATAAAAAAATGTAATATTTCATGAAATATTTTAAAAAGTAATGTATTAAAAACAAATGATTGCAGCATATTACCAATAAAGGGAGCAATTCCTAAATCAATCATTCTTAACATAATTTCTTTAGCAAAGTTACCGCTAAGAATCTTTTTCAATTCCATCCACAATCTTTCACCAGATATTTCTAAAAAATAAATAAATAAATAAATAAAGTTGTGAAAATTATAAGAAGCATAAAACACATTAGAGCAATTATTTTTCTTTTTTTTACAGTTTTTGAACTTCATTTTTAGGTAATAATATATACAGTTTATTATGTGGAACAACTGATGACATCTGTAATTGAAAAATTTTATATTTTGATTATAATTATTTTAATAACAGAATAATTTGAGAACAATAAGCATCTAAAGACAAATTGCATTTTGTAATTAAAAATAATTTCATTGCTTGAAAGCATAAGATGGTATTTAAAAGTACAAGAGAAAAAAAAGAATACTTTTTACTTATTTGTCTGTATGTAGAAAAAATTCAACTTTACAAATTTCATCAATTTTTCAAAAAATGAATTTTTTTTTATCAATGTAAATAAAAAACAAAAAGCACGAAAAATAATGCATTTAATGTAAGCAATACATATGCATCTGCTATACTAAAATAAAAATGACAATATTAAGTTTTATGTTTAAATTAATTTCAATAAATTAAGCTAATGCAGAATCCAATACCAAACATATGCATATACTGGCAAATTAATGATAAAAAACAATTGTTTTCATTCTGAAATAGTTTGTTTGTTAAAATATTTAGTATTATTTATAACTCATATATTTGTAATTGTTATGCAATAATATGAAATATATATGTAATTGTTATGCATAATATGTTTTTGAAAATAAGCAAGAATATTTTTCAAAATAACAGTTATTCAGGGTGCTTGTTTACTTCTACAACCACTGCAATAATGTGCCGAAACATGCAAAATATTGCCAACTATCTTGGCATCTTATGAATGATGGAGCTTGGCAATCTCAAAGTAATCCAAAAATCGCAAAATGAATTCAGGAATGCAAGCATTTTGATATTTTATGTAAAACGATGTGTGATAGTTTTGACAATTTGAAAATTATCAAGTAAACCCATGAGACATAAAAATAAACATTGTATTTATAACGTGTATATCGGAAACTGAAATGTATGATATAACAGTCGAGTATTAAATGAAAGAAATGAACAAACTTGATATTTTGATTTCAAACAATTCTTTTGAAATTCTTTATAATGATTACAATATGAGGAATTTTAGGATGGATGGGATGGTGATGAGATTCTACAGAAGATGATCCAATTTAAAGCTTCTAAAACTTTTTGACTTATGGTTTATATTATTATTTTCAAGCAAAGTCCCCCCCCCCAAAGAATTGGTTGTAAAATCAAATACGAGGGAAAACATATCAGAGAGTATTGAGGGGGTGGGAAAGAAATTCAATTTAAATTAACTAATCAATCAGTTTTTTCAAAAATATTTCAAATGAGTCCCCCCCCCTTGTTATTTTTGTGTTAAAAAAAAAAAAAACGTAAATTTTTTCCATTATTATCAATAATATTCTAGATTTCTGCACTTAAGTTGAAATTATGGTTCAGGAAGCACTGATTTACTTGGTCAAAAACTTAAAATGTAAAAGGGACAAGAATGTTTTATAAGTTAATTTTGTAATATTGAAATTATTTTAATAAAGCTCACTATTTTACCTATGAATAATAATTTCAAGAAATTCCTCACTAGAAATACAAAAAAAAAAATCTCAAAATATAGTCTATCCAACTTTTAAAAATACAAAACAAACCCACTGCCTAATCCTTCAGCATTTTTCCTGATCGCTTCTAATGTCTGACTATCATGATTATCTGGATGAACTGCAATTCTTCCATAAAATCTAAAAAAAAAAAAAAAAAAAAAAAAAAAAAGTAAATATTTTATTTAAAAAAGTTATGTTAATTTCACTTAGATCAAATCATAATCACCATAAGCTTTAATATAAGAAAAACAAAAATATTTAAAAAGACAAAGGAATTATGAATTCCTTTTGCAGTGATCATTTTAGAATATTTTTGATGCAAAAACATTCCATTAAATTTATAAGTTGTATGCTGAAAAATGTAAAAATAATCTCACAGAAAAGAGTTAATATATTACACTGACTTATAACTCAAATTTTACAACTACTCACAATTTTATTTTATTTATATTTCTCTAGTATTGTTATATTTACTTCATTATTATATTTTATGGTTATTTTTATTATAATTGTTTTTTTAATTTTCCTTCATTACATTAATCTCATGCTTTCATTTTATGTTCCATATCCGCATGATGTGCATTTACCATGAATGAATATTCTAAGAATTTACAAAAGTCCCTTTTAACTACAGCTTATTTTTTATAAAAGTAAAAATCTATAGATTCAATATATATATATATATATATATATATATATATATATATATATATATAACAGATAAAGAAATCTGGCATCCAATGCAGACATGAATACACAAAAATATTAAGTGCTCATATAAGTTTTGAAAAAATTGGAATTTTATTTTTAATCTGAAAGTTATTTTAAGCCTCTGGAACATTTTTTATCTTAACAGACAGGCAAAAACTTTTCAGTATTCTCTTAAATTAAAAGCAAGTGGAAATAAAAAGGATACATTATATTTATTTGTTAATGAGGTGCATACAGTCTCCTCCTCACCTAAATTACGTTACCACAAAAAGTAGTTGAGTAAATAATTTATATGAACTATCCCTATGATTATTAAACTAAAATGCAGCTTGAAGACACATAAAATTTTTACAATGTTTGAGAAAATATCAAACAGACTAATTTTGAGAATCAAAGAAAATGAATTTTTAAAACATATAAATAACAAAATATTTAATGTTATATAAAACAATTAGTTCATGATTATTAATAAATGAACTATATAATTATCCCCACGCATCCACAAAAAACTATATAAATAGAGAAATTACAGGTTTATATTAAAAAATGAAAAGTAAAATATCAAAATATGCTCTGATATCCAAAGCCAAATATATAAAAACAGAAAAGAATTTTCCAGTTCCAGTTTCCAAAAAATATGTTAAAAATGTTTATTTTAATAAATTTTTAAAAATTCTTTTTATTATTAAAAAAAATCACATTACATAAAATAGAACGAATTAATTAAGCTAGAAAATATTTAGAAACTTGTTCTTAAATTGTCTGATGTTGTGCATTTCTCCACCTCTACCCCCTGAACCATTTGCCACCAGCGACCTATCACTTTATTAATTTGAAATATCAATGATATTTCCTAGGATAAGAATAAGACAAATATAGCATGGTTTTAAATATTCCTTATGTCTAGTTACAAAATAAATAACATGTTCTGGTTCTATTACACTCCTGGTTTTAAAAAATATTTCATGATGGAAGTGTCAATGCATCAATGCCAATTTGAACTTATTTATTTTAATATAAAGATGTAAAACTTGACATGATAATGTGTTTATATTTATTTCATATGAAACAAAGAATTAATTCTTGTTGATTTTGGAAAGGTTATAAAAAAAATCAAACACCTGAAGTATCGAAGAATCCTTAAATAATCTTCTTGAATACGATAATCTGGATCACCAACAAAGCGGACCTGTTTTTTTTCTAAATCTTCTTTGCCATTAAAATAATCATACAAGTTTCCCTCCAAATCTTAAAAGAAAACAACAACAACATAAGATCATAAATACAAGAAATTTGCTTTCAATAATGAATTAATTTATGACCTAGATCTTACCTAAAAACATTGCATTTATGGTAAGGTCTCTTCTGCCAGCATCTAATTCCCAATCAGTAGTAAATTTGACTTCAGCATGTCTACCATCTGTGGTCATATCCACTCTCAGAGTAGTAATTTCAAAGTTTTGTTTATCATTTAATCTAATAGTTACAGTTCCATGTGCTTCTCCTTTACGATGCAACATGCGTATACCTGGGGAAATAATAAAAATTCTTGTATTTTTATAGCCCACTAAACAATTGTTAGTACTGATTGAAAATCTTATTACCTTCAGCTTGAAAGATCTTTTTCATTTCATCTGGAGTTGCAGTGGTTGCAAAGTCAATATCTTCAGGCTGTTTATCCATTAAGAGATCACGAACTGCACCACCAGCCATTCTTAATCCATATCCATATTTTTTAAACAAGTCTGATAATGCATTGACTTCTGGTGTAAATATGCTTCGAAACTGGGGAGTGTCAAGTTTCATTGTAAATAACTTCGGTTCTGGTCTTGAATGTAGGAAGAATAACTGTAGTAAGCTACTAGGTTGCTTGAAATTTGTAAGAAATAATTTTCTTACATGAAAAATTTTTGCGAAGTAGTTAAACTTCATTCAGGCACAAGTCGCAGTATGTTGAATGAGTTCCTGTGAAAATAAACAGTACTAAAAAGTAAATATATATTTAAAAGTTAGAGGATTTAAAATTACTTATGATGAACTATGATTTAATAAAAAGAAAAGAAAACTTTATTCAATTCATAGATACTATTTACACATGGATAAATAAGCAAATTAATTAAAAAAATATAAGCGTTAGAAAGATTATTTTGACAGAAAAATGTAGTTTTAAAAGGTTAAAATATGTTGCAGGGTATAAAATACTGATATTAATTGAAGTTTATGATAATGAGTGGAAAATAAATGCTCCACTGAGTTAAAGAAAACTGTACAAATATTCAAATGCCATTGCAGCAACAATATAATTATATTAATGATTTCTTTTATTACACTGTTTTAAGGAACTATAAATACAATATCATTTTAATGTATTGGAGTGATGCATCAAACTACAAAGCAACATTAATAGATATTTATTGAAAATCATCACTATAAAAGTTTTTTTGCCAAAAGGGTTATTTTTGAATAAATAAATTACATATACACATATTAAGAAAAATATATAATTTTTAACTTCAAAAGAAAAAGATTCAGTAATCAGATATTAATATTTAATTAGAGTTACTGTTATTCATCATACAGTCTTCATATAGTAGTAAGGTGATTGCTTCAAATTGTATTAAACACTTTGCACAGTATTACTGGTTTGAAATAGCCATTTGTATTTCCTTACTGATTAAGAATATAAAATAACTGGCATTTAATGTTCTTTTAATTACCTCAGAATAAAAACAGGTGTTATTAGGAATGCAAAATAAATGTGATATATGTTTTATAGATCTGTTATAAGTCTTCAATCTGAATTCCAATCAAATTTTATTCATCAGTAAACAGTAATTTTTTCAAATTATCTATAACTACACTATAGTTAAATTTAATAAATAACAGATAAAAATTTTGAAGAAATTTATAAGTACTGCAGAACATATTTAATCCTTTCCCTATAATTGGTATAGATGCAATAACAATTTTTTTTTCTTTGATGTAAAAGTTTATACAACCATTATGACAATTTATTCAGATACTCTGCTCCCTCTTGCAAACCAACAAGCATCATGTTTAATTTATCCATCCTATTGTATTTATTACTATATATGGACTGGCTGTTAATTTTTACTGAAGAAAAATAAGAATAAGTAACTTCATGGACATCAATAGAAATTACAATTGCTTATTTTCTAAGGTTATGAAAGCCTTTTCCAGTTGCACTAAATCAAATTTTGAAATAATTCTGAAGCCAGAACCATTTCAACATTCTCAGCTAAAGATGCATCATGGAAACTATTTTACCTGCAATTTAAAGATTAATTAATTATTCTGACTTCCTTGGTTAAATAAGATCTATTGATTAGTTTGAAACTCTTAAGAGCAAAACATAATGTTCATCAAAATATTTCACTAATCAAAATTATTTTATCTATATAACATATGAAACAAGTTGTAGTTCTTCATATTCTCTATCCACCCAAAATAAAATATGAGCATTCAAAGCTTTTATTTTATGCTTTATATCGCTTTAGAATTACATCAAAACTATGAGATGCCAAAATGAACAGCATCGTATTATTATGTTTACTGTTTTATGTTGGAAGCAGTTTTCAGTCAAGATAGAACCCAAGATGATGCAAGACGTGCAATAAATTACCATTAGAAAATAAAAGTAACGATCAGTTTTATGTTTCATTTTAAAGGGACAGATAAGTTTTATATATAAGTAGACTCTTTCTTTTTTTTAATTCTGAAAGCAAATTATTTATAAAATGTTTTCCCTTTGTAAGCCACAGAATAAAAAAATAATGTTTAAGCTCATTATTATTTCCATCATTCGTAAAAAGCATAAGATTCGTCTTCCTTGTATGAGATCAAATAAATTATGTTTACAAAGGCTAAAATGGATTTACATACATTCAAACAGATGTTACCAATGTAATTAATGAAAACGATATACAACGTTAGCGGTGCTCGTGCTCCAATCAAAACAAATATTTTATCTTGAAGTTATAGTGTTTACAGCTCGATTTTCAAAAATTAAACTTTAGCTAGTTGAATTTTTTTTCTTTTGATAGAGATCGAATAAAATTAATCTAATGAATATATTTTAAATTTCTCTTGTATTAATAAATTTAATTGCCCATCATGCATATATAAACAACAAGTTAATGATAATTATGCCACATTTCTAAATACCGAAGAGAACTGAAATATATTTTGTTTACATTTTAATATATTTTGCCTTGCCATGTGAGTTCCGTCAGTCGAATATCAAAAATGTTGAGATAAATTATGAAGAACATTATAAAATCCATTGAAAATTTTTAAGATACTGACTTTTTTTAAATTATGAAAATTTTTTTTTGGGGGGGGATTTTATGCTTGAGCATTATTTATTATATTAATTGATATTTTCATATTAATTTTATTTTAATGGGAAAGATGGAGTTATTTATTTATTGTTTTAAAAAGATATAGAATGGAATTTAATTGCGAAATTTCAATGTGTGTAATTTTTCAATAGTATAGAATTTATTATTCAACATGAATTTTCACGTTAAAAGATCACAGTATTATGATGGGAGATTTCCACCTTTTCGTAAGCCATCAGAAATAGGTTACTTTTCTTTAGATGGGGAAAGAGAATATCACGATGATAACCGCCAATTGAAATATATAATTCTTCCACGTAATTTGAAAAATGTGCATATGGACTTGAATGTTGGATATGAAGATGCCGTCAGGAAAGATTTTGGTAAAAAGGAAAAAATTGATACTATTTTAACTTGGATATTATACCACCAAGAAGAAGTGAAAAAATACTTTTATGTACCAAATTCGAACAAGTTAGTATTTGAAATTACTGAAACTTCTGTTTTAAAGTTTTTCTACAAAGGCAAAAAATGATTTAACTATCAAAAAACAATAATATATAAGCTTGGCAAAATCTATTGATTTATACTGGAATTGGAAATATAAAAAGGGCTTTTAAATAAACTATAAAGTTTTTGGTTTAATAAAGTGAATTTTGTAATTAAAACATTCGGATCTGGAATAATGGTTTGATGAGCTCTATCTATGAATTCACCACATATAAATTGATTGGAGAGCTTAGATACTGATAAACAATATCGTATGATATCATATTTCCTTAAATATCATATAAAATTGCTTTCCCTGGATTTGTATGATTGATACAACATCAAATCGTAAATATACATATTAAATTATTAATTAATTAAAATTATAGGATAATTTAATACCAGTATTAAATTCTCCACAATTGTATTCCACAAATAATACGATGTTAATAATAGCACATTTTCCCTGATTTTTAATTTTCCTGAATTTAATTTATATATATATATATATATATATATATATATATATATATATATATATATAACCAATCTAAAGTAAGAAAAAGTTTGAAAACGAAACTAAAATGAAAACGAAACAAAACAGTTTCGAAATCGCAACTAAAATTTATTACCTATTTAAACTAAAACCAAAAAGGAACTTCATAGTATTTAGAGAGTGCAATTGCAGCTACTTCTAAAACACAGATGAATTGTTACTAAAGTATTAGAATCAAGTTAATAGGAAAAACAAAAATCAAATAAAAATTAAACCAAAAAAATTATTAAAAAAATATTAAAAAGAATCTGGCCTGAAGACTTTTTCAAGGGTCACCCTCAGGCAGGGATTCAAATAAAGGGATTTTTTCTGTGAGGACATACAGACATAAGTCTAATAATGATTCCTCGTGACCCGAAAATCCCCTGAAATTATGCTCAAGAGATATACCATTTTAACAGAAAGGAAATACAAAATAACAAATTAGAAAAAAATAACCACAAAGTAAAAATACAATAAAAACAATAACAATAAAAACAAAAACAGCATTAAAATTAAAATTAAAAACGAAAAGGCCAGAACATACCGGATTCTTTTTTAATATTTTTTTAATAATTTTTTTGGTTTAATTTTTATTTGATTTTTGTTTTTCCTATTAACTTGATTCTAATACTTTAGTATATATATATATATATATATATAATCTATTGTTGGATTTAGAAATGATCATTTACAATATTAATTTGTCATTTTAATTCTTGTTTCAAAGATTTTTCTGAAAAACTAAACTGAAATATTAACAATTTCAAATTTGTTTGCCCAGTTTGGTAATTTAAAAAATAGTGTACTTTTGTGTATTTTGATATATTATTAATTTTATTAATTTATCAAATTACACAGTATTATTTTAACAAGTGAATTGATCTTAGATGAATAAAGCACATGAGATAAAATTAATCTTTTTTATATTTTTGCTTATTCTTTTTATTTAATATATGAGCCATTTATTTTGAAAGTGGGGCAAGTCCATTTTTGAAAAAAAATGGAGATAATGGCAGCTATAGATAAATCTTGTTATGATCTTTTTATGAGTAAAAAATTTATAGTAAAAAAATATTTAGATTCTAGTATATTGGAGATGGACGTTTTAGCTCTTAACAGTTTTGAAAATCTGTTTATTTTGAAAGTGGTGCAAGTCCATCTTAGATTGAAATTATATTTGACCAAATATATTACGGCAAAATTTAGCTCCGGTTGATCTATGGTAAAGCAAATGTGGCCGTTTGACATCATGTCTGAAATCCATTGTGTTTCTATTTATCTATTTTTGATATTGAAAATCGGTGGTTGTATAGTATTTTATAAATAATAAAAATCTTATCTTAATTTTGTGTGTCGATAATAATGTTTACTTCCATCACTGATTATTCAGTCCATTGACAACAGAATAAATATCATTGATCAAAAATTTTTATTGTCAGGACATTCATTTTTACCGGATGATCGTGATTTTGGAGTGAAACTATCCAGTAACTATTCAATACAGAAACCAGTTTCTTGCATATTCTCCAGGATTACTTTAAAATAATACAAAATTGTCAAAAAGATTATAAATTTTGAGTACATGAAATTAAACATGGAAATTTATTTTCAACCCAACCTCTGGAAAAAGCGGTTTTTTAAAAAAAAAGAGAAATACCGATGAAGAAACTGTGAATTGATTAACTATATGCTGGATCAGATTTGCAAGGGATGTACCATACAAAATGTTCAACAAAACTTCGATAGAACGAGATGCTAAATTTAAAATTATCGATTTGTCAACACAACGAGGAAGATAAGTAATTCCAAGTAATTTCAGAAATAAAAAAATTATTTTTTATGTAAGAAAATAAAAGGAGATTTATTACATCTGAAAAATACAAGGATATGATGGAATTATTACCATATATACCTCCTGTTCATCATGAATTTTTTAAAATGTTAAATCTTGAATAAAATTCAAATTGATTATACCTATGTATAAACTGAGATATATAATTTCATTAAAATTCTTAATAAAGCTGAAGTGTTTGTTATTATGTTATATTTTCTACTAGAATATTCTTGGTTTTGTTTCCTTTTTTATCAATTGAATAAATAGTTATAAAAAAATGAACAGTATTTTGTTTTTATTCTTAAAAAAAGGCTGATGCGACGGAAATATTATTTCAAAATTAAATGAATGATTGCAGTAATTCTTTAATTTTGAAAGTGAGGCAAGTTCCTTTAGTTATAATGGAACTATTATTTTTTTAGTCAGCACTGGAAACACTATTGGATTATAAACCTACATTATCTGGTACCACAAAATACAAAAAATATATCTATTAATACTTACCAATATTTTTAAATTTATTGAAACGCAAACCTTTAAATATCGCGCAATAACAAAAAAATGGACTTGCTCCATTTTCAAAATAAGCGGCTCATATATATTTATATATATTAAGCTTTTATAAAAAGTATCATATTCCAATTTTTAGTTTTCTTTATAATTAATTTTTTTTGCATTAACATATTTATTTTAGGCCCAAGATAGATTTCGTATGCTTTCGTGGCCTTCTGACTACAATTGGTGCAACAATCTATGAAAATAAAGAAGACTGGTTGATTTGTGCTACTAAATTTAGATCTGTGATATACTTATGTGCATTTGATACTGATCAAAATGTTCTTAGAAGAGAAACTGCAACAGAAAGAGATAAATTAATGTCATCTTGGGGTTATAAATTTGAGCAATATTTGGCTGTTGGTAAGCATTATTAAAATATTTGTTAATTTTCAATAGTTAATACAGATATAGTAAATGTAAATTTTATTGTCAAAGGGTTTTATGAAGAGAATGATTATTGATGTTCTAGTGTTTTTAAAATGAATAGGGTAAAAATATTATCCTGCATCCTTTTAAATTTTTATTTCAAATAAAATAATGTATTTAATTATGATTAAAAAGAAAAAAAATAGAATATCAATGCAATTATTAATGAATTTCTTATAAATTAATGTTTCTGTTTATATAAAAGTATGGTTGAAATTTTATTTACAGATAGTCCAAGTTCTAAGCCAAATCCATCTATTCCTGTGAATGAAAAAGAGGAGTATTGTATTGTTTTAAAAGGACGATTTAACAATCATACTTTGTTGTATAGTGCTGAAGTTGATGGGAAGGATACTTCCAATAACATTCATGCTGATCGAGACCCACAATCTACTCAATGCTATACTGAACTAAAGACTTCAAGAATCATAACTGCTCAAAGGCAGCATATTAATTTTTGCAGGTATATTGTAGGTCAAGAATGAAGCATTCCTTTTGGTTTATTTATTTACTTATAATAAAATTTATCATCAATAACATTTTTAATGTGGATCATTCATTAGAATGTTTGGTTTTGAAAATTGTTATTATTAATTACTCTTATTTTTCATAGTTTTGGGTTGCTTTGAAAGATTCTTTTTTAATGTATTTTTTTTTCTTATGTAATTACAAAAACAATTACAATTTAGAATTTTTGTATTTGTTTTGAAGCTATATTTTACATGCTATATTATAACACAGTGTATTACACAGTTAGTTATTTAAGTCAAGAATTTTGTTGCTGGTATTTTTTTCTTATAATTGTGTGCATTGTAAGATAAGACATTTTAAAGGAATGGAATATATTATATTCCAAAGAGTTTTTGTTTTGAGGCTAATTTAAAAATGTTTTATTTCCTAAAAATTCATGATATTTATATATATAATTTTATAGTAAAAAATGCATATTAAGGAATAGATGTAATAATTATTTAACAAGTTAATAAACTTAAACCAATTTATTATTCAGTTTTTTGTTAAAAAAATATGGGAAGTGTAATCAGAAGTCATAATTCTTAAATTGCAGGAAACAAGTCTTAACTTATTATATTTACTATTTAATTTAGAGTTAATTATAACTTGAAAAGTAAGCTACTTGAATCGTCAAAGTCTTTTATCTGTATACTAATTGTATTTTACATACATTCTGTTTATCTGTGGGTACCAGTTAAATGTTTAAATTTGTTTCAATAGTTTCATGCTGAAACTAATAACTGTTTAAAAACATGTGGCAATTATTTATAAATTATTATTATTCAATATTGTTATTCATGTAGTTACTTATTTCAAACATTTACATTTTTTTTTATATATACACATATAATGTGAGATATATTGCTGTGTTGAGTAGACATTTTAAATGAGTTAGTTAGTATTTTAATGATGTTCAAATCCAAAAATCCATTTATTGCTTTTTTGGAATATTAGTAGAGACAGATGAAATATGAAACTAAAATTGGGCTTATTATACTAATGGGTTAGGTAGTTTTATATCTAGAGAGTAAAAGTAACAATCATTAGATTTTGTGTGGCATGAGAAAAATTAAAGGCATGTAAAGAAAAAATTAAAATTTAAGTGGTACTTAATTGAAAGTACTTAGTACTTAGTTGAAAAGAAGTATTTTTTAAAACATGAATTAATTGTCGTTAAAACTTATTTTAAAAGCATGGATAAAAAGAATATCTCATATGTTTCCAGTGGTTTAATATATTAGTTTTTATAAGTACATTTCTGAATGCAAATTCCATGATAATTATTCTTGCATTTTAAGGTATAAACTTTTGAAGTGGTGGTTACAATCTTTCCTTGTTGGAATTCCTAAAATTATTTGTGGTTTCCGTGATGACCAGGGCATTGTTCGCAACTTAGAAGTTTTTCCTGTTGCTGAAATACCTAGAATAGCTCAGGTAAGAAGTTTACTTTTTGCAGTGGATTTGTACTTGACATGAAGTCAGTTATTAAAGGAAACTGTTAAAAATGAGTTTTTATCACTTTAGATCTAAGCATAAATCAAGGTATTTCCTTTGAGTATGCTTTATATGTTTGCAAACTTACCTCCAAATAACCTTTTTTTTTTGTTTGTTTCAAATAATTATATGTTATACTGTCAGTTACAATTCACAATAAATTTACTTTAAAATATTCATGGCAGCTATATGAATAATTTAACAAAATCTTGAAATTACTAGTTTTATTGATCCAACTTTTATTTTTAGCACTTTACCACTCTGTTTAAATCTATTCATATTCAAAGCCACTCATCACAATAGCGCATTTATGTAATTTAAGAAAATTGTACATCCTTTTGTGATTATTCTTTTATACACTTTTATGTTATTTAACTTGCTTCATATTTATAAAGGTAGAATTTTCTATCAATTTTATAATTGCTATTGAGTTAAAGATTTTGTACATTTATGTATTTATGAAAATTCAATATTGTCAGGAGTTATCATTTAATCAATTGATTTAAACAAATTTTGATTCTGTAGGAATTGAATTATCTGTTTGTAAATGGGAACAAGAATATATTTCAGGATTTCATAATGTTTATTATAATGAATTATAAATAATCAAATTTATGTTAAAAAAAAAAAAACTTTTTGGCACACGAATAAAAAAAATAAAATTTAATAAATAAAAATACACGAATAAAATTTAAAAAGTGCATGCATTATTATAGTATATATATATATATATATATATAACTTAGACTAACAAAGGAAAAAATGTTGTTTAAAAAAAATATCAGCAAGTAATTGAAATAATTACTTCAGTGGAATTCTTATCGTATCATAATTTATTTATTGAAATGAGTTTTGATACTTTTATTTATACCTTTATATCTTTGAGCACATATGAATATATATAGTTAAATGAAATATATGATATTTGTTCATATAAATTACTGATTTCTTTCTTTCTTCTTCTTAGAATCATTGGACCCCAGCATCTACATTAAATTTTTGCTCTGAATTTATGGACTATGTTAAAAAGTGTGTTAAAAAGGATGATCCATCGTAAGTAAATTTTAACATAATTCCTATTTATACTTTATTATCTTATGATATTTTATATGCATTTAAAATTTGTATATCTTTAAAAATTTGTTTATCTTTTTTTGAATATTAATAATTTAAATACAAAATAGTTTTTTTAAATATTTTTTTAATATTAATATGCATTCTTAATTTTATTTTATTTTATTCATGGAATAAACTGAGTTAATTAAACTAAGTTTTGTTAATAAGACATTTCAATTTAAAATTTTTCAACCATCTAATATATTTTTATAATGAAAATTGAATGTTATTTTTGAACAGATTGGTTTGATTTTTTTATTAAATCAATTAGTGAAATCTACACCTGTTTGCTTTTATATAGTTGATATTAAAGCTATTTTGATGTTTGTTATGCAATGCCTTTTCACTTGAACCATATAAAGCATTGTTTCCAATTTTTTTGTTTGCCATTAAAACATGTTTGAATCCCATTGTAAGTTTTGGCTATCAACTATCAAATATTTTTATATGATTTTGACATTTTAAGGCAATGTTTTTCTAGCATTATAGATTAAAAAGTTGTGAAATTTCCCATGCTCTGGATTTAAAAATATGAAATTTATATAATCAATTGACAGAAATAAAGACAATTATGCTTCTATCTGCATCTGACCTATAAATGTCATAATTATTTTTTCTTTGTGAAAAGAGTTAATTTCCCAAAGAAATTAGGAGAATTTTCAATTAATTAGGAGAATAATTGAAAAGAAAAGTAATTAGAATAAAATGATTGATTTCTTTTCTTTTCCTATGATTAGAGACAGAATGTGAACTATGGAGCTTCCATAGAGATATAGAAATAAAGTTTTGCCACATTTATGTGTCATTTTATCATGCATACTAAACGGTTTTGAGTTCATACTCAAAATATTCTGAGCTGTTTCAAAGAACATATTATTATATTAAATTACTGTATTTTGTCAAACTTTAGTTTTTATCTTTGTCTTTGTGTTGGAAGAATGTTTGTTTCTTGACAGTAACAAGGGCACAGTGTTCCTGAACTGAAATTTTAGCTTCTTTTTCTCAATTTCTCTTTTTTTTTCATTGATTTACTAGTAATTTTACTCTCAATATCCTTTAGTTAATTTCTTATATAATTGCATTATTATTTCTTGTGCTATTATATTTTATATTGTCAGGTTTTTATGGAGTTAATTCATGCTTCTATGATGAGCATTAAACTATTTTAGCAATTTAATTTGTAAAATAAAGTATTTTAGTAAATTAATTAAAGTAATTAGTAGAGTTAATTCATGCTTCCCTGATGAGCATTAAACTATTTTAGTAATTTAATCCATTTTGCTTAGTTTATTGGGTGCTTGTTATATTGATGTTGCACATTACATAAAAGAAAATAGTAGATTATAATACATTTATTTTTGCCAAGTGACTGTGATAGGAAATAAATTTATTCCATGCTAAATTACCATCTTAGAGAATACCATATTAAAAAATGCTCACCAGAGTATGTAATCTACCATACACTTCACAGTTTAGCCAATACATAGTGGGTTATTAATGCTGTGTTTAAAAGCAATAATCTTTCCAGTATTCTTTTAATTTCATTCCAAATACTGTTTTTATGATTATTCACTATTTTGACTTCTTTTTTCACCCTATTTTTTATCTCTGAAATCCATATATAATTGATAGTGATCAATTTTTTCTAAAATTCAAAAATATATATTACTTGTTCATCTTTTGGAAAGCTTATAATTATACTTTAAAAATAATATTGTAATGTATTTTATGTTTCTTAAACAGTGGAATAGCAGTAAACATTATTATTACTAAAAATTCATTATTAAATTTCAGTGTTGTGTATAAATTTTACTGGAAACCTGGTTCTCCTGTTACTTGTGAAGAGTTAACTTCTGCTGATTATCAAGTTTTACCTGAATGGTATACAAATAATTTAACAATTTAATGTTGTTAAATTTACTTACTGTTAGATTAATCATTAATTTATATATTTGTAAATATCTCTTTGAAAAATGCAGAATATTTAAATTTTTTGTAAGATTGTGAATTATTTTGTTTCTTTATTGTTATAAATGAATGAATTAGTTGTAATAAACTTCAGTTTGGATAATTACAAAAGCAAATGTTTATCAGATCCAGATAATTTTTATATATTTGTATGAACTATGCACTTTCATGCATTTTTATAAGAATATGAATAAATTATTTAAAAACATTTATTATTTTTATTAATTTTTTTAATAAAAGGATTTTTTATTCCACTTTTTATGTAATTCTTTAACACTGCTTCCTAACTATCTGCAAAATTGATGATTATAGAAATAGAATGATATAAATCAGTATTTTAAAAGATTAGTTTTATAAATAGTATAATTTTTCTTCTGCTGCATGATTCCTTTGACTTTGAACCCTTTGGGTTCTGTATTACTTAACCAGCATTTTTAAAAATTTTATATTTGTTTTCTTTTATAAGTTTTTATGTTGAATACCCTTAGAAAGAAGAAAGCATTTTTTAATTAATTAAATTAACTTAATAAATTTTACATTTTTGTCATCAGTTACTATCCATGAATTTCTTGTAAAATTACATTTTTTTGAGCCCTGAGTACTTGTAGAAAAAATACTCTATCAATGTTTTTAGATTCCTTGTCAGCACTTTTAGAAAGCATCACCATTTTAAAGTTTCTTTAAGAATATGAGAATTTAAATTTAGTGGTGTTTAATGGAGTTTTGTGGTGCAAAAACCATTCTTGATTATGCTGCGCCAAACATATGGTATTAATTAAAACCTTGTTTATAAACTCTTATATAATCATAAACTAATCATAATAATAATATATAGTCATAAACTTTCTATCATTTGTCAATGTTTATGTAAACGGTAAAAAAAGCAGCATGAAAACCTTAAAATTGAACCCTTTTTAATTAGATTAAATGGTAAAAACCGAACATTTTTAAGAAAGTAAAAAGACTTGGATGATTGATTTTGTGAAGAATGTCTTTCAAAATGATAGTGGATGACTGAAAGCAATGGGTGCATTGTGAAATGAATTGTGGGCAATCAATTAGAATATGATGAACTGACAAGTGGCATTGGCATTCTGTACGCTGAGGGGCGGGTTCTCCCAGCAACAAATGCCTGTGCGTGAGTTGAGTGTGACTTATTCTTAATCGAGTAAGAGTTGTACCATTCTTTCTATTAGATAAGCTGGGCCAGTGATCAATAATGTGTTTAATTGAATGGAGATTATTTGTATTTTTGAGATCCCATTCACTTTGCCATTTTGAGTTGAGGTTGATTTTAACATATTTTTTTATATCTTTGAAAGGGATGGGACAGTTTAAAACAGTAGTGGCATATTTTGCCAAATTGTCAGCTAGTTCATTGTCAGCTATCCCGACATGAGAGGGAACCCAGCAAAGGAGAATAGAGAATCCTTGACATGTAAGATGTTCGTGCAGTTCAAGAATATTAAAGGCCAAAGGGTGACTTAAATGATGTAGCAATGTCAGTGACTCAAGGACACTTAATGAATCTGAATATATGATATAATTATCAGGAGGACTATTAGAAAGTAGAGATAAAGCATGAAGAATAACAGTGGCTTCGACAGTAAAAACAGAGCATGATGGGTGAAGTTGGAACAAGAGAATGGAATTGATAAAAACACATTCAAATGAAGTATTAGAAGACCATTTTGAACCGTGTGCAAAAATAGGAATAAAATTCATATATTCTTCCCTGTGGTGCGTAAAAAGTTGTTCGTAAGCTGTAGGAGTCATATTAGATTTGTCAAAAGTTTTGAATGGATTTAGATACATTATACTTAAGATTTCCATGGGATGAGATGATGTTTTAAAATCGGTATAACATGAATATTAGTCATACCTAAGCCATTGAGAATGTTTGTAGCTCTTGAGAAAAATGAAGGAATGATTCTTGACCTTGCATTTTGCAAGCGATGTTTGAAACGATTTTGTTTGTAGTTAAAAATTGGATGTGATGGATGCAAAGTCTGAGAGCAGAATGATGAACAGGATACAATTTTTTTAGCACATTTTGTCTTGCGGAACCATAAACCACACATCCATAATCGATTTTAGAGAATATGGCTGCTCTGTAGACTCGAAGTAATGATGTTCTGGAAGCTCCCCCCCCCCCAAGACATATTTGAAAGGACTTTCAAGATGTTCAAAGCTCTTTCAAGTTTCTTACGTAAATGTAAAATTTGTGGGCGGAAAGTAAGTTTTTTTTTTTTTTTTTTTTTTTTTTTTTAAAATCAAAAATCAGTCCTAGGAATTTAACCTCATTTTCAACACTGATGGGTTGACCGTCAATCTTAATCTCAGGTTCCGGATGAAGTCGTCGCTTGCGACAAAAGTGCACACATGTGGTTTTAGTCGTAGAAAAATTAAATCCGTTAAAGTTGGACTATTTTTGTATCTTATTTACTGCTAACTGCAGTTGTCTTTCAATAAAACTCATATTATCCCCTGTACAAGAAATTTACAAGTCGTCAACATAAAGGAAACCTTTCACAGAAGAAGGAAGATGTTTTTTAAAATACCGTTTATTTTTAAGGCAAAGAGTATTACACTGAGAATACTGCCCTAAGGTATGCCTTCCTCTTGAATAAAATAGTCGGATAACTGATCCCCAATTCTGACTCTAAATTTTCTAAGTTCTAAAAATTTTTGTATGAAAAGGGGCAGGTTACCTAGTAGATTACAGTTGTACAGATCGCAAAGAATGCCAAAACGCCAAGCGCGATCATAGGCTTTTTCAATATCGAAGAAGATTGATACTGTGTGCTGTCTACGAATAAAAGAATTACGTATTTCAGTCTCCAAAGCAAGCAAATTATAAATTGTGGAGCGTCTCTGTCTAAACCCGCTTTGAAAGGGACTAAAAACTTTATTGGTTTCCAAATAATAAATTAGACGCTTATTAACCATTTTTTCAAGGAGTTTACAAAGGCAGCTAGTGAGCGCAATGGGTCGGTAGTTGCAAGGGTTTGACGGTTCTTTTCCTGGTTTGAGAATTGGCACTATAATAGCATGTTGCTATGAGGTTGGGAAAGAGTGTTCATTCCAAATTCTGTTATAAAGTAATAATAAATCGTGTAAAGATGTGATTAGAAAGATGTTTTATCATAAGGTAACTGATGTTGTCAGGACCTGGAGAGGTTTTATTCATTTGGGAAAGACAAATGTTTTAGTTAAAATAAAGTGAAATGTGTGTTATACGGGGCGTATGAAAAAGCATTAAAATTAAGTTTTTGCTTTTCTGCTGCACTTTTGTGGTGTGAAAAAGGAGTAGAATAATTTCTATTTGAGGTATGAGCTAATGCAGATGCAATACAGTTAGCGATATCTTGTAGAGATGTAATTGCTAGTCTATTATTGTACAATATTCTGGTATTTGAAGATTTAAATATACCACATGTTTTTTTGTCACTCTTTCCCATAATTTTTTACTGGTTATGGAGGAGTGTATACTGCTGATATATTGTTCCCATGATTCTCGTTTACTGCGCCGTTGTATCCTTCTTGAATTAGCCATTGCTTGCTCATAACTGACCAAATTTGAATTTGTTGGGCTGCGTCGAAAAAGTTCCCAAGCTTTCCATTGTCTCTTATATGCTTTTCGGCAATCATCATTCCACCAAACTTTTCTATGTTTTCTGAAATTATTTGAGATTTTAGGTATTGAATAATCGGCCGCGGCAGTTAAGTTATCGGTGATATTTTTAACTGCAGTATCTATACTTTTATTAATTACTATTTCTTTTTTTATGTTTGCCATAGATTGAAATTTAAACCATATCTTGAAGTGTGACTGCCAGATGGGGTTTATCGTCTGCTATCAAATATAATCAAAGGAAAATTATCGCTATTGTATAGGTACTTGTCAACTTGTGAGGAAAAATAAGGCATGAGGGGTGGACTGCATATAGCAAGATTAACAGTGTGAAACGTTCTGGTCGGTTCGTGAAAATAAGTGCATTGATCGTTATTTAATAAACAGAGATTGAAATCGTTTAAAATCTTTTCAATCTGTAAATCTCGATCTGTAATTAACTCCTTCATACCCCAGAGTGGACTGTGACCATTCATGTCACTAGGACAATAAAAGGTTCTGGAAGTTGAGAAATGAAGTTATTAAGACTCGTCTGATCGACAGATGTGTTCGGTGGAAGATAAAGGCTGCAAACTGTAAATAATGAATGGGTGTGGATTTGAACAGCTATTGCTTGCAAAGGAGTATTTAAGGTTAATGGAGATGAAAGGAATGAGCTCGAAATCAGCAAGGCTACTCCTCCCGAGGCCAATTTTGTGTACAATATTATAATGCTTTAGTGAAATTGTATCTCCTGGGTTTAGGTACGTTTCTTGAAGTGCAATGATGGAAGATTGATATGCGTTAATTATATCGCTTAGATCTGAAACCTTATTTTTAACGCCACCGCAGTTCCAAGAAATCAGCTTTGATAAATTTTGGTACATCAGTAGTTGAAAACGTTAAAACAACATGCTGCGTAGGAATTAGCTGATCATTACGTTTGATGTAAATACGGCGTTCTGTACAAACTTTTTGTTCAGACAATTCCTGAGCTAGTTCTGACTCAGTGTGGTGTTTGAGACCACGCTCAGAAATAACTCCGCGAAAAAAGTTTAAATTTCTGTGCACAGAAGCGTTAGCTTTTATGTTTCCTAATTTAGTAAGTTTACTTAAAATTATTGCTTGTGAAGAGTTCGATACTTCTGTTAATAAGTCTCCAGATTTCAATTTTTTAACATTTTTCACTTCTCCAATATGTGACTAAATAAGCTTATGAACAAAAAATGGTGAAATTTCTTGAAATGTTTCAATAGTAGACATGATAAAAAACTTTGAATCATCAGTAACAACGATGTGATTAGAAGAGCCCATGCAAAACAAATAAGAGTTCGAGTTCCAACGGCACCGCCCACTATGCAGCCATACAAGGGAAGGCAAGTACCGCCTCTGGGTATTTCCAGCCTCGGCATCCACCCTAGTGCTGGCCGGAACCTATACGCTAAGGGGCATTTCCGGGAACGTTGACCACCCTTAACGCCAAGCCCCAGAAGTTGACCACTTTCGCTTGATCCCCTTAAGCAAACCAGTCAAATGTCTCGGATACCAGCCAATTGATACATCAGGAACCGAAATGTACCACCCGTCTTAAGGGTCACCACGCTCAGCAAACACGTGGGGTTTTTGGCTGTCCATGAGAAGCAAGAAGCAAACAGAGCGACGACCACTTCTCATGGAGAGCTCCCTCGTATACCGTCGAGGAATGAGAGGATGAAGTAGAGAGAAGGGGCGGGGGGGGGTAGGAAGAGAGAAGAAGTTGAAGGGGAGAGAAAAAGGTTAAAAGATCCCTGGGTACCTCGGCAATGGGACACCCGTACCCACCTAAAGAAGGAGAGCCCCTGAGGGGAGAGAATTTAAAACAATAGGCCATGTTTAAATTATTATCTATCAGAATAAAATAATAAATTATTATTTTGAATTCCATTTTTAAAAATTTTAATTAGGTGCAATTTACTGTTTGAAATATTATTATTTCATATAATTAGCAGAACAAACTATTTCACGCATGTGAAGTTATTGTTTATTTTCAAAATACTGTTGTTTTTTTTTTTTCTTCCCATAATTGCTAAAGTATTCTAATTTTGACAAATCCATGTGAACATGTAAAAGTCACAAACCAACACTCTTGAAATCAGTTATACTAAAATATTTATTAATTGAAAGATTTATTTTTTATGGGATATATAACATAATTATGAATTGATTTTGGATGGAATGTCATTTTAAATTATTCTCTTTGATTTTCTAAATTAACTTTCCAATAAATAAACTTTCTAAAACATTTGTTTGAATTTTCGACATATTTACAAAGGAATGCCCAGCTAGCTTTCCATAAATTCACCAATGCAGCTAAAACAATTTACATTTCTGTAGAGATGAACAATTTTTTTTCCTTTTTTTTATAACAGTATGCAGCTAAAAAGTGTTAAAACAGGATTCACTAATTTTGTGGTATAAGATTACTATATTTGGTTTGTAACTAATGAATGCCATTCTTGAGAGACAAATGATATTTTTGTTAAATTTCATGCAAACAATTAATATCAGATTAATGAAAAAGTACCAAAAACAATCTAAATTGTAGAACAGTAATGATGCAGATTTCACATGTGATGTACAGAATGAATTAATCATTTTATGGCAATAATAATGATCATTTTGTAGGGATGTAAAGGCAGGACGTCCTTGATTTTGGATTTTATGAGTTATATATATTCAAATTTTATATCCTGTATTATTTGTATTAACAAAATCTCTTACGACAAGCCAAGTTAGATTTATCTTGAGCTTTTACCTCATATTTTTTTTTCTTTCTTTTTTATCATATAGAATGTTTAATAACTTTTCAGCAGTTTTTCAAACCAACAACACTTGTTTCTGGAATGAGATTCCAAAAATTGCTTAGAAATGTTTTTGTGTGCTGTATTGCTGATTTCTGTTCTATGAGTTTTTTAAAAGTATTTTTTGAATATTTCAATAATGATAAATATTATATGGTGCAAAACGATATATAAATGATACAGTGTACCATAAAAAGAGTAAATTCTTTAGAATTGTGCTGCCATAGAAAACTAGACAAACATTGTTATTTATCTAAATAGTTGAAATATGAAGTTATAAATGTATTTTTTAATTATTAAAATGAAATAAAATTTCCATAAAAATCAAAGGCAAAGCAATAATTGGTTAATGTATAATTTGAATTATCCAAGACCTAATAAAGAATCATATTCATATTTTAATCATCAACTGTGCTTATAAGAAAAAACAAGCAAATAAACAAATCGTCAAATTATTACAGACAGTAAAGCAATAAATTATAAGGTACTGTTATAAATATGTGCTAAATTTGAATAAATAATTTATCTTAAAGTAGCATTTTTTCCATTATAAATCTATTAAAACACTGATTATACTGCAAACCTAAGTATTTAAATATTTTTTGATCCTGAAAAATCACCAGCTTGATATGCATCTTAAAAAGTCTTGATTCTTAAGTTTAATAGTTGCTGAAAATATTGTTAAAATTAGCTGTATCATAGTGAATGTGTTTTGAATGAAATATTGTTCTGAATTTTTCTTCTGACTTTTATTTTCAAATTAATCTTCTGCCATATAATTTTCTTGAAAGTCTTTTCACTGATGCCAACAAATGGCCATACAGAGATACCAAGCCAACATCCCGTTAGACCTCCAATGTAGCTAAAGAGTTTCTATTCCTAATTGGGGCAAAAACAAGAAACAATTTAAATCCTAAGAAATATATATTTTTTCATGAGATGCATTACAAGAAGTGTTCTTATTTTGTAATAATAATATACTAAAGCAAATACACAGCATACTTTATGATCACAGATGTTATTCTCAACTTTCTAGTATACACAATATAGTTTTTCATATAAACTGAAATTAAGGCTCTTTCTATGTATACTTTCAAAATTATTTTTTTATAACTTACATTCATATGCTTTCTTTCAATATTTGTATATCATTTTGCATTTGCAGAATATTGCAGGATATTAATGCAATAGTAAAAATGTCACAAAGTGGCATTTATTATTATAAATTTATTAATAAAAAATATTTCTGAAAATGCAAATAAGAAATGTGTATTTTAAGTATTCTGTTTTTAATATTAATGTGCACTAAGTGTTTTTGTACTAAATTGATAATATGCTAAGCTTTATTATCAATATTAGACTATTAGAATATTCTGTTGAAGAATTGTAACACTTTATTTCGTGAATCAGGAAGATAAATATTCTTTAAAAATTTATAACAAAGACTTTTTGTCAAGTCAAAATGAATGTTAATTTATAAAATAGGCAATTTAATTGATTATTAGAAAAATAATTATATATCTCAAAGATTTCATTTAAAGCATTGATTCTTTAATTTTTGGATATAAAAAAAAGATTTATACATGTAATTGTGTAATTGTAATTGTATAAGATTTGTAAGATCTTCGTTTTACTCGTTCAAGGTTGAATATTTTTAGCATTTAGAATATACTTTGATTTCTTTTAAAAAAAACTTATATTCTGTGAAATTCTCTATTTTTCATTTTATTTCTGTTTTTTATCGAGTGTTTGACTTTTAGGTTTTACTATTATGGAATGACCACATTTTAAAAGAAAGCACAAGAATAAACTGACTGCAAACCATTTCAGCTTCATTTGCACAATTGATTATATTTATTAATTATTTCTAAAAATAAAGAAAATGCTTAGAAATAATGATTAATTTTCAAGAAATGATTTTAGAGAGACATCTCTTGGTCATTGTTAAACTAGAAACAAATCAATGCGCGTCATCCAATGCAGCCAGAAGTAATTAGGAGGAGTTTTCCCAATGATACCCTCTCTGTATCAATCAAACTTTCTACTCCGATTTTCCCGAAGGGCACACGAATAAAACTGAATGACTGGGCCACCGTGACAGCAACCATGGCGGGAATCGTGATTGAGTCTTAAGAGCCCTTGCCTTGGGAAGTACATTTCATCATCAATGGGAAGTAGCCAATCTTCACTTCTTTTATACCCACCAGGATGACGTGAACCAACCACCATACCGGAAGCTTCTTATCCTCATTTTCTAGGTGTCTGCGCACTGGGAGCAATACTTCTCTGTAGTACATCGAATACTCTCTAATAAAGGTCTTATTTCTCTCCCATCCTCAAAAAATTATGGATCTTGTGCCGTGAACGCCTTGTATGTCAATGACGAGCATTAGTTACGAAATATAGATCTTTAATATCTTAAATCTAACATTTTTTTACTAAATCGAGCATGCGAATATGTAATTTGGATTTATTTTTTCCGACTGATTGTAACTAAAATGTGACATGTTGTACATACATTTGTTGTTCCATTATACCCGATTCCATTGATTGAAGTAATTTCGTTTACATATATATCAAAGTACAGACCGACAGATTATCAAACCCTTTGACATATTTAGTTCAATCATTTTAGATGTTGAGCCATGTGTTTCAAATTTTATACCCCCCCCCCGTGTAACTAACCTTTTTAATTTTGAAGTTATTAGGTTCTCTTGAATTTGAACAGCGGATCTCCTTTGAATAAATTTCATGAAAAATTGCCAGAAATCTATAAATATGCTCTAAATTCCATATACCAAATTTCCTCCATTTATATCAAAGCCTTTCTGAGAGTTATCGTGTTTACAAAAAGACAGACAAACATGAAACCAAAAAGTGGTTTTCAATTTTAGAAAGGCATAGCAAGTGGGGATTCATCAAAATCTCGAGTTCGAGTTATTTGACGTGTTCAATACTTTCTCTATACAACGTTTGCGAGGAAATCAAAAGAAAGCATACTCTGACAACATCTTGAATTATTTGATTATGCCCTTATATTTACTTTATTATTGATTTTATTCAATAGTCTTGTATGAAGATTTGAACAATTAATCAATGGGTGTGTTTTCCCAAGATTTTCTCGCATATTTTCTAATAAACTTGTCTTACCAGAGAACACCTTACATGGCATTGGCGTACAATAGTTACAAAAAAAAAAAAAAAAAAAAAAAAACTTTTGGCGACTCTACCCTTTTTATTGAATCTATCGTGTCATCCTTAGTAAGTTATACCTGGCATGCGTTAATAATATCCAAAAATCAAATTTGTTGTACACGCATTTCTCTTAATCGATTGAAAAAAAAAAAAAAAATGGCACAAAACTGCACTTGTAGCCACAAAATCCCAAAACAAATTTGATATATTTAAGTCGTTGCATTTTTGAATTATTGCGTTGATATGTTTCTGAAGACCGATAGACAGTCAACCCGTTTTTAGATTTGGTTCAAAATTTGACAGAATTTGAATTAATATGATAAATATTAAATCTGTGTACCAAATTTTATCTATCTAGCTATCTTTCCTTTGTAATTATCGTGATAAATTATATTCTAACAGCCAAACAGACGGACTTCCTCTGAACAGATTTTACTCAAAATTTGATAGAAATCTGCAAATTTGGTGCAAAGACCGTATATCAAGTTCCCACTATCTATCTCAAAATGTTATTGAGTTATTTTTGTCACAATGCAAATAGGCATTTTCCAAAAAGGTGTGTTTCGAACTGAGGGAGGTCTCAAACGTGGAAATTCGACAAAATCTCGAAATGGAATTTTTTGACGATAACTATACCTTCTATATACTACATAAACGAGAAAGTAAAAAAGAATGTCGTGGAAGCATGGCTTAAATAAAGGAGATGTTGTCATTGATTATAAGAAATCGTCAGTAATTTGTCTAAAGGTAGTTTTAAGGAGAACAGAGGCATAAATGGAGAAACTATGATATCATCATCACTAATAAGATTTTAGTTTGGTTAATTACAAAGTAGGAATACTTTCATTATTTTTAATCGGAGATGTATGGATGGAACGAAACTAAACAGAAAAGGAATTTTAAATTGCTTCTAGTAAAACAATTTGTAGATTTACGTAACAAATATTGGAAAACATCAAAAGCATTTATTTATACAGCAAAACACACGCAATGTAAATGATTTACTAAGAACATGAAGGAAGGTTAGTAGCAACATAAGAAGGATCTACAATTATAATACATATGACGTAAGCGTGTAACATCTGGCGCATGCGCAACTTTGACAGCTTATATAATAGCAAATTCTACTTCAGGATAAAGGGGGTGAAGGAGAAAATAAGCATTGATATCTAACAAAATTTATCTTAAATAAAGATATAAAATAGTTTTTTGGAAAAACAAATATGGATACATCGTTGGACAGGTAAAATTTTTTAAAAAATCTACTCATATATTTCTGTTGCATATAGTTATTGCAGGCATCTTTATTTTCGGAGTAGTTATAGAAAAACTTGTGGATAAATATGATAATGCCAGTAAAACTCCCAGACTTGATAGAAGAAAAGCACCATACATGTGATAAAGATAATGCATTGCAGGACTTTGCAGAATACTTGCGCTATACAAAACCGTCTTTTATTCTTTTTATCCATGATTGAATTTTCAAGCTGATTCAAATTATCACTGAAATCTCTTTTAAAAGAATATGCAGTATTCTCAAATGATGCAATTTTATTTTCAACCTCCATCTGGGAAAGAAAAAGAGAAACATGAAAAACAAATGTTTGCAGGGGTGTTTGTGCTCCGGGGAAACCCCGGAATTCCGGGGATTTTGAACTTCGATACCCGGAAATTCCGGGGATCGTCGTTCAAAAGGAAGTAGGAATAATAATGAATTATTTATTTTGATCTGGGTAATTTTGTTTGCTTTGAAAGCAGAAAACGCAAGGTCAGTGTGTGTGGTGAAAACTTTTCCTTTCTTTCTCCAAAGGCAGTGATAATGCGTGGAAAGGGGGGAAAAACTTCTTTTTTGTTCTTTCCTTATGCGAGTTATGACTCATTCCCCCGGTTCTCGGACATTCTCTTCTGGATTCTTTTCGGCAAGTAGGCGCGGCAGAAAAAAAAGGGAGAGACTTCGTTCGACCAGATGTGCGATCACGTGACTTGGGTTCAAAGGTCTTAATTTTGCAAAAAAAAGTAATTCTTTGAACTTTTATAATTAGGTCATTCAATACTTCATAATCGTAATTTTTCATTTCTCCCCCCCCCACCCCCTTCTCGAAACTCCAAAATGTCGGTAGTAAGTCCGTAAAAGTTTCAGGGGATTTTTTGGGGTCCCACAAACACCCCTGTGTTTGAAAATCTAGTATTCTATAGAATACTTTGGTAAGGTATGAAATACTTGTTTAATGTCACTATATCGTATGCATTGTATATCGTAAGTGTAGTAGTATTTGAAGATGCTAATTGCATGAAAAAAGAAAATGCAATCCAAAATGTTCAGATTGTAGTATGGGTTTCAGCTACAAATAATCAAAGAAGAAATTTTTAGCTTTTTTGAAATTTTTTTATATTTTTGGATTTTTAATATGTATATTTACGATAACAGCCATTTTAAATACTTTTTTTCATCTGATATTCTGGATCTCCCAGTCTTATCCATTTTTTTAATGTCACCGAAAAGGCTGGAGGAATTGTTAATGAATTTCAGATTTGCAAAGAATAAGATTAAGCTCACATTTTTCAGAGAACATTTGGTAATAAGGGCATTACAGGAACCGGGCTGAAATCGACAAAGAATAAATTGATGCCAGCCTACACCATTTCACGGAAGCAGATTTTGCTTTGTAACTTTTATTAGTTACTTTGCTTGCTATACATAAAACTTGCATAAAATTTCGTAAAAAAAGTGCTCGTATGTGGGAAGATATAAATATTTTTTTTTCAAAAATCACGAATTTTCCCACATGTTTTTTGCTTCTGATATCCAGAATTTTCAATCAAATTATTTGAAACTTACACAATAAGTGAAAATATACGAATATATTACTTTGTTTAAATCTATACTTATTTATTATAAGATGAATGTATATGTATGTGTATGTGTTGGCACTCTACAAGTCCGTTTAGCTGTAGGTCATTTGACCTAAAGTTATTTAACTTGACGCATGTATACCTTGACGTCGAAAACGTGCACCTCGGTGTGATTTTTTAAAATTTTTTTAATTAGAATCCTAATTAAAAATTAAGTGAAATTCCGGCATTTTTTTGCGATATCTTCCGAAAATGTAACCGTGATTTTTACATCAAGTCAAAGTTAAAAAAAAATTATATTTTTAATGACAACAATGTATAAACCTTGTTAATTTAATATCTATTTTCAATGAATTTTTTTAAAAAAATTAATTATATTTTAAAACAATTTATTTTCCACAAAATAAAAATAAAATTTAATCTTACGAGCACGTTTTGAGTGTGCAGGAGAAAATAGCTTTTATCAGCACGTTACCATCACGTTGACAAAAACTCAAACTGAAAGATTAAATTAACTCTTACTGAAAACTAAATCTAGGAAAGTTCAATGTTCAGCAAGTGTTTGTATGAAATAGAATAAATATAAAATATGATATTTTCTTAAAAACAAAACCCTGAAATTTTTTCTCTGACATTTTAAAATGTCTGTATTATTAATTCAGTTTTATTTAAGGCATAAATAGTTTTATATATATAAGATATCTACTCTAATCAGGGCCTAACAGTTTATTTCTAAAACTTTATATATATCTAATAAAAGTGATCTAAATGAAATAAATAATTACATTTTATGTAGTTTGAATCAATAAATGTTCTGATGAATTGCTAATTTCAATTTTTAGATAGATTCTCTATTCTGTGAGTCACATTGCATAAAAGATTGTTAGATTGCAGGAAATGGATAGATAAAAGAATTTCGAGAATGATTTCATTTTGCATTCACAGCGAAAATTTACTTCGGACACTTTATGCTGCAAGATATCTGGAAAAACCTCTCAAGACAAAGGAATGTAAATTACAACATTGATAAAGAACTATGATACAATATGATAAGATCGGCAAAGTTTGTTAGAAAAACTTGGAATCTCTCTCTATTCATAATGCTTTAAAAAGGAAATATGACATAGGTTCGTTGATCCTTAATTAAAAGAATTGGGGAAAAAAATTGAGAAATATTGACTTTTGGAGCAATAACATGAAAGATAAAAATATGTAAAAGGATTTGCTTAAACTGATTTCTGTCAATTTTGTTACACAGGCCATATTAGTGATAAGAAGTGCTATCACAACTTTTAGAGGATACTTTGTTCTAAACTTGTCCGAAGAACAGAAATTCATACGACGAAGTTTTGGATAAATTCTGCAATCTCTCATAACTATTTAACCTTTTTGACTCGTCTTTTTCACGATTAAAATTTTAAATCTTATGTAAAAATAGTCACTTCTACGATTGGCCATGTAAAAGTAAGATTTATTTACCCAATTGTAAATTGGGTCTATTGGTTATGGGTTCAGTTTTGCACAAAAATTATGCAAAAGCGAATTTCCGAAGGTGGTTCTGAATTTTTTTCCAATTATAGAAGTTTATAATAATACTTACAAAAAAAAAAAAAAGAAATATTACTCAAGTATACAGATATCCGGTGTGTGATAAAATTAAAGTTACTATCATTTTATTCAATTACATTCTATGAAATTTTGCTACTCTTGGATATATGTATGTACTAAATTCATTTTATTGCATGTTTGAATGTGGCCTTTGTTTCTGCACAAGAAAATTTGTAAAGTTCTAAAATTCATATATTTTTTCTTTATTCGATATTTTTTTTGTTTGAATTTAATTTTGTAGTTACAGTTCTTTGATCGATTTCTTTTTAGATTATCAAGTTTTTGATTATTTGATATGTATATTTGATTGATATTTCATTCTAATGGACCTATTTAATAATTATATTATTCACAACAAGTTCACTTCGCCAATATAATTTTGTTACTTATTTTACATCATATTTGTTGCATTCGCCACAGTAATTGTAAGATTATAATTGATATATTTATATTTATCACGTGACTATGTCTTACACTTGAATTGACCGAATTGATACCTAACAATCAAGAGTGTACTCTGGAGAATCAGAATCTCTCGCAATTCAGAAGTAACTAAAGAAAGCATGAGTCATTGATGCTGTGTTGGAATTAATAATCTGACAATTACTGCTTTATTTCTTTAAAATATTGCTTTTTCCATTATTTTAGTAATCTTAATAATACTTAACTTTTATCCTCAAAATAGGGCTAATATAAATGCAAATGTTTAATGTAAGAACACTTTTTAAATGTAAATTACATATCATGAAACGAAATCTCCTGAAGATTTCAAATTTATGGTTAAGTAGTTCTAAATTCCATTTCTATGTATTTTATTAAATAGTAACTCTTTTTTGTTGTTATCTAAAATGTTATTTTAATATAAGTGTGGTGTGCAAATCTTAATGGAAACCTGGTTATCCTGTCAGGGAGCAAAAAAAAAAAAAAAAAAAAAAAAATGCTGTGCACATTTTCTCCAGGGAGCAAAAAAATTGCAATTTTTATTAATGATATCGAACATGTAGCATCTTTTTTTGCTCTTTACCTTTTGTTTAATAAATAGACTTTACAAATAAGTCACATTTGTTTTGCTTCTGACTTTTTATTTTCCTGAACTTGCATTATCCTTAATTTTTGGACATGAGTGTATTTAAAAATTTGAAAATTAGTTTGTTTTGTTCCTAAAACATATGATTCGCTCAACAAAGATAAAGAATTTTATTATCTGCCCTTATGCATAAAATTGTTCCATGAATGAAAGAAAAATATGCCATCATAGCTTCGCTATGGGGATGCCGAAGTGTCACGAACTCTAATGAAAAATTGGTGTGGGTTTTTTATTTTCGCTTTTGGCAACAACAGATCTTTTCGATTTATTCTTTTTTATCCTTCCTTTTTTTCTGTTTACTTTTTTCTAAATGACTTTTCTTTCTTTTTTCTAGATAAGAAAAGAGTGGCTATTAAGAGAGAATATAGTTTTTGGAAAATTAAATGTTATTCGTAAACTCTTAGGCAGAGGAGACGAATGATCTTACCTCAACAGCATATAATGATAGAGTGAATGAAATATCTTATGAAAAATGTTGGTCATGATGAATATTGCTTTGCATAGATAGGGGAAAATAGTTGTAATAAGTACAGAAAATTTTAACCAGGAATTTATGAAGATCAAATCATATTTGTCCACATATGATTTTCTTTCCGTGGATTCTTTAACGAGAAAGAACGAAAAGTACGGATCTCATTTGTTGTTTTCTAAAACATTTTGAGTTATAATAAGACTAAAAATTATGCTGAATTAGTTAACAGTGTATTCAACAGTTTTATTGACCGTTGTTGTATTAGTATAAAAGTTCATTACTATTATTTACTAAATATTTACATCATTTCCGTTAAAATCTTGTAATATTAGTGAAAAATAAGGTAAGCGATTTCATCAAGACGCTAAGATGATGGAAAATTAATGCATGGACAAATGGCTTGCTTATATTATGGCAGATTACACATGGAATTTGCAAAGAGTCTACAAAAATTGTCTCAGGAAAGTAGTGATAGAAAGCTTTTGGAATGGAACAAAATAACTTTAACTTTTGTTTTTATTGGATTATTTTCATTTCTAATTTTTACTTTAATCTATACGAAGCATTTTAATTTACAAAAAATAAAAACATGAGATTTTAACTAGTCTCAGATGTCCCTGAATCCAAAATATGCATTTCTGGCATTGCGTCTGTCTGTCTGTGAACACGATTACTTGAAAACTTTTCGAGATGTACCGCTGAAACTTGGTATATACTCTGGTGTGCAAAATTTAAGCAACAATGTAAATTTTAACAGGTAACCATTAAATTTCAGAAAAGGGGGTTATTGCGATCAGTACAATAAACACGTAGTACAATGAACACAAATGTCAGGAACAAAAAAATCATAGGTGACGTGAGTGTACGCAAAAAGTGTACAGTAGGCACGCGCAGCTCAAGACTACAAGGAATGGAAGGACGGCGCAATTAAAGACATTCGCTGCAAGTGCAAGTGAGTTCGTTCTGAAATATGGTTAGAAGAAAACACCTGGACGACTTCACACGTGGAAGAATGATCGGAAAGCTGGAGGAGGGGCGTAGTTTGACCAGTGTAGCTGAAGAGTTCGGAATCAACAAAAGTGTCGTTTCGCGCGCTTGAATAATTTTCCAAACCATAAGTACAGTTTTAAAAAGGTTGGTGGTGAAAACCATAGGAAAACAGCTGTAGTGGATGACCGATATATCGTCCTGTAGGCGAAAAGAGCCCGATACTAGTCAGCAAGTGCCACTGCTCAGTAACTGTGTACAGCAAAAGGGCGACAATTGTCGCGGTTTACTGTGGTCAGACGCCTCCACAAAGGTGACTTATTCGCCCACCGTCCTGAATGCTGCATCTCTTTGAAGGTTGACCATCGGTGGCATCGTTTAGAGTTGTGTAAGGAGCAAAAAAACTGGACATCTCATCAATGGAATTGTGTCCTCTTTACGGATGAGAGTCGTTTCAGTGACACAAGTGATTCTCAACGCCATTTGATTTAGAGAGAGGTCAGGACACGATTTCAGCCCAGTGACAACACTGAAAGAGACAGCTATGGTGATCCTGGAGTTGTCGTCGGAGAGGCATTATGCTGAACTGACGGACTGAGCTCCATGTTTTCGACGGAGGTTCTGTAACCGGAAATCGCTATTGTAAGGAAGTGATCTTTCCCCATGTGCATCTGTTGCGAGGTGCTATTGGACCAGACTTCATAAGCAGTTACTGGAAAGTGGAGATATCACTCGAATGAATTGGCGAGCATTCTCTCCTGATTTAAATACCATAGAACATGTATGAGGTGCTCTGGGGAGACGCCTTGCGGCACGATGACTTCCCTCCTGGGAACAACCCAAAAACTGAAACAGATGCTGATTGAGGAATGGGCCCTCTTATCTCAATAACTGTTGAACAATCTGGTGATGAGTATGAAGATACGATTCGAAACAACCACTGCAGTAAGGGGAAGGCATATCCCATACTAAGAAACATCTCCTTGTTATTCTTCCTCTTGGACAGACAATCATGTGTAGCGATACTATGAATTCAATAATGTCTTTTTTTGTTTGATTCCATATTATATGCATTGTATTCATTTTTGCACAACTATACTTTCATCATCGTTTAAATAAAAAAATTCTGTCTCTCATTTCTGAATTTCATATCTCTCAGATGATTTCTCGTGGAGTTACGGTAAAAAAAAGCACCTGTTGCTTCAATTTTGCATACCACTGTAGAATTACCATCAAAGTTTTAAATTTCAACCAAATTGTGAACGAAATCCGTCTAAGAAGGTGTTTGTCTGGCAGTTAGTACAAGTGAATTCGATAATTACAAAACTTAAAGATCTAGGTAGATAAAATTTGGAACAAAACACTGTTTATCAAATTTTGAACCAAATTCTTCAAATGGTTGACTGTCTATCGATCTGTACATTCGCATGCAAAAGTAAGTAAACGCAATGTTTTAAATCATTGAAATTCATCTTAAGACTACAATTGTAGATTTGCGTTATATTATATTTAGGTATCAATCAGTCAACAAAAAAGTATTCAAAATGCATATTCTGACAATAGATTTAATAAAAATATTAGATTCACATCAAAAGTCTATATTTTCTAACAATTTCTCACCAATATCATGCAAGGGACTCGTGCACTTACCGAAGGCCCTAACATTTATGCGAAGGAAGGGAAATGAGATCATTATTGAAAAATATGCAAGAAATTTTCGGTGAGACCAGTCTAGCTATTTAATCAAAGTGCCATAGCTAGACTGGAATGTTACTTTTTGTTCCTCTTTATAATCGAATAGAATTTTCACAATATTTATTAAGGAAATGGTTTTAAACTAACTCATACATTCTAATTCTAATTTAATGTATAAGCGTAGAATAAATACTACTGTCTTATTTCGCAAACAAGAAGAGATGATCAGAAAAAATGATGTCATATTTATTTCAGTGCATAAAATATACATAAATTCAATCGAAAAATCCAGGTACTAAAATATTTGTCCATGCTATTTGTTGTGAATATCATTTTTTTTGTTTTAGTTAAAATAGAAGTAAATTAATATTTTAAATAAACCATTGGAGTTTCGTTTAAAAAAATGATATTTCGCAAATATGAAGTTGTAGCTTAAATTTGATTTCAAAATATAAAATTTTCCAAAATTACTCCGAGATACCTAAATCTATACAAATTCATATAATGAGGTAGAAAAAAAAAGCTGCTATTTTTTTAAATGAGTTTCATTTGAATTATTTATTAATTTTGAATTAGTTTTGAATGAAATATGATTTCAAATTATTTTTCTTGATTTTCTTCTTTATCTTGGTTTCCAACAGAAAATCTTTCTGAAAGAAAAGATAAATTCATATAGATGTCTATTAATATCTCATCTAATTTCCAATGCAATACAGCAATTTAATTTTTACATGGGGAGAAGGTATGCCCCCTTTCTTGTTATATCTATAACAGCCCAAATGTGCATTCTACATCAGTCTTAGGCCACTCCATTTTATGCATTAATAAACTATCTTTTAATTAGGATTTCTTTGTTTGGTAATTTTCATAAATCAGTGAAGATTATGGGACAAGCAAGAGTATTTAAATCTTTTGTGAGCCTAAAATTTTTCTGCTTTGTCTGTGTCTTAAGAAGCATTTCTTCATAAGTAGATTAGTGGATTACTGGTTGGAAATATTTAAAAAAATAATCTGTATCATAGCGAATGTGTTTTAGATGACATATCGGTTCGAAATGTTTTTCTGAATTTTCTTCTTAAGTTAGGCTTCCACCAAATGATTTTTCTCAACGTCTTTTCACTGATGCCAACAAAGGCCCACACAGAAACACCAAGCCAGCATCCCATTAGACCGCCAATGTAGCTGAACAGTTCCCATTCCTATGTTGAAAAAAAACAACAATTTAGAAATTGGGAAATATTATGGAATGTATTTAAAAATACTTTCATTTTGTATTAATAATGATGCAAAACAAATTAAAATATATTTCAAATTCTCAGATGTAGTTTTGAACTGTTTAATACCTTGAATCTAAATCCCATATTAGTTTAAAAAGAAATATATTGCTTATGAATTTTGAAATCCAACTATCTAATATAAAAATACATTTTGTATAATTTATATAAATGTGCATAATTTGGTATTGCATTCGTATTTATAGAATATTATTATCCGAGGAAAATTTTATTAATAATAGTTAGGGGTGAATGTTTAATATATGAATATTATTAAAATATTTTGAATTTAAAAGTTACTTTAAATATTTTTGAATTGAGTTTGATTTAAGAAAATAGATTCCTTTAGCTTAGAATGTAAAAATGATTGTATTTCTTTTTAATTGGATTGATTAGTGATTAACTAACAAATCAAAACAATTTCGTTTTGGTTTGATATAAAAAATTATAGCATCTAGATTTTTATTTTATCAAAACATTTTCGTGAGATCTTTTTCCCAACCTTCTTTTGAAATTCTTATTGTTAGCATATTTTGTTTAAAAATAAAAATATGAGAAAACATATTTGAATGTGAGATCCATATTATGGTTAAAGTGTTTATTAATGTTTTTTTTCTAAAGTTATTAAGCGATAGTAATTTTAATTAGAAATACCCAAATAACTAAACATGGAAATTTAAAATTGATGAATTTATTGGCAAGTTCATCAATTTTACGTCTCAATTATCAACATGTCCTTGTAAAGAGTTAAAAAAAGTAAAATATATATATACACAAAATAAAAAAGAAAAAGCGTCTTTAAAAATTACAATATAGTTGCCAGAAATTTTGACATAATGTAATTTATTTAAAACTATAGTCATAATCTAAGATTTTATGAATAAAAACAAATTCATAAATTATTTTTATTTCAGAAAAAAGTTATTAACCTAAAAATTATAATAATTTTTAATAACTTATTTTTCACAGCGTATAAAATTCGTTTCTTAATTAATGAAATCTGTCTCTAAAAACATGTTGGATATTGATGTTTACTTTAATGCTGTTCATTGCTTTTGTACATTCAGCCTGAAATGTTTTTGACTATACATTACTTAACATTGAAGGTAATTACTCACATTGTACAACGGCAGATGTGATACAATTGTAACATCGCGATCTCTGATATAAAGAACAACTCCAATTCTATCCCTGAAAAATAAAGAATATTATTACATGAAGCAATTTTAAATTTTAGATTAAAAAAATCTTTTTTAGTTTGAAAATTTTCAAAATATATAACTGGTTATTTTAAAATGTAGTTTAAATAAAGTAATTTTTTATTCATTAGTGAATTTCAATTGTTATTTCAGATGAAAGTAATTATTTATGCAGTTTGTTAAATATTGAAAGAAATGCTCAGAAATGGGATGAAACACACTTTAATCATTATAAAAAAGCTCAATGTGTGTGTGTGTATGAAGATTGACGCTCTACAGGCCATACCGTTCGATCTACAGCTACCAAATTTGGCATGTGTACACCTTGGATGTCCGGAACGTACACCTCGGAGCGAGTTTTTTGAATTTTTTATTAGAATTTTAATTAATTAAAAATTAGGGAAATTTCAGCGTTTTTCCACTATAACTTTCAAAAATATTACAACACAAAATTGAATTTTATATTAAATTAAAACTTAAAAAATTATCTGTTAAATGATACCAGTGCTTTAACCTATAAATTAAATTTCGAATTTTAACGAATTTTTAAAAAAATATTTTAACCATATTTTTCAATAATATATTTTGCTTAAAATAAAATTTAATCTGCATGAGAGCACGTCAATGGGGGAAAAAAATCAGCTTTTATCGGTGTGTTTATCATCACATTAACAGAAGTTCAAATTAAAAAAATAAATCAACTATTACTGCACATAAATATATATGAGTGCAATTTTCATCACTTGTCTGTATGAAGTGAAAAACAATGTGAAATATGATATTTTCTAAAAAGTAAACACAGGAAAAGTTTTCTACGATCTTTTACAATATCTATATTATTAATTTAATAAGACAGTTTAATTTAAGGCAAACCTGGTTTAATATATATATATATATATATATATATTTAATCACTCTAATCAGCACCCATCAGTTAATTTGGGGCATACATCTGCTAACAAAATGGTCTAAATGAACCAGAGAATTGTATTTTATGTAACTTGAGTCAATTAATGCTCCGATGAATTACAAATTTTAAATTTTCACATAGCTACTCTGCCCTTTGAATCATATTTAACAAGATATTCTTGAGACATATTTTAAATAAAAATTGTTGAACAATCAACTAAATCAATGATTAAAACTGAATAATATATGAAATTTAAATAGCACTCTTTTATAAAAACTGGCTATTTTGGACCATTTCATCGACCGTTTCAAAGAAAATAAGCCAATCTTCTGCCAGGGTTTCTCGACAATGATTGGCCTATGATTATGAAAATGTTAATTATTCTAAAATTAATATATAAAAACTTCATAAATCGATCAGATTTGATTTGCGTTAGATGATTAAAAACTTTTTAAGATTCGTTTCTAGCTGAAGCCCAAGAATGAAGATATTTTTATTACAGTGAATAAATTTCGTGTTGCGAAAAGTTTTGACAGGCCAGCTTCCAATTTATACTTTTTCTGATGTGGATGAGAAAATTTTTTGACTGATTAATAAAGAATTTTAATTTTATTAAAATTTCTCAGTAACTATAATTAAAAAAATTTTTTACTCATCATAATTAAGAAATTATAAAAGAATTTGTTTCCCACAAAATATTTGGAAGATTCTGACGTTTAGTTCTTTTTCTTTAGAAAGTTTTTAAAATAATTTTCTTAATAGTATATTCAAAATCTGGTTTCATTTCCAGTTTATTTCCGAAGCATCATATTATTTGTCCATGAAAATAAGTGATGGCGCATATATATATATATATATATATATATATATATATATATATATATATATATATATATATATATATATATATATATATATATTGCAACATTTGAAAATATTTTGCTGGAAAATTTGGTCAAGCTCAAATATTTAATTAAGAATAATAAATTTCCTTCAAAAAATTCTATTCGCATTAAATTAACATTTTTCAACCTTATCAATAAAGGCAATCTTTTAAATGGTTTTGGTTTTCTTACGATAATTCAATGGGCAAGAATGTTAATATTCCAGCTGAATGTTAAATTAAAATTATTCGCAAAAGGCTGCAAGTAATAAAAATAAAATCTTACCTGACTGTATAAAACTTTCTGTTCTGAAAAGTAGAATAATACCATATAATTGATGATGTAAATTCGTGTAAATGCGTTAGATGAAATACTAAACATCTTAAAAAAAATCAAATATTCCCTTACCGAAAACGGCGTAAAAAGCGTTTCTTTAAACCTGTATGTATATTTCAGTTTCCTAAATGAAAAAAAAAAATATATATATATATAAAAGAAAAGTTTAATTACAGCGAACGAAAATGTGAAAAATATAAAAATGAATAATAAATAATATTGCTTTAAATTGTGAATCTTACATGCAACTTGGTTTGCAATTTTCTTTGCAGAATTCAAGACTTTTCTTAAATTCTTCATCATAACAATGAGGTGTCCCTAGAAAAAAAACTTATAAATTATTCATTGATTTGAAGAAGTTAAATTTTTATTAAAAACTATTTTTACTGGGAAATTATTATTGAATTTTTTATCTGTTTATTTCAAATTGCAGTTCATCAAATCCTTTAAGAGGGAATTCTGTGGGCAACGAAATGATTCATCTAACTGATATTCATAAGTGTTTTTTATTTCGCTATTCTATATAGAAGTACATGGTCTTGTTTAAAGATTCATTCCTATTGATTCAATTATCATAAACCATTCTATCATTTCCAAGGTATTTTCTAACGAATTCATAACTTTTTAGGTTGTCAAAGATATATTAAATTTCAAGCCATTTCTTATTATTTCATAACAAGATTTATATTGTCATTGATTTTTTTGGAGTATAAAAATTATATTAAATAGACATAAACTGTTGTATTGGAAATTAATTCTCCCAGTTCAACAATTGCAAGAATTGTATGCATTCGCTTTAATTGTTTGATTGTGTAAATTTTTTTCGATACAAGCACTCATCAATGAAAATTTTTAAATAGTATTTTCAAAGACATTATCAATATATATTTTAGCGAATTGAGATGAGTGAGGATAGAACATGGGCCCTTGTGGCTCGCAGTCCAGTAACATAACCAGGATACATAAGCAATTACTCGTGACGCATAGTGGTTAACTGGCTTATATGCTATTCACTACAGACTCTCCCTCCACTGAGTCGATCGATATGATTGTTGAGTGATGATCTATTTATTGACTGTTGAGTATAATGCGCCTGTACCCATTTGAGTAGCGCCAAGAGTGTGTGTGGGTGAATGGTTGCTGATGCTGCGTCAAGTGAGTCTGACGACTTTGGGTTGCTGCGGCCTTTTGGTGTTGCTGCGTCAAGTGAATCTGACGACTTTGGGTTGCTGCGGCCTTTTTGTGTTGCTGCGTCAAGTGAATCTGACGACTTTGGCTGCGTGTAGATGACTCCCCAACAGCTGTGCGAAGGTTGAAGGTATCACGTCCGGGTCACCAATTTAGCGAATTGAGATGTGTGAGGATAGAACCTGGGACCTTGTGGTTCGCAGTCCAGTAACATAACCAGGATACAGAAGCAATTGCTCGTGCAGCATAGTTGTTACATGGCTTGTATGCTATTCACTACAATACTTAATAAGTTCCTTAAACACTATTAGAAATTACAACTTCATTAACTTACCTTTCGGACATAAATTTTTCCACTTATAAGAAAACATCGTCAGATACTTTTCACACCCAAGACATTGTACACTATGAGCTTGCTCACAAAATTCTCTACACATCTGAAAGATAAGAAAGAACTGTGATTGGTAAATCATGTATATGATTTCAAGAGTGACTGAAAAAATGTGATCTAACTAACTTCCTGTGACCGAGGCCCAGTTTTATTGTTCTTTTTCCATAAGGCATCATAATCGGTACAATTAGTAGCATAAGGATGTGGAAGTAGATATTCCTCTTCCTGAAAGATGAAATTGGATTTAAAAATGCTAATAATTATTTTCGTAGAAATAAATTTATTGCAAAAGCATTGGTGAAATTAGTAAATAATGATAGTAAATGGCCTATTTTAAATGAATTGAGATTTTTTGTACACCTTTTAAAATAGAGATAACTGGCAAGAATGAGAACAAAGCATAAATATATGTAAAATGATTTCTTACAAAACGAAGAAATATCTCGTATTTGTACCCGCTTCTTAAAGCGTGGCCATACTGAATAGGATTTTCCGGCACTAAAGGAGAGTGGATTGAGAGGAACACCTGGGATTCAACCCAAGGATAGAGCGTCTCTTCTTTCTCTTGAGTCATGATGGCTATTATCATAGCTTGAAAGAAAGAATTGAAAATATTTCTTAAAAAATAAATATAGTTCAAAATCTTAAATACAAAGTTAGAAAAAAAAATAGTATCAACTCATCTGTATGGAATGGTTTTCTTATTAAATTGTTATGTTCTTAAATTATTGATTGCATAAATATGACTCCACCTCTTTTTAATTTAAAAGAAAAAAATATTTGTTTGTCATAAAATTAAATACTGATTTTTGTTCAAAAATATTTCGTTTCGGATATTATAGCATTTTTCCATCTTTCGGGCAACAAACGAATTCTGAGAAAGCAAACGTCTGGCTGTTCAGATGCAATAGATTTATCAAGCCATTTTTTTAATCTGTGTGGAAAAGGAGCCGCTCTCTAAAAAGGGCAATATACATGGAACTAAAAAAAAATAGCAGTGTGAAAGAGCAATATCTGGTAAATACGGCATGTCAGGCAAAACATTCCAGCAAAGTAATTCTAAATTTTCTTTCGCCGGTATAACAGCATTTGGGGGAGCATTGTCTTGGTGTGTGGATGGGTGTCTTGTGTGTGTGTGTGTCACACACACACACACACACACACACACACACACACACACACACACACACACACACACACACACACACACACACACACACACATCCATCCCATCCCATTAGGCATAATTTATGTAGAAGCAAGAATCATCGCCGAGGTAAGTTAGTCCACGATACAAGAGAAGAGCGAAAGAGCGCGAAATATTTTTCGCCAGTGATTTTATACTATGAGATTCTGATAGGGATTTCTTTGATATGTGTCGATTTAGGTAAGAGAAATATAGGTATCTTTTAAAAGATTTGCTTAGCATGACATATTTTTATCTCTTCATTCGGAGCGTGGGAACTTGCTGATTAAAGTCCTTTTACAGAGCTTCTGTAGGATTAATTAAAGAAAAAAGGGGGAAATTGTAACTGGAAATAATGTGGCCATTTTAGCAAGAAGTTATTATGTGTTAAATTAAGATAAAAATTCGGAAATTAATTAGAGATTAAATTATATATATATATAGTATATATATATGTACACACACACTGCGTAAAAAAATTAGAAAGACGCTAGATAAAAAAAAAAAGGATTTTTTTTTATTTTTTTGCAATTATTTTTATAAGAATTATTTTTTAGATCATTCGCCAAAAAAAATCTGAGTATCATTACCATGATATTTAAAAATAAAGTATAAATGACAACAAAAAGGGTTTCTTTCATTTGAAACCGTGTAAAAAAAGTAGCAGAACAGTTATAAAAAAAAACAAAATATAAGTGGTTTTAGTAAAGAGTACTCTTTTCATTAGATTTTATGACTTCGAATATTCTGTTTGGAAGTGAATCATGCAAAGATTGGATTCCTGTTTAACAAAAATTAATCTACGAGGTATTTAATGCCACTCGAAGCTCAGAGAGCGATTCAAACTGCTTCCACCAGCGTATACTCTTCGAACAAGTATTGCCAGACATTTTCTACTATATTCAGAGCGGGGCTTTTAGCTGGCCATGGTAAAATCTGCAGATTTTTTGCAGTGAGCCAATTTTTAACTCCCTTTACGGTGTGGATTGATTCTCCATCTTGTTGAAGCATCCACTTTTCTCCTCCTAATTCGGAGAAATGAGGAAGAAGCTCAGAATTCAGAACATTAATATAGTCTGTATACTCCTGCCTAGCATTGAGAATGACCAAACTTGTTCTTCCTCCATAACCAACTGCTAACTAGACCATCAAACTTCCTCCTCCCATTTGTCTAGAGTAATGTTGTTCTGCATTCTTCAGACAATGCCAATAGCATCGATAACTGTCTGGACCATCTAAGTTAAATCTCTTTTCATCTGAAAATATCACGAAGACCATTCTGTGGTCCATGACATGTGTTTCTGAGCTCAAGAGAAATTATTATTAATATGTGTTTGTTTCCGCTTTGGATGATGCCTCCATTTTTTGTAAACGAAACTTTTGGACGTTTGGATGTAGTTGTATATTGTTTGCTTGGACACATGAATAAGTCCTACTTGATTTCGAGCTTTTGCAACACTTCCACTACTCTTTTTGACCTCATGTGCAAGTTTTCTTTCATTACGAGTTTTTAGGTCTAACAGTCTTCTTTCTTATTCCGTTTCTGTATGGATTTTTAATAAAGTTAGAAACCGTAATTGGGCTGACGTGCAGTATACGAGGGATCTCTCTAATACCTTTACCTCATTTTTGCATGCAACAACGGGATCCTTTTGAAAAACTTTTAAGGGTATACCTCTAAGCATTCTGAAATGAAAGCATCAGTGAAAATTTTAAAGAAATATGTTTTTTCTGAGGAAAAACAGTTTAAAAAAGTATATACTTACTGTTTTACTCGTGCACATTCCATCAAATAAAAAAAATATAGTAGATGTCCTTCTACTTTTTTTGCACACTGTAAATCATATATTCTCATTGTTCTAGTTATAAACAGTGGTAGCTGTTTCATTTTTAAATGAAAAAAAAAACATTGTTAAATGAAACCTACATAGGAATCTTTTAGCCAGAATAAAAATATAAAAGAAAATTTACAAAAAATGACTGTCCTTCTCCTTTTTTCATGCAGTATATATATATATATATATATATATATATTGGGCATTGATGAGCTATGTCACCAGGACGCATCATTGTTTTCAGTTGCTTAGAATTTTCGTAATGAATCCATTTTTTTCTATCACATGTGACAATACTATTCAGAAACTCGTTTATTTTCTGTATTTTAAGGAACAGTTTGAATACATTTTTTCGATGTTCCATATCCCTTTTCCTCAATCCACATGAGACACACTTTGCTTCTGAATAAGGCCAAATGCATGCAGACGTTGTGAATGCTTGGTTGGTATAGCAGCTTTCATATAGCAGCCAGTACCGGTTGCATTTGACAAGGATCTTCACCATGCAATTCTTTCAATCTTCATCTTAGATTTTTTTTGGTGGTTTCCCATGCTTCTTATCACCCGTATTGAAATTAATATTTTTAAGTTCCCGAAACCAGTAAAAGGTTTTTTTAAAGGTTATTTTCAAACCTTTAAAATACAATTTCCCATATTTATTTGCAAGTAATAAGTACTACTAAAGCCATTTTTTAAAACTGGCGAAATCATATTTATAAAACCAATATATAAAAATTTATTATATCAAAAAGTCATTTGAAATAATCATACAAAAGTATTGTTAAATGTCTACAAACTCTACTGCTATGAAAATATAAGGCTTATATATTTTATAAGAGAAAATAGCCGGACAGAAATTTTATATCTGTTAAAGTTGCCATATTAGTCTCAAGGAGTATCGTGAAATTAGGATGAACAACAACATGAGCTTTTGAAGTAAGTTATCATTATATTCTTATGAGGGACCGATAAATAATCTTTTGCTCTACGTATTGAAAAGAAGAGTAGTAAAATTAAAGCCAACATAAGGATTTTGAAAACAAATTAGTAAACAGATTGGTTATATTTTTAGAATTGGAATAAAGAAAAATAGATTGCAACACCTGCCAGAACAAACTATTTATTATTCTATAGAGTATAAATTTCTTTTTGTTTGCGCAATTGTAAATGGAAATTAAAAATTTAGACATATCATGATTGCGTTTTATATCTTCATCATATCGGCAACTAGAGAGCATTTTTTTAAAAACAACAGTTGTTCTGAAGAGATATGTCATCTTCTTCTCATAATTTTTAGAAGAGATTATCACGTTGTAAATGCGCAATTGATGATTGGAGAAAAAAGGCAATTTAAAACTTAATGGAAATTGGAATATTCGAAACGAACTAAAAGAGTTTGCTAGTTTTTCAACAAATTTAAGAAAAATATTAATGCGATTATTAATACGAAATTTAAGAAAAAAAATATTAATATGAAATATTAATACTTCGGAAATGGCTATTTGATATTCATTCATGATGTTCAATAAATGATGTCATGATAAATGTAAAATGAATCGCGCCAATACAAATTGCATATCATAATTATATAAGAATGTTATTACGACATGAAATCTCATTACTTTTAACGCTAAGAACAATTCCTTTGCTTTGTGAATTTTTTTTTGTATTTTTGCTTTACATTTTCTTTAATAAAATAATTTTAGTTCTACAAGAATTTTCATTATGTTTTTCATAAATGTATTAGGGACTTTAGTGTTTTAAACATTTCCTTGAAATTTTTAATGGAATATTATTTTTTGATCAGAGGGTACATAATTCTATATAGCATTTGGATTATTCCTTGCTTATTTTCCTTCTATCAACAATAACTCAAATTTCTGGACATAAATGGACCATAAGTTAAAAAAATGAAATACATATCTAAGGTAATTATTATGCAATTTGCGATGGAATAATTTTTTAAATATTTGAACATTCTTTTAATGTTGTTCACCATGAGGCAATGTTTCGACATTTTAAGTTAATGGAGACTAAAAACAAGTTTTAGGGTTGTGGAATGTTGCCAATTCATAATCAAATAGATAGTGGGCATGGATAAACTAACTGCCCAATTGTAACACTTCTTAAAATTGACTGAATTCAATAAATTGAAAGAAATAAGCGATAAGGAGATTTTATAAAAATAAACAAACAAAAAACCTCTGACAAAATAACTAATAACTGATGGTAAATTTCAGATATGATTGCATTTTTTTCTGTAAAATGAATAATGAGTACACATTCGGCATTGATTGAATTATACTAAATTCAAATGCTTGAATTGGCTTTATTATTTATTAGGTTGTTACTTACTATCTGTATCAGTTGCACCCAGTTTGTTAGGTTCTTCTTTACTGAAGATATGAAGATTATAAGAGTAACATCTTGCATATAAAGCGATTTCCAAAGAGTACACGTAAGTTACCCTCCACGTCCTGAAAGATAAAAGAAGGGTACAAAATAAGAAATCACATGATTATCTGATATTTTGCATAAAGTCATATTATATTGCAATCATATCAGTCATATCATATTAGTTTACAATTAGAAAATAGGGCCAGAAATTTATTTAAAACTAAAGGGTTACACCCACTGCTCATTACACTCGCCATATATTTATGCATTTCTGCTGGTAAAAAATTATAAATACATTCATTAAGGAAGAGTGGGGTGGGGGGATTCGGCATATCTAAGAGAGTTTTTTAATAATAAATTTAGTAAGGATTTTTCACTGACCAGTTTTAAATATTCTTTTAGTGCTACCATTAAGTGTGAAGTGAGAGCAATTTGTTTCTTTTTACTTTCTCGTATCCGAACTATAGAGAAAGTACCATCAAAAAATTCGAATCCGAGATTTTGACGAATCTCCACGTTTTAGACTGCCCTGAGTTCGAAAAACATATTTTTGGAAAATGGCCGTCTGTCTATCTGTGACAAAGATAACTCAAAAACTCAAAGACAGATGAAATTTGGCATCCAGGCTTTAAAACCAAATTTGTAGATTTCTATCGAGTTTTGAACCAAATCCATTCTGAGGAAATATGTCCCTCCTGCTGTTCGAATACAATTTAGCATGATAACTACAAAACGAAGAGAGCTAGATATATAAAATTCGATAACAGATTTAGAATCTTTAACATAGACGTCTACCAACATTGGATTGAACGTCTGTCGGTCTATACTTTCAGAAACATACAAACGATCTAACTCAAAAACGAAATGACATAAATATATCAAATTTGGTAAGTGATATTGTGACTTTCATTGTCGTTCTATGTCAAATTTTTGTTTTAATCGGTTGGAAAGAACGCTTCTGAAAGCGAAATTTGATTTTAGGATACTTTTGACCATATGCTAGAGATTAATCGCCAAAAAACTCGCCAACGATGGAACGATAAATTCTGTAAAAGGGCTAAATTCCAGTCACAGGTTGATATTTCTTAGCTATGGTACCTCAATGCCATGCAAGACGTTCACTGGAATAACATCTTTACTAGAGAGTATGCGAGATAGTTATGGGAAGACCACTACCGCTGGTTTGTTTTTGTTACTTTTTTCAAAATAATCAATTTTAAAAAAAAAAGTTTCTTTGCGTTGTTTCCGTTTATGGCTGGTAATTCCACGTGTTGGTTGAGGGAATTCCATGCTTTTGCCTTTGAACTGAAATATTATGAATTAGAAGTAAAAATACTATTTTTTATGAACTCTAATGGGTACAGTTCTAGAGACGGGTACCATTTGGCGATTTCCCGCCAAATTTTTCTCGCCAAGCCCCGCGGACGCTGTAATCTTCAGAATTGTATTTCTCAATATTGACTGTTTTCCAAGAGATTTTTTTCTGAAGATTACAGCGTCCTTGGGGCGATGACAGGAGAAAAATTTGGCAGGAAGTATACAAAAAGAACAAAAATAAGAATAATTATATTTAATAGAATATTATAATATTATATTTATATTCAGAATATTATAGAATAGTAGAATTTAGAATATTATAATTATAAAATAAGAATAATTATATAAGAAATAATTAAAAATAGCACAATTTGAACAATGTTAAATTTAAAAAAATGCACAAAAATAACAATACAAATTTTTTTAACTCACCCGATTTAACGATGTGAATTGCGTTAATTTACAATAATGCCCTTCTCTTCTACAAACCTTTCCTTTCTGTTAATACCATATCCTGCCCGCATTCACCACACTTCCATCAGCAATTAAATCCATTTTCATGCACCATTCAACACACGCTTTCGCTACCAAACGTTCTAAATCGCAAAAACCCCTCAATTTAAGGGATTCCTCATTTGTCACATTCATACCAGCCATTTTACACCAGAAGAAAAATCGACGAAAGTAAGAAAAAAAAAATTTACAAGCAGAAGAAATCCAATCGTCAATTAATTGAAGAGAAAATCTTTAAATTCCCCACGAAAAGCTGCCAGCACAAGAGAAATCGAAGAAAGTAAGAAAAAATACGTTACAAGACTTTGGGAGCAGTAGAAATTCCCCGCGAAAAGCTGCACTTATACCTAATTGGTTGATATTCAAAGTCAATTCATACCTGATTAGTTTATAATTACATCACCCCATTCTCTTCACAGGGTTGCCATACATTGCAGGCGTAGAGTGGTTGCCATATTGGCAACTTTAGCTTTAAAATTTGGCGCCAAACTTGGCGGTACCCGTCTCTAGAATTTAGCCCTCTAATGTATATTTTACATTACATTTACTACATATTTTGCGTATATAAAAACACATTATAAAATTAGTGACCATTATTAAACAAATATACGATAGAAAGCATCATAAATGTCATCATAATGTAGCAAAGCATGATGAAACATAATTGCATGTTTGACTTCCGATATTCATTGATAAATAAAGAAATCACGCTCTTCTCTTAATAAATCATTTGAATCTCCATGTTTTGTCGGTTTTAACAGAGCATCAAATATATACGGTTATTCACTCGATTGCGCTTCAAGATACAGTGGCAGTCAAAAGTATTCGTTCACCGAATTTTGAAGTGGTCATCGCTTCATAGTATTTTATTTATTATAATGCGCCATTAAACACAGATACCAGGCCTTGTATCCTTTATTTTTGAGCAATTTCACCAAAAAAAGTTTTCTTGTAAAACAATTACAGAAAAAAAAATAAAAAATAGAAATTAATTATCAAAACTTTTGTGTCAAAAGTATTCGTACACTTAAGAAATGTCCCTAAAATTATATAATTTATCACATTTTAATACTTAGAAGGATACCCCTTCGCCTTAATTATTGCTTTCATTCGACTTGGCATTGAATCTACTAACTTCTTTGTGATATCTGGTGTAATTGATGCCCATTCTTCCAATATGGCGGTTTCCAGCTGATTTTTATTTTTTACTTGTCGATTTTTGATTTTGTCGTCTAAAATACTCCACAATTGTTCAATAGGATTCATGTCTGGTGTTTGTGGAGGTGTGTTGAGTCTTTCGGGAGTGTTATATAATACCCAGAGCTTAGCATTATGAGCTGTATGCTTAGGGTCGTTGTCTTGTTGAAATATGTAGTTAGTTTGAAGACCCATTCGTGAAGCGCTAGAATTCAAATTACTTTTTAGAATGTCAATGTACTTTTTGTGATCCATAATTCCATCAATGAGGTGCAATTTATCCACTCCATGTGCGCTCATACACCCCCAAACTAGAATGTTACCACCGCCATGCTTTACTGTCGCACTCAAATTTTTTGGTTGTAGCTCTGCATTCTTTTTACGCCACACTATTTGTCTGCCATCAAATCCGAACACGTTAAACTTGCTCTCATCCGAGAATATAACCCTGTTCCAGAAATCAGGATTTTTATTAACATGTTGTTTGGCGAAAAACATACGTTTCTTTCTATTAACTTCCGACACAAAAACTTTTTTCGAGATACTCGACCATGGAATCCTGATTCGTTAAAAGTGCGGCGTATAGTACTTACCGAGATCGAAATTCCCTGTTTGAGGAGTTCTGCTTTAACTGCCGGGGCACTCAATTTTGGATTTTTCTTAATCAATCTTACGAGTAAGCGTCTGTGCTTACTGCTGAGTATTTTTGGGCGTCCACTTCGTGGAATATTTTCAACAGTATTGCGTTGGCAATGTCGATCTATAACACTCTGCTCTGTAGATCGTGGTCTTCCAATAGCAAGTGATATCTTTCTTAAAGAGTTACAGTTATTATGTAGTTTCATTATCAGTTTTCTTTCAGCAAGAGAAGTTTCTTTTCTCTTCCGAGCCATCTCAACTTAAAGCTGTATGATTTACAACAAAAAATGCAAGTGTTAAAGCTAGTAAACATAAGAATGAAACAGATCACGCGGTAAAAGTAAGAATAACATAACATCTCGCCAAATATATTCCCACAAACGATATTTGGCTCACAAATTGTCTTAATTTTATTATTTTACAACTTGAAATGTGGATGTATGAATACTTTTGAAGCACGAGGTTTAGTGGTGAAATTCAAATTCTCACTCTATCAAGAAGCTCTTTATGACCAAATTTAAAAATTTCCTTTTAAAAATTCAAATTATTCATGTAACAACTTGAAAGACATTAAGAGTTTTTGAAGATTTCTATTAATTTTTGCGCAATTTCAATTTTTATTCATTTTTGAAGTTAGTAATTTAAGTGTAAGAATACTTTTGACTGCCACTGTAAATAATGAAACAGTTCTTTCTTTCGGTTTCAAATAAGAGTATCGTTTCTGAGTATGAATATATTTAGTTAAAAAAATAAAATAAAAGTGCGAATGGTAAGAGAAAAAAAATTCACTCTATTCATCAAGAAAAAGCAACCAGATCAAATTTATTTGGGTATACGCATTAAGTATTTAATGTGTATCGGCAAATTAAGGCAGAATCAGACCTTTATAAAAATATCTTTTTACTTTTTCGTATAGAAAACTGAAAAAAGAAAGATTCATCAAGATTTTGATGACTCTCTACTTTTTAGATTTCTCTGAATTTCTAATACAAATTTTTGAAATTATGTTATGTTTCATTTTGTCCATCTGTGAATCCAATAAATCAAAACTGATTTCAGTTAGACAGATAAAATTTGGTATGTGTTTAATAAACTAAATTTGTAAATTTTTTAATGGAATTTTCTGCGAAATCCATTCACAGGAATTTCGTTGTTGGCTGCCCGAATACAGCATATTTACAAAATGCAATGAGCTTGTGGTGGAACCTTATAAGCCAGTTAACAGCTGCACTACTCGAGCGATTGCTTTTGTATTGTGGTCATGTTACTGGACTGCGAACCATAAGGTCCCAGGTTCTATCCTCGCTCATTTCAATATGTTACATTGATGACCTCGGAGGAAGAATCTTCAACCTTCGTACAGCTGTTGTGGCGCCATCTACCCGCAACCAAAGTCATCAGACGCACTTGACGCAGCAACCCAAAGTCGTCAGATTCACTTAACGCAGCAACATCATCAGCAACTACACGCTCTTTATAACGCTTGGCGCTACCACAGGCGCATTAGAATCAACAGCTAATACATCAGCACTCAACAGCCATATCGTTCGTCTCACCTCCGACTCACTGGAGGGAGAGTCTGTGGTGAAAGCTTATAAGCCAGTTAAAAGCTACAGCTTATACAAAAGCTACGCGAGCAATTGCTTTTGTATTGTGATCATGTTACTGGACTGCGAACCACAAGATCCCAGGTTCTATCTTCGCTCATTTCAATCCGTTACAAGCTGGATGAAAAAGAAGCCTATCTGTCTAAACTGTGTACTTTCGTCTAATTTTGAATTACATTTTTCTGGACGTCTGTATTTGAGCCGTCTGTCGATCTGTACTTTCGCATGCATGTTAACAATATAATTCAAAAGCACAACGATTTTGATAAATAAAATTTGTTAATTTTAATAATAAAAAATTAATTTTAATAAATAAAATTTATTAATTTAAATAAATAAAAAAAAGTTTTAGCATTTTAAGAGTAGAATTTTATAAAATTTTGCATTAAATTTCTCAAAAGGTCGCTGTTCAGCTTTTGCTTATGCATATAAACGAGCAAACTAAAAAAAAAAAAAATACTTGGGTTGAAATGAATGAAATTTTACATATAAAACTGTATTTTTATGTCAAATTTTGACTTCAGTCGGGACAGAAAACGAAGGCATCCAAGATGTTTACTTAATTTTCTTCATTATGCTGCAGAAGCACAAAACTTTCAAGTGTGGATCCTTGAAAATAAAAATGTGAGCACTAGTAGCGTGCTTGGATTTACCCAATATCCACGATTTTTAAAGGGAAGAAAGGCGGAGGAGGGAAGGGAAGCAGATTACATGATTGTTAGAGAACATGCGAGAAATATACAGGGTGATCATCCCCGTTGATTTACCTTTTTGATCTTTATGGATCCATGGAAGTCCATTTGAAATATTCCATACTAGCTTCCTAGATTCTTGCATTTCACTTTCAAAGAGATATATCTACTTTTAACATTTTAAATGTTTTTTTTTTGTTCATAATCTAATTCGATGATACTCTTCATTTTGGAAATATGCTGTCTTACTTATTTAACTAAGAATACTTGAGATGTTTGCGGATTATGTGTAACTTTTTGTATAGAAGTATATAAAAATCTAATATAGAGAAGCTTTTAATGATTTGATTCCAGCTTATAATGATGAGAAACAAAAATTCGACTCCGTATGACGCATGGGCATGATGATTAATATGTTAATTTTTTTTTAATACGCTTTGTGTATTGATATTTCACCAACTTTGAGTCCTATTAGAACGAAACATTATCAAAGAGACAATCAGAAGACTCCTGCCTTTATGAAGATTTACCTGCATATACGAAAACGGGTAGAAAAGTTTCCGGTCTAACAACGAAAATTAAAAAAAAAAATCTGTTTAAGGATTGCTTTATTTTTCAGCGTAGTAGCGGTGTGACAATGCTTGGATCCCTTCTTTTCAAGAGCTTTCGTCTAAGGCTTTAAAGTAGACATTCGTAGCCGAAATGATCTGGTATCAGAATAGAATTTCTTTTCAGACAGAATTTTTTTCTAATTGGAAAAGAGGCTGTAGTCTGAGGGGGCCATATCAGGAGATAGGTTGAATGAGGAAGAATTTCAAGCTTCAGTTCATGAAGTTTTGCCATCACAATGACAGCCTTGTGGACGGGAACATGGTTCTGGGGAAACAGGACTTTCTTCTTGGCCAAACAAAGTCTTTTTTTTTTGTTTATTTCTTGACCAAATCTGGTTTTCTTTCTTTGACTTTGGTATGTAATTTATCCAGAATATTAGAATAATATTCAGCATTGATGGTCCTGCTTTTTTAAACGTAATCCAATAGTGAAATTCCCATAGGGTCCCCAAAATTTGCTGCCATAACCTTTTTAGCTGATGACGCACTTTTTGTTTTCTTTCGTCGTTCTCTATCCAACATTTTGATCCCTGCTTCGTCTCTGGAATATAGTGATTGATCCATGTCTCTTACACAGTAAAGAAATGCCGCAAAAAATCAGTTGGGGTTGAATTGTACAGCACGAAACATTGTTCCGATATCGTCATGCGCTGCAGTTTTTGATCCAAGGTTAACAAATGCGGCACCCATTTTACTGACAACTTCCTCATACCTAAAATATCCTGTTAAAATATGATGTGCTCGTTCTTGGGTTATAGCCACAGACTCAGCAATGTTTTTGTGAACATTTCTAACGTTTTATAGTGGCTGATTTTAGTCTTCCAGAATGTTCCATATCCAGAGTGTTTGTATGACCAAGTTTAAAATCTACAACCCATGTTTGAACAGTTGTGAACGAAGGAGCAGATTCCTCCAGTGTAACATCTAGCCCAGTTTTAATATCCGTTGGAAATAAGCTGTTCATATAAAAAAATATTTTATCACAGCTCGCACTTCAGTTTCTCCCCATATTTGGCTAAAAACCAGGAAGAAAAATTTTAAAACAATATAGAATAAAAACAACCAACTCTTTCGAAATACGTAAGAAGTATTAAACAAAGACGGCAATTTGAAGTGCCTTAGTCAAAGTAACTCAGGAAGCGCCACCTCTAGGCGAGGCCGAAAACTTTTCATCCCACCCTCGTAGATTTCATCTTTTCGTATCTGATAATCATTTTGAAGGGTACAATTCGGATGATTGCAATTTCTCTATTTAAAAATAAAAAAAGATTTTAACATTTTGATATTTATTTCTGCGTTGCAGTACTAAATTGCCAATTTTCATCACGATGAAAACGAAATATAATACATACTTTGTGTCATAAAAGAAAAACATATCGTTCTTTCTACGGCTAATTTTGAATGTAAGTTGTTGGATTGCATCTTGTACCTCTGCAGTAATATTTTCTGATGAATTTGTGTAATATCCAAATTTAGGAATCTGGAATAATAAAATAAACAATTCTCAGATTAATATTACACTAACATAAATACTTTGCATTGAAAATTAGATTTGTTTGTATTACTTCTAATTAATATTTTACTGCTAAGGATTTGGAAGAATATAAAAGTAACTTTTTCATACTATTATTGCTCTTCTCCTTGTTGAAACTTTAGGAATAAAACACAATTTGCATGGTAATTTAGTCGACTTATTATTACCAAAAGCGTATGACTTAGTCTATTTCTAATTTCACAAGAACTCTTTATCTTGGAAGAAATCTACTTGCCTCCAGTTCTGAAATATTGCCGACGCACATAAATGGATGCTTCTGACAGAATTCTTCTAAGTCGTTCGGTTTTTCACACAAATGAGGATAACGACGGCAGAAATAGGTTCTATTAATCCTGGAAATCATGATAAAATCAACAGAAATATAAACAACAGAATCAACAGAAATGTCCTAAAAAAAATCTCAGTATATTTGTTAGATGTTAAAGTATTCACAAAGTATCACTTGGGTGAATATCATTTGGGTAAAGTTCATTTTTGATACACAATGAACTTCACCCAAGTGCTAAGCTACTAGTCGTTGCAATATTAATATATTTTAGATTCTTTCACCCATTGTCCATTTAATTTCAAGTTTTTAAATGAGGATCTTTTATTTAAAACTTGTAACTTCTTTTAAAATTCCTTCCTCTAAATAAGCAATAAAAATTAATTTACAATAACAGAACTAAGGCTCTAACTTTGACATTTTTGTAAGTTTTTAAAGATTTCAAAAGCATACGAATGCCAGACCATTATGACGACATTTAATATTTTTCCATACTTCTTTTAATTATTTCAAAGAATTCTACAAAACATGACTGTATTTACAATTTTAGAGTCGTGTACGTTTGAATATTTAAAAATACATTTTAAACTAGAATAATGTTTTGTGGTAAAACTGATTAAAAATATCTGCTTTTATAGTTTTATACTTTTTTTAAAGTTTTCCTCTGATTGAGTGTGTAAATAACACTCGATTTTATGAATTAGAATGAATGGCATATTTTTTTAAACATAACAACAATTAGTCTACGAATTCACTCGATGGATATAAAATGTTTAAAAAGTCGTCATAAATGCTTTAATAACAAATTGTTTTAATTGAAAATGACTTCAGACCCATCTATATTTTTGATACACTAGCATCCATCTAAGTGAAACCTTTAAAGTCAATTCGGCTGTATTTTTTTCTTCTAAGTAACTTTTCTAAATACTATATACAAATACATAATATTTCATAATGACGCACAGGCCACTAAAGATAAATACCAACAATGTTAAAAATTGATGCCTGAGATTTATTGATAATAACAGCAAAAGCTGATTGAAATGGTATCCGACTCTTTTAAAATATAGAGCTAATTTAATTTTTGATGTTAGTTTGATTTTCTCAGATCGGGTAATTCATTTATTAGAGCAATTTATGCAAAAATTCCGTGTATCTTTCTCAGTTAATCAGATTTTATAATTGTATTTAGTGTCTGAATTGAGTTTTCTAATTTATAATTTCTAAGAATTATTCATCAGCTGAATATCTTCAGTACAAACGCCGTTTCGAAAGAAGAAAGGACTAGAAAGCGTTTTAAGACTCTTTTTCAGTCTTCAGCACCATCAACAGTACATATCTTTGGTTAATGACTAATGAGGAAACAATATATATTTATAATGTAAAACACATATTACTTGAATCAGAGTCGTGGCCGAAGAAAGACACTTTTGTAATTTTAAAACTTTAAAGCTTTTATTGCATCCCGGAAGGCATAATCTATATACAACAGGACGAGTTGTCTATCTACAACATGGCAAAAGAGCGAAAAAAAAAAAAAAGGCAGAAAAATTTATCCCCGGTCATTATATACCATGAGATTCTGATAGGGATTTCGGTACACGTGTCGAATTAGGATAGGGAAATCTAGGTATCTTTTAAAAGAATTTCTTTAGATCGACAAATTTTTATCTCTTCATTTGGAGCTTGTGAACCGCTGATTTAAGCATTTTTACAGAGCTTCTGTTGAATTAATTAAATAAAATAAGGTGGAATTTAATTTGGAAATAAGAGAACATTTTAAAATAAATATGGGTTAAATTAAGATAAAAAATTAGGAAATTAATTAAGTTTAAGTTAGATTTTAAAAATATTATTACATATATGTATATGTATCTTCAAAATTAACAAAATAGAACATTTTTAGCATAACAGTTAAGAAGAAAGTAAAGGTTGTGAAGGCAACGAAGACATGTGTATTTACACTTACTAATATTACATACACTTTATTTACAGGATAATTACTCTTAATGATAGAATAAAAAAATTATTTGCAAGCATATTATTAAAATCCGTTTTTATTTAATTTTTCCTTACTTTATAAGATCTGAGATGGACACCATTACATTTAATTGAAGAAATAATTTTTAAGATATTCACTGATATTTTAAAGTGGACATATCTTTTGAAAGAAATAACGATAATAAATAAAACCAGCGGCAGTGGTCTCCCCAAAATTTTCTCACATATTCTCTATTAAAGTATGCATTTACATTAATTATTCTTTTGATTAATGCATTTGATTAACATTACTTTAATGCATTTGATAATGCATTTGATTAACATTACTTTAATGCATTTGATTAGCATTTACTGAATCTATCGTATCATCTTTGGTGACTTTTCTGGAGATTAATTCCTGGTATGTGGTTAGTAATATCGAAAATCGAATTTATATATTAAATATATAGATACGTCTTTTCCAATCGATTGAAACTAAAATTTTACACATAACTACAATTGCAGTCAGAAAATTCCACCAAAATTCATATATTCAACTTACTGCGTCTTTGAGATATCGTGTTTACATTTTCTGAAAATACAGACCGACAAATGGTCAATCCCTTGTTGGATTTGGCTCACAATTTGACAAGCGTTTAGATTGTAGATGATAATTTTGTGTGTCCAATTTTATCGACCTAGCTCGCTTCCTTTTGTAATTATTGTGCTCAGTTATTTTCGAACAGCCAAAACCCTTCCTCCGGGAGGGTTTTGCTGAAAATTCGACAGAAAGCTACAAATTTGGTATTAAGACCATGTACCAAGTTTCACCCATCTAGGTCAAGGTGTTTTTGAGTTATCTTCGTTACAGATAAATGGAAATTTTTCAAAAATGTGTTTTTCTAACTTAGAGAGATCTAAAACGCGAGATTTGACAAAATTTGTTCGAATTTTGATGATTATTATACTTTCTCTATACTACATATATGAAAAAATAAAAAAAGTAAGATGTCTAAAATGGTCACATAATATCTCGATTTTATTTTGCAGACACGCTCTATTGGATTTCTTTCAAAATCCTAACGAAATCTATAAATTTGAAGTAGATACCAAATAATATGTTTCATTCTTTTTGCTCAATGCGAAGTCCACGGTGGCCTGGTGGTAAGGTCTTGGCTTGTGAACCATAGGGTTTCAGGTTCGAAACCCGATTCCACCAAAGAATCGTCGTGTAAGGGGGTCTGTTGCACGTTAAATCCGTCATGCCAAACGTTCTACCGCTGATGTGGTGTGCGGATGCCAGCTCAGGTGTCATCCTCGTCATCTGACCGCGGTTCAAAATTACGAGTTCCGTCCCAAAAAAATAGCCCTAGTTGTTGCTTTACAACGAGACGTTAATATAACTAAACTAAACTAACTTTAGCTCAATGCATTTTAGAGTTAATGTGTTCACAGATAGATTTATACAATTCCAAAATATGTTTTTTTGTACTCAAGAACGATGAAACTTAGAGATTCATCAAATTCTTGAGCTCAAATTTTTTTGATGATTTCTATATACTTTCATTTTGTATATTTCATGTACGACAAAGTAAAAAGAAATATAACTGTATCAGGTTTAATATTACAATCAAACATAGTGTTTGAGTTTGATTAATTATATTGTGAACATGCCTGTTCTATATTTAACCAAAAATCAATGGAGCGATGGAAGTCGAATTAAGCAGATATTAAATTTTTAGCTGCTTTAAGCGAAAATATTTATCTCAAGAAGTTTAAAAATATGAAATAATACGCTAGAAAAATCTTTAATATAAATACATTATGGAGGAATTAAGATACTTTTTTAAAGTTCAGTACTTACATATTTCTGTTGCATATAGTTACTGCAGGTAACTTGAAGTGGCTTGGTGTTGTAACAGCGATATTGGTTGTTGTCGGATATGTATAATAATAAGAATAAAAATCCAAAGATTGATAGAAGAAAAATACCATACATGTAAGGAAGATTATATACTTAAAGGCTCTCCAGAGAATTCGTGTTAAAGAAAATAATCTCTTTCTCCTTTTATTTTTAGCAGAATTTTCACTATTTACTGTAATGGTTTTATATGGATCTGTATGACTCTCAGAGAATGGAGATAGATTGTCATTTTTCACCTGTTAAAAATATAAAATATAGGTTATAAAATATAGGTGCAGAATATAGGTATTGATTAAAATAAATTTCAGTAAGATAATTAAATACTGGTTTTTTTTTCAAAACAGTTGTTCAAGTGGCTATAATTTTCTTATAAAAAAGAATAAGAGGCAAAGATTTGAGCTTAGCACAGAAGACGGATTAAAAATTTGGTTGCATTTTAATTGACTCTCCTCATTTTCATATAATATTCATGCGATTTTTATCTCGGTATCGTGTAAAGTATTCTTTATGTACACCTTGAATTCATTTATTGTTGTACGAAACGGGATCGTTAAGGTAATTTTACGACGCGTTTAAGCGAAAATACATTATTATGACACATTTAATGATTGAAATGAAAAAATGATTTTAAAACGATTAACCCTGTTAACTCAAAAGGCTTAACGATATTAATACGAGATTTTTGCGAAATGTTCGACATTCAGAGTATCGAACAACATTCAACATTGAGAAATATGTACAATACTATCCGTTTCAGGATCCCAAGACTGGCACCTTTCGACGATTGTACTTCATTAAGAGGGGTTCACAGAAAGATGAGCAGCTATCACGCTTCCAATTCTGTCAATAATCTGAATTCACTTTAATGTTAAGTGTAAACATCTCCTTCTTTCTTTTGTCTCTCATTTTTTTTTGACGAAATGTCTCCTGACACATGCGCAAAAACGCGCATTGTTTCCGAATCTGAAAATGAAAAATATCATGTGTTCATACGGAAATAACGATATGCAGAATATAATACGACTATTAAACCCACATGAATGGCTAAGAACATGCTTCACTGTATTTGGTTTGAATATTTCTTAAGACGACAGAACCTTTAATATTACTTATAAAAATTTCTCTACTGAAAAGAATGATTGAGAAGAGGCATAAGAATTGAATGTATTCGAAAATAAAGAGACTACCCTATGGCTATGCAGAATCTTAACCGGCCGGATCAACGTGGACGCCAATATAGGCTGCCACGAAACAACCGCACCCAATATCTAGGTACAATAGTGACCCATAGATAATCAGAAAGACCAATTGGTGATAATCAATCAACGCCTCCTTCACTTTAAAACCTTTTGGATCACCACATAGCAGAATAATTTCTTTAGAAAGATTTACTTTGACTTACGCATTCACCGGCAATTCCTCAGTTACATTGAAAATACATTAACTCTTTCTAGGGCTGTAGGAAGTATGCTTCCCACCAAATTTATCAATTTTTATATGAAATTATGTAGGTTGGCATAAGTTCTGACACATTTTTTTAGAAAGACAGAAACTTAGATGCTTCAGTTCTTTATCTCACACAAAATGATGTGTCTTGATTTGTTACTTAATTATTAATTAAATAAATTAATTAATTAATCAAATTAAATTTATCTAATAAGCTAAATAAATCCCTTTTCTTATTCTAATTTCAAGCCTAAAATATTTTAACATAATATTTAACATATATTTTAACGTAATATTTATTATTAACATAATATTTAACATAATATAGAAAAAAATGGCCCTTTAAATGGTTAAATTAAAAAAAAAATCGCAATATACTGAAGATAATTAAATAATTTCTTTCAAAAAATTGGGCAAATGAAAAATTACTTATCTAATTCCAGGTAAATAAATGCAGAAATTATTTTTTTTGACCAAAGAGATGACAGTTGAATATTATAATAAATTTTTAATTGATTGTTTTTCTCAGTTTATTGATCATTTACGACTTTTGCAATGCTAAACTACACATTTTTTAATTCTATTCTGGAAGTACGCGATAAAATAAGTTGAGAATCACTGCTGGAGAATTAGAAATCTCAAAAAAATTATGACACTTGAAGACGCCCTAAAATCTCAATAAATTTGTGGCGATAGAACAGAGAATTTAATTTGCATGTTTTAGCAATTTTTTGAGGAATATGGGAAAAATCACCAAGAAATAGACATTTATGGCAAAATGATATTCAAAAACAGAAATAATTAATGGAATTCTCAAACTGGCATTTGTGGTTCATTTCAGAGTCTACTTTTCCCAAAGTCACATCTATAATTTCCTAAATGATTGGACTATTATAGATGTTTATTATATAGATGTGTGTTAATATTACTCGAAATGACAATAATTCGTGTGATAAGACCGACCTTAGACACATTATACATAAACCTTAGACACATGACTTCTTCATGTCTTCATAAAAGTTTAGGGATTTTTAAGACAGAAAAATATTGTTGGTTTTAGGCATATATTGTGTTTATGACACATAGTTTTGGTTGCTACAGTTTGCAAAGGCCATAAATAAGTTTAAATATATGTTGTTAAAATTTATAAGAAAGCATTGATAAAAAGATGGTTATGTTTTTCATTCTAGAAAGATAAAAACAGAGGATAAAATTCTTACATTTTGAGCAGCTGATCTCCAGGAGTTATTCATTCTGAAAACTTGCTACAAATTTTGCAAGAAATGAATTAAATAAAATGCACCAAAAATGCAGATAAAAGTAAGTGAATCTGAGATAAAGTCTCAGAACTAGAAGGAAGAATTTCAGTACTACATATAGTGTTGACGAAAACGAAGTTAATACGAGAATGGTTTACTTATTGTCTGTTTGGCATAAACGTTATTTATTTTACATTAAAAGTAGTTCGTAGCACTCTCTTTCATCAAATTTTAACCCTAATTGACTTATTGCGTGCGTTTCATCTAACGCTATTGAGTTCAAATTTTCATTTAACGTTATTATTTAAACAGTTTCATGAAATAATACCGCTTTTACTGAATTCAATATCATAAAAGATAGAAATGGACAGTTTTAGTCCAGCAGAACAACGCATTATCATGAAAAAAACATGTGAGCATTTTTATTTCTTTAATTAGTTGGGATGGTCAGGAAAATATGCACTATATGATGCAGCCGGACATTGATCCGGCTAAGGTAGAAAGGGGATGGGGGAGTGCCAGTTGGAAATTCTTTTCTCGAATTTAAATAAAAGGTTATTATTCCAGGAGAAAAGTCTACATTAAATAGATATTAAAAATATTTTCAAATGAATCATGAAGAGTTAAATTATTTTAATACGGCCCGAAGAAAATAAATAAAAATACCTACAATTTTTTATTTGAGTGAGATTATTGAAATTATTATAATTCTCAACTAGTAACTGAGGAGAGAATATTTGATAAAAATTTGACATCGAAATCTACATTATTTTTCTGTAAAATTCAGCCTATAAGTTTATCTGTTTATAAGTTTATTTGTTTATAAGTTTTCTGTTTATAAGTTATCAAAAACTTTTGTTTCACAAATAATGTTTTATAATAATAAATGGTTTCTCTAATGTTACTATTCTGAAAAAAATTATTCAAGCTACATATAAAATTAACAATTTTTAATGCTTTCTGATATTTTTTAAATTTTATGTATACTTATAAAGATAAATATAAATTTACAACAGGCATTAATTTTGATATAGAAATTATTATAATTCTCAACTAGTAACAGAGGAGAGAATATTTGATAAAAATTTGATATCGAAATCTACATTATTTTTCTGTAAAATTCAGCCTATAAGTTTATCTGTTTATAAGTTTATTTGTTTATAAGTTTTCTGTTTATAAGTTATCAAAAACTTTTGTTTCACAAATAATGTTTTATAATAATAAATGGTTTCTCTAATGTTACTATTCTGAAAAAAATTATTCAAGCTAAATATAAAATTAACAATTTTTAATGCTTTCTGATATTTTTTAAATTTTATGTATAATTATAAAGATAAATATAAATTTACAACAGGCATTAATTTTGATACAGAAATTATTATAATTCTCAACTAGTAACAGAGGAGAGAATATTTGATAAAAATTTGACATCGAAATCTACATTATTTTTCTGTAGAATTCAGTCTATAAGTTTATCTGTTTATAAGTTTATCTGCTTATAAGTCATCTGTTTATAAGTTTTTAAAAATTTTTGTTTCACAAATAATGTTTTATAATAATAAATGGTTTCTCTAATGTTACTATTCTGAAAAAAAATTATTCAAGCTAAATATAAAATTAACAATTTCTAATGCTTTCTGATATTTTTTAAATTTTATATATACTTATAAAGATAAATATAAATTTACAATAGGCATTAATTTTGAAACACTTAAAGACAAATGCGAAATTCAAGCAAAAGTTATTTTTTTCCTAAAAAAAATCGATAAAAAAAATAAATATTTGATTAAGATTACAAGCGAACTTCCTTATCAATCAACTGTCGTAACTATCGCATTTGACAGATAAAGAAGTTGATAAAGCATGGTGCAAAGAATTTTCGGGCAGAGTTTCATTAAGGTTTTTATCAGTTGTACTAGCGAAAAGTTTATAATATTGTTAACAATTGACTTCAGATAAAAAAAAAAGCTGTATCTGCCCTCTCATTCATTCTGTGAAAAGTTATTTCTTCCATTTGAAAAATGAAATTTTCGCCGGTCCCTACTGAAGATAATAGTAGCAATGAAAGTAAAAATTCAGAGGTGAACTTGTGTGGTATTGGAAGATTCAAGCCAAGATGGTTACAGAGATTTGCAGATCCAAAAGTATATCTTGTCATCTTCTGTATAGTTGGCGTCTTAGAAGGCGCATATTTTTCGTACTTTGTTGGTGTGTTAACAACTTTAGAGAAGCGTTATGCTTTTGAAAGCAAAACATCGGGTATTATTTTAATAGCTGACAGCATCAGTGCTACTTTGTTGAGTTTGCTTGTAGGCTTTTATGGTGGGAAAGCACACAAGCCCAGAATGATTGCTATCGGAATGATGCTGGTATCCGTCAGTTGCTTTTTAACCACCGTGCCTTATTTTATCTATGGACCAGCTCTTCATTTTCTGGAACGAGAAACTTTGGGCACGGATCAAAAGAGAAAAGAGTTTTGTGATTCTGATATGAAAGAAGAAAGATGTGACAGCCTAAACAGTTCTCCAACAACGCCAGTTGTCTGTATTTTATTTCTGGCGAATTTAATATGTGGATTTGGATATACAGCCTATTACACTATTGGGGCTCCTTACTTAGATGACAATGTGAGGAAGAAAAATTCTCCTATGTATTTCAGTAGGTATAGTATAAACGTTTAAAAATCAAATTTGCATATTTGATTGCATTGTTTTCATTAAAACGGTTATAAATTTAAACAATGTGTTTCAAATTAACATACAGTATAATTCCTCAGAACCATTGAAGTAATGGTGAAATGCACAAGAAAAGGTAAATACTGGGTAGTCATTCAGAATTTACCTTTTCAGGTAACAATCAGAGTTTACCTTTTATGAGAAATGCAAGAAGAAACGTTTAATCAGCACTTTATAATAATATACAATTTTTCACACTTATTCCTTGTATTTATTTCGATAAATTAATTGATATTAATTAATAATTGATATTGATATTATTTTATTTTCATAATTATACTTATCTGAAGTTTTGGAAAAGGGCAATTGAAATAGTGTATAATATTTTTTACTGTGATTATTATTCAAAGCATAGATATGGATTTTAATACTATGCTTTTCCTCCACATGTAACCTTGAAACTTTATAATAAGTATTATTTTATAATATTAATAACGTATTTATTCCAGATGTAAAATGCAATTACCACTTTTTAATGACATATGCCTTACAAAATAGATTTATGCTTACATATTTTGTTCTTCATGTCTTCTATTTATTCTTCAAGTTAATGAATATTGTTCTTGAAGCTAATATATTCAAGTTAATAAATTTTCCCTCCCTCTGTAGATAATTCTGAGAAGTCTCTGGCCCTTGCGATGCTGTTATTCTTTAATTGTTTTGTGTGATGTAAACGATGGAAAACATAAAGTTTTATAACCGTAAATCAGGCCAAAAAATTTTATAAGATTATTTTGATACAACAGCAAATTGGTGATTAGAGAAAGTGTAGTAAAATACATTAAGAGCACACTGAATGTAAGGAAACTAACAAAAAGTGTTGTAAGAGCCTTTTCATACATCGAGAGCATACGAAATCTGCGGGAACTAATTAAAAACGTTATAAGCAATAGAAAAATATTATATATAAAAGTATAGAAGTGGGATAATATAGTCTTGGGTCTTTTTTTGGTTATAAATAAGTAAAGAACAAAAAAATCAATTTTGGAAATTTAGGAGAAATTCCTTTAATATATCAATATTAACTTATATTACTTATGTTAATACTATTATTAATGTTAGATCAGTATGTATACATGTATTTTTAATTAGAATGTTTTAGAATAGAAACTAACAAAAATGATGCATAAGTCTTTTGATATGTTAAGATAATACAAATTTTGGAAACTAATTAAAAGCGTTATACAGGGCCGGCCATCTGGGGGGTGCGGCGGATGCTATGCACCGGGGTCCGCGATTGAGGGGCCCCGACATGATCAAAAACTAAAATTATATTCTGAAGGGTAATAGCGGAATGGAAAGAAGGGATTAAGAAATTTAACTGGAGCAACAGATGGGTTTTGAACTATACGAAGTTTACAGATATATTACAGTTTAGTGTAAGTGTGCAACATCTTATAATCTTAAAGTAAACATTATAAGTTTACTTCACCTACTGTTAAATTGCGTTTATAAATATAATTATTCATACTATAAAATATTTAATATTGTTAGATATAATCATGTCAATGCCAAGGAAGTATCCATCTATGTGTCAAGACTTGACTTCAAAAAAAAAAAAAAAAAAAAGAAGAAGAAGAAGAAAAGCTAAATTTTAAAAAATCATGAGTATGTGTCTTTTCTTATCTACAAAGTAATTCTGGCAAAGAAAATGCTTCGATTTCAGAAGTTATAATTCAAGCTTCAACTGGCGAAAAATGTTCCTCACACACTACACAATCTTGCAATAAAAGAGTATAAACTGTGAAAACCTTTGAAGAACCATATGTGTATGCAAATATGATTGAATCAGAAAATAATGACAAAAATGACATTAACAAATGTGATCATGTGCATATAAGTGATTCAGGTTTATGACCAAGCACTATAACTGTTATGTTAAAAATGTTTTCTGTTAAAAACAGACCTGTGCGACACAAAGGAGTTTTTGCTAAGAGTGCTGAAGGTAGATTATTTTCAACTACTTGTTACTTTTTTTTTAAAAAAGTGCCAAATGGTGAATTGCAGCTTCGCAGCTGGTTGATTTATTTAAAAACGCAAGACTCGGTATTTTGTTTTTGCTGTACATTATTTTCCAGAAGAAATGAAATTCCTCTATTTATAGGTTCCACGATTTATAGGTGTCTATAATAATTGGAGATAGTTATAAATTGTAATTCAAGATCATGAGCGTTCTATCTGTCACTTAATTCATTTATTGCTTGGAAATAATTACTGAAATGACTAAATTTACTCTCGATTATTGATAAAACAAATCAAGTTAATATAAATAATGAAACGGAATGATTTAAATTGTTATTTCAAAGAATTGTAGATGTAATTCTATTTTTAGCATGTAATAATCTTCCTCTTCGAGGAAACCATGGAATAATAGAAACGTCTAATAATGGAAATTTTTTATTCGAATTATTAAGTAAATACGACTCTGCTTATGGATGGATCATGTACAAAAACAACAAAAAATAGAATTGCGTATGATTTAGCATATACATTACAAGAACAAATTATTCCTACGTTAGGAAATGAAGATCTTAACAAAATTAAGGACTATATAAAAAGTAGCCATATATTACAGTATCCAGATAGATTCTACAGTTGATTTTCATCAGAAAAAACCAACTTCCGGTTTTATTAGGTATGTCAGTTTTGAAGGGAAAAGATTAGGCATAAATGAGACATTTATAAGGTTTATTGAAGTTACTGATGTGACTGGAGAAGGACTAGCAAAAGCTCTATTAGAAATATTAAGTGAGGTTGATTTAGATATTATGGATTGCATTGGACAGGAATATGACAACGGTAGCAACATGAAAAAGAAATATAAAGATGTACAATCTAGAATAATTGCTCTAAACTCTCATGTAATTAATGTGCCTTGCCTATGACATTCTTTTAATTTATTAATTTGTGATTCCGCTTCCAGGAATAAATATTGTAATTTTTTTGGATATTGAAACGTTTATATTGCTTATTTTCTGCATCTACAAAAAGATGGGAAATTTACATTACTCTTAAACCATTATATGACACTCGTTGGAAAGCCAAAATAGATTCGGTTAAAGCAGTGTATATACAGTTTGAACAAACTTGTAATGGATTTATTGATGCAAATGACAAAAATACAGAGGTATCCGGAGCTGAAATTCTAATGGATTCAATACAAGAAATGATATTTATTTTTTGTTTAATAGTATGGTTTGCAATAATTTCCAGTATAGCACTATCAATAAACTATTTCAATTAAACATAATTATTCTCGACTGGGCTTTTAATTTAGCCAATAAAATTAAAACTAAAATACAAGATTTAAGAACAAAATGTATAACTCATTTTTAGACGAAGCAAAAACGATAGCACGTAATTTGAATATTCCAGAACATTTTTCTGAAAAACGAATTTGAAAAAGTGAAAAATTATATTTCGAAACAGCAGAAAATGAAATTATAGAAAACCCGGTTGAGGAATTTAGACGTTATTTTTTTTAACTCTGTAAATGATACTGTTATTGTACAGATAAAAGATAGATTTTAAAGTATTTCAAGTTAATCACCGATATAAACATTCTAGAAAAACACGAGTTAGAAAAATGTGCCCAAAACTTTGTAATGTTTTATGATAACAATGTAGATGAAAACCTAATCCAAATAATTGTTTTGCTACGGGATTTGATTTTGAATGAAAGAGATTTAAATAAAGCTCAACACATATTGCAATATTGACTAATTAATAATTATAATTATTTATTTCTAAATGTATTAACTATGTTAAACTTTTTTTTTACATTGCCAATTATTATAATAAATGCTGAGCGCTTTTCCAACAAATTAAAATTAATAAAGAAATTGTCTTAAATCAAGCATATGCGCATAACGTTTGAATTCACTTGCCACACTAAGCATCGAAAAAGAATTGAAAAAAAAAAGGCAAAATTTTTTCTGTATCTATTTATTTTTTAAAACATTAAATAAAATAAATAGAGGTAAAACTTAGTAAGTAAATAAACTAAACTAAAATCAACAGAGTTTTATAAAAAAACTTATTTTTTTGCAAAACTCTATTTATTTTAACTTGGATTTCTTTTGTGTAAAAAAAAAAGTTTCTGATACACTCATATTTATTTTCTGTATCTTCTAGCGTTAAATGCATAAAAATGTCATATTTTGCGTCGAATACTTTTTTAAAGATAAAAAGTAATTGTTTCATTAATTTTGTTCCAAAATTGAAAATGAAATTATTGTTAGTTATTGAAATAAAAAAAAACATTGGGTTTATTTGGATCCGAACACAGTGTGTGCATATTAGAAATGAGTGCATCAGTAAGCTTAAACTGACTCAATTGCCATCTAAAAATGTGTGAGAGAAGATGACGTGTATTAATGTAGAAGAATTTTCCACAAATTGAAATGAACTGATGTTGTCTTTTGAATAAATAATCTGTTATTAATGAATTTACTTTTAAATTAGGATAATATTACTTTTATTTCATCCAAAATATTGATTTTATTGATGACGCTATAAATCTTAACACTAATTATTACAAATTAATTTTATCATTAATAATTAACACATGTGAATTCTAAAGGCACGAGCATTTTTAAAAATGTAAAATTATATATCGTCTATTGATTTCTTAGTAAGATTTTAATTAAGAAGATTTGAAAATATAATTTTGATACTTTTTACTTTTCTGAAATACTAAATGTTTTTGCTGCGACTTAGTATAATGTGTTCAATATCAATCTTGAGTTCAAATTCTATTAGAAACTATTGCCCTGTTGTTTGATAGTTATTACTCGCGATTAATAAGTTCGGTTTGAGTTTCTTATTACAATTTAAAAATAAAATGTTATTTAGTTTTTTATATAATAAATGTTTCTCATTATTAATTTATATAATTGTAAATTTTTCTTAGAAAGAAGCACAACTTTTTGACTTTTTTTACATGGTTATGAATGGTTTTGTGTTTTATTTCCTGTTGAAGAGAATGAATAAATAAAAAATCAGTTAAAGAATATGTAATTTAGGTAGGTTTCAAAACCACACATCTTCAAATTCTGATAATATTTGTGCTTTCAGACATTATTCAAACATGCATAATGCATTTATTATTTTATAAAAGTATTAATAAATCAAGTATATCAATATGTAAATGAAGAATAACACTAATGTCTTAGTTCGCAAACAAGACGAGATGAGAAGCATAATGACGTCGTATTTGTTACAGTGCACGAAATATACATAAAGTCAATAAAAAAAAATTCGGTACTAAAATATTAGTCCATGTTATTTGTTATGAAGTACAATCTTTTGTATTAATTAAAGTAAGAGTAAATTACTATTTGAAGCAAGCGATTGGATCCTTATTCTTTTAAAAATATTATTTCGCAACTATGAAGTTACAAATTAAATTTGATTTCAAATTCTTATAAGATTTTCCAAAACTTCTCCAAGAAACCTAAGACTTTACAGAATCATATAATGAAGGGGGGAAAAACTGCCACTTTTGGAATTAGTTTTATTTGAAATATTTATTAATTTTGTGATTAATTATTTGTTTGGAATTAAATATGATTTCAAGCTATTCTTCTAGATTCTTTTCTTAATCTTGGTTTCCAACAGACATTCTTTTTGAAAGAAATGTTAAAGTCATGAAGTTTTCTTAAAGAGATGCCTACAACATCGCATCCGACCTCCAATGCAGAGAAGCAATTTATTTTTCTGCATTGGAATAAAGAATAACACGTAGTTGCTAGATAAATAGCAGCCAAAATGTGCTTTCTACATCAACTTTCGGTCTTATATTTTATGCATTAACTTAATAAAATATTTTAAATCAGTATTTCTTTTTTTATTTGTAACTTTCCCAAATCTATGAAGATTATAGGACAGGCAAAAGTATTTAAATTTTTTGTGAGCCTAAATATTCTTCTGTATAGTCTACATCTTAAGAATCATTTCTTCATATGTGGATTAGTGATTGAAATTTTTTTAGAAGTAATCGATGTCATAGTGAATGTGTTTTAGATGACATATCGATTCGAAATGTTCTTCTAAATTTTCTTCTTAAGTTAGGCTTCCACCAAATGATTTTTCTGAAAGTTTTCTCACTGATGCCAACAAAGGCCCACACAGAGATACCAAGCCAGCATCCCATTAGACCGCCAATGTAGCTGAACAGTTCCCATTCCTATGGTGAAAAAAAAACATTTTAAATATTGGGAAATATCATGGGGTGCATTAATTTTAATTAATAATACAGTCATTTTATATTAATAATACAGTGAAACCAATTATATAAATAATATATTTAAAATATATAAGAAACAAATTAAAAAATATATAAATAATTTAAAATATATTTTCTATATAAATTTCTATATATAAACAAATTTAAATAAATATATATTTAAAATATAATATAACCTCAAATGCAGTTCTCAACTATTTTGTACTTTGAATCTAAATTCTCACAATAGTTTAAATCAGAATCTATTGCTTACGAATTTTGGAATCCAACCAGCTAATAATAATAATAATAAAAAACAAAAAACATTTTGTATAATTTACAAATATATCCACAATATAGGCATTGTATTTATATTTACAGAATATTATTATTCGAGTAAAATGTATTAGTAATAGTTAGTAGTGAATGTTTAATATATAAATATTAAAATATTTATACAGATTTTTCTTGTGATTGTGTATTAAAATATTTTTGAATTGAGTTTGATTTAAGAAAAGAGATTCATTTAACTTATTATGTAAAACTGATTAGATTTCTTTTCAAATGGATTGATTAATGATTAACTGACAAATCAAAGCGTTTCGTTTTGATTTGATATAAAAATTATAACATCTTGATTTTTATAATCAAAAATTTTTCGTGAGGTCTCCTTTCAACTTTCTTTTGAACTTCTTATCGTTAGCAAATTTTGTTCGAAAATAAAAATATTCAGAAAGTTTATTTGAATGTGAGATCCATATTATGGGTTTAAGTGATTATTAATATTTATACATCGCTTATGAAATTTTTTTAGTAATTTTAATCAGAAAATCCGAATAAGTAATCATAGACTTTAAAAATTGACGATTTTAAATTAATTTAGTGGTAAGTTCACTCCCCACACAACATTATAGAGGGTTAAAAAAGTTAAATACATATATAAGATAAAAAGAAGAAACAGAGATGAAAACTATAGCGTAGTTGCTAGAAATTTTGGCATAATGTAATTCGTCTAAAACTATAGTCAGTATCTACGCTTTCATGAAGGAAAACAAATCCATGAATTATTTTAATTTTAGAAGAGAGTTATTAATCAAACAGACTTAATAATTTTTTAAACTTTTATTTTATTTATTTCCCGTATCCCATGAAATTCGTCTCTTATAACATGTTGGATACTGATGTTTATTTGAATTTTTTTGGTTGCTTTTGTGCAACTAGCCTGAACCGTCTTTGACTATACACTACTTGATGATCCATTGATGATAATTACTTACGTTGTACAACGGAATATGTGATACAATTGTAACATCACGATCTCTTATATAAAGAACAACTCCAATCATATCCCTGGAAAAATAAAGAATATTATTATATGAAGCAATTTTATATTGTATACTTGAAAATTCTTTCTTAATTTGAAAAAATTTCAAAAACATTTCAGATTTTTTAAAAATGAGGAGTAAATAAAGTGATTTCTTTTTCATTAATGGATTTTAATTATTATTTCAGACCAAAATAATTATTTATATAACTTGTTAAGTATTGTAAGAAATCCCCAGAAATGGGATGAAACACATTTTAATAATAAATCAATGTTTGCTTTAAATCTGATTTGAAGCTAAACTTATTAATACAAAATGATGGAAACACATTCTTTATGTCATTATTAATTCAAAATGCTGTTTAAATACTTTATTTTAGTCATATTGTGGTTTTTATTGGTTAAATATACTTTTGGGGGTCTGATCATAAAATTGAGAATAGAAACTGGTAATTTTCCCTTACTTAGATCGATTCTTTCATTTTCCGTGAAATGTATGTGAAATATGAAATATAAGAATTTGCAAATTCAAATATTTTGTAAATTATACAGCAATTTTATTAAAAAGAGATGCATTCCGTATATTAAATATAAGGGCAAAATTTGACTATATATACGAAATAATGGCAAAGAAAGAGTCAAAAACATAGTTTTAGATATTAATTGTCTTAAAATGTTTTATAGTTACTATAAGTATAATCGTAGCTTGCAAAACGCGATGATAAACTGGCTGTCAACGTAGTTTTTCACCTTGTTCTCTAAAAAGTTGTAGGTGTTGTGTGAAAAGAGTGAGTTTTAGTGATTTTGCGTGTAAATAAATACAAAAATGTAATTACTTTTATAAATTCCCTACCGTAAATATTAATTCTATTAACTTAAAACCACGAGGACTCCTATCTTGCCCTATTCTCCCTATGATTCTACAATAATGAAGATATCATTGGCGTTTCATTTGAAGAGTATTTGAAGCAAATCTTTAGTAAAAAGAATAAAAAAATTCTCGAGGGTTGATGTTACAGATGTATAACTCCAAAAAATAGCCAACATTTAGACAATATTATTTTATAGAATGTTTCCGTTTTCATAAAATGTGATGATTTTTTATAATATAAATATTTTTTGATTAAATCTGCAATTTTTAATGATACACTTATTAATAATAGTGCTTTAAGAAACATTGGCTTCAGAAATCTTGCTTAGAATTAGAAAATTACATCTTAAATAAAGTTGGTAATCATATAATCTCTACTAATAATAAAGGCGAATTTGTGTATGTCTGCTTCAGATCAAACTTTGGATCTTGAAAAATAAATTTATTAAAACACTCACTACAATTACACTCACTACAATTTATTTAAAATTTAAATTAATTAAAAATTAGTGAAATTTTGATGTTTATTTACTATAATTTCTATAAATATTACAGCACAAAATGATTCTTACATCTTAAAATTCAATGAATAAATTTTAAAATATTTTTTCTATGTAATCTGTTCCAATATATTTTTATTTTTGTAATGAAATTCAAAATTTCATTTTTTACAATTATTCTATTCCAAAATTTCATTTATTGCATAAAATTATTTCATTTTTTTAAATGTACTCAATAAAATTTTACTTCCCTTAAGACATTAATTGCAACATATTTTTTGCTTTTCTTCAACTGGATATCATAGTGTTTTTAAGATTCGTTTTCAGCTCAAGTCCAAAGAAAGGATATTTCTATTACAGTTAATAAATTTCGTTTTGCGTGAATTTTTGACGTATTAAATTTCAAAACTTTATGATGTGGATGATGACATTGTTTTTTTAATTCAAAAGTAAAAAATATTAATTTCTCTTAAATTATACTATTTAAAAATGTTTTTTTGGATATTGCAACTAAGAAATTATTAGTATTTTCGAAAATGTGGTTTCATTTTCAGCTTATTTTCGAAATATCATATTTTTTCATAAATAAAGTTTGCCGTTCTTCTAAATATTTTGCTTAAGGTCGGTCAAACTTAAGTATTTAATTCAAACTAGATAATCTTAAAATCTCTGTTAAGAAGTAGGTAAAACTCTTTGGATAAAATTCCTTTTGCATTAAATTAATATTTTTCAACTTTATCAAAAAAGGCAACCTTTAGAATGTTATATTTACCTTGCTATGATTTAACGGCAAGAATGTTAATATTCTTGGCGAATATTAACTTTAAATTAAAGCTTTTCGCAAAAGGCTGCAAGCAATAACAATCGAAACTTACCTGACAGTATAAAACTTGCTGTTCTGAAAAGTAGAAGAAATACCATATAATCAATAAATTAAATGAAATGTTAAAAGTTCTAAAGTAAAAAAACATTCAAATACTGTCTTACAGAATACGGCGTAAAACGTGTTTCTTTAAATCTGTATGTATATTTCAGTTTCCTAAAGGAAAAAAAATAAAAAATAAAATCCTTAGAAAATTTTTAATTGAAACAAAACAGGATATAAATAATATAAAAATGTGAAAATAGATTTCCAATTTCTTTTGTTTTTCAGTGTTACTTTCCTCTGTCATGGTTTTACTTTGATTTTGAAAATATAGTTCTTTTTCTGGTATTGTTTATTTACAGCTAAATAAGCAAAAATAAATTCCTCTCTGGATGTAAGAATGCTTTGCTGAGATTCTAAAATTAAAAGAATCTCTCTAGATTAAGATTTTATTGATATCCATATTTGATCAGTTTGCAATTTATAAATTCAATGAATGCAGAATTTGATTTGTAGCAATGCTTTTATCATCTTCAAAGTATGCATTGTCGAAGAAATTGTCGATGATTGGTTGGCAGCTCTAATTGTATGTAAATCTAGAATATTTGCACTATCAAACTATTAAAAAATTCTAGGAAAAGATACAGGAAATAAAATGTCATCAAAATTTTCTATAGTTTAAGTAATAAGTAAATTGTGAAGTTTAGATATTTTACAAAAACATGCAGAAAAAATTTGACAATAAGCACTGTTAAACATAGCGTTGTAATAAAAACTACACCCGTTCCAATGCATTGCAAACACAAGGAATTTATGAATATCTCTCGTTTAGTATTATCGTTAAAATCCATTAGATTCTAAAAACATTTTTAAAGGGGCTTATTTCATTAGAACTTATACCACAGGGGGGGGGGGAGCACCTCGAAAAGAGGATGAGATGCTTCCAGTATGGTGACTGGATCTAGCCACCCTGGAAGATACACAAAAAGGTGGGGGATCTGGCTCCTCCCATCGATGACGGGACGTACTTCTTTCGGGAAGGATTGTACCTTGGCCGGTGATGGCCCTTAGGATTCAACCACATTTCCCGCCAGTGTTGCTGTTGCGGTGGCTCGGTCATTCAATTTTCTTTATCCGTGGGCCTTCCGGCGGGTCGGCGAATCAGTGATATGACTTCATTAGGACTTAACTTTTAATATGTCGATGTTTATAGGCTGCCATACTATTTGTAAATTACAAATAGTATGTCAGCCTATAAATAACATTAATACGTAATTCAAAAATTATTGAAAACGCTCTACAGGATAAATGATTGGATCTAGAATCATCAAATTTGCCATATAATTACTACTTGATTCATAGATACTCAATAAGAAAGGGATTTTACATTTTTTTAAATTTAAATTCGTTTAAATCTCAACTTTTTCCATGAATAGTTTAAGAACAGTCTATTGTACAAACGTTGTTTTTACTTAGCAATAAAATAAATATAAAATTGCTTTTAATCATACCTTTTTATTTTTCTAATTATAATAAATTTTAAAATTGATTTTAAGAGATTTTTCCGCTAAATTTTTCATCATTTTATTATTAAATTTATACGTTTGTGCATTGCAGTGATATTAAATATACTTTTTTTGCGCGGTATCGTTGCTATTTTTTTAAAGAAATGTTTAAATTTAAAATTAAAATAGAGGAATCGAGGCTTATATATTATTATGCTAAGAAGTATAAAACTAATGACTCGAATATTTTAAATTTTTTTAAAAAAAATTTATTGCTAGTGTAAAGGAAGCTGACTCATAGAAATTCAATAGTTTGCTTTTAAGACTGATTTCCACTTTTAAAAGGAATGAACTTCAGTTACTTATGTGTCTGTGCATCACTTAATTTTCCCTTTTCTAAATTAAGGATGCAGCTGTTATGGTAATGGATTCAGTGTCTACTTATCCCATGTAGGTTGGTAGACATTGAATTCAGTTGAATTCTAGTTTTGAGTATATAATTCTAATTATGAATGGATCTTTCTGTTAAAATTCTGGCATTAAAATTGGTAGACATTTTAGACTTTGGTAGATATTTTATATCCTAACACTTAACACTACACCACACTATCGTTTCTAGAGCTCAAATGACCGTTTCAGGTTTGATATAGATGTAGGTGGACTGTATTTAAAAAAATTACAAAGATATTTTAAACTATGAAAAGTTTCATTAAATCAAATTTGCATATTCATAGCAATATTGTTTTTGCTTTTTATTCTAATGCTGTGCTGAAATTTGCTTGGCATTGTTTTGTTATTTTTTATATTTCTCCAGAATGGAATTTGAAATGAATAATAAATAATATTGTTACAAACTGCAAATCTTACATGCAATTTGGTTGGCAGTTTTCTTTGCAGAGTTCAAAACTTTTCTTTAATTCTTCATTGTCACAATATGGCATTCCTGTAAAAAAAGGTTATAAATTACTAATTAATTTGAGGAAATTAAATTTTAATTAAAATTATTTTTGATGGAAAATTATTGTTGAATTCTTTATCTTTGTATTAGAAATTTCAATTCATCAAATAATTTTAAGAGCAAATTTTATGGGTAATGAAATTCGTTGTTGATTATAAACTTTCTTATTTTGTTGTATTAACCTTAAACCTTATTTTGTTGTTCATTATAAACTTTCCATATCCTTTCTGGTTTAAAGATTCATTTTCTGGTATAATATTGATATTTTAACGTTTCGATAATATTTTTTAAAGAATTCATAGTTCCTTTAGATTGTCAACGGTTAATTTATTTATATTAACGTTCCGTTTCTAAAGCAACACGAGGGCTATTTTAGGACGGACCTAGTAATCTGGAACCGCGATCAGGTGACGAGGACGACACATGAGCTAGCACCCCCTCTCCAAACTTTTGCGCCACACCAGTGGGAGGACGTTTTGCCTCGACGGATTTAGCATGCACCTGACCCGCTTACACGGGTCTAGTGCAACGCTAAAAGTGCGGTTCTTCGATGGAATCGTGTCTCGAACCAGAAACCCTCAGGTTCCGAAGCTGAGACCTTACCATCAGGTCACCGCCACTCCAAAGATACTCGAGGAAGAGTCAAAAAGTAAGGGGACGTTTGAGAAAAGGTGCATTTAATGATAAAAAAACTGAAACATACATTCTTTTTCTATATACCCCTCCCCCAGGACTTCAGCGCACTTTTCCCAACGTTTCAGAAGTTTTTTGATTCCGTCGGAAGAAATGTTTTTCTGTTGTATCAATAACCAATTTGGCACCACATTAACGATTTCTACATCGGTTACAAAGGCTTTTCTTCATCTCTTACAAATCTTCTTCCCCTTAGCACTTTCTTTAATGAGCAAAAAGCACGAAAATCGCTTGGGGCCTGGTTTGGATTGTATGGCGGGTGTTCCAGCTCTTCGAATTCCAACTGTTTTATTGTTTTGAACGGTCGTTAGACAAAATGTGATCGAGCGTTATCTTGCTACAGGATTACACCTTTTCGCAGTTTTCCACGACATTTGGATTTGATAGCAGGTTTCAATTAGTTCGCAGCACATCACAATAGTTACTACTATCCACAGTTTCGTCTCTTGTGATGAAATGAATGGATAATACACCTTCCATGTCCCAGAATAGTGTTAGCATAATTTTATCAGCTGATGACTGACGTTTAAATTTCTTAACTTTTTGTGATGATGGGCGTTGCATTCGACGAATTTCAGCAGGTTTAACACCTTCCGCAAACAAAAAGCTAATTGTTGCCATGATTTTCTCTTTGGTGCAGATCGGCAATTTAGCTGCCACATTTAATGGTCTGCTACACTCCATTGACTAACGCGGGAATAAGACTCACACATTGAATAGAAGTTTTGCTAACTACAATATTTCAGTGCTGGATACTAGCAGTATTACCAAACGCTGGGGAAAGAAATTGCAAAAGTCCCTTTACTTCTTCATATCAAACTTCATGCCGTTTTTCTACCATTTCAGACCAAACTTTATATTGTCATTGATTTTTTGGAAAATAAAAATTGTATTAATTATACATAAATTTTTCTATTAAAAATAATTCTTACTGTTGAATAATTGCAAGAATGGTATGCATTCGCTTTAATTGTTTGAATGTGTAAATTTTTTTCGGTATAAGCATTCACCAACGAAAATTATTAAACAATATTTTCAAAGACATTATCAGTATATAATTAAAAAGTTCCGTGAACTCTATTAGAAATTACGACTTCATTCACTTACCTTTCGGACATAAATATTTCCACTTATAAGAAAACATCGTCAGATACTTTTCGCACCCGAGACATTGCATATTATGAGTCTGCTCACAAAATTCTCTACACATCTGAAAGATAAGAAATTTGTGATTTGTAAACCTTGAATACGATTTCAAGCTGATAGAAAAAATGTGAACTAACTAACTTCCTGTGACCGAGGTCCAGTTTTATTGTTCTTCTTCCATACGGCATCATAATCTGTACAATTAGTATCATAAGGATATGGAAGTAGATGTTCCTCTTCCTGAAAGGTGAAATTAGATTTCAAAATGTTAAAAACTATTTTTGTAGAAATAAGTCTAATGTAAAAGCTTTGGTTAAATTAGTTAATGGTCTATTTTAAAGGAATTAAGATTTTCAAAATATTAACTTGAGAAGTAACAGGCAAGAATGAGAACAAAGCATAAACGTATGTAAAATGATTTCTTACAAAACGAAGAAATATCTCGTATTTGTATCCGCTTCTTAAAGCGTGGCCATATTGAATTGGATTATCCGGCACAAAAGGCGAGTGGACCGAGAGGAACACCTGAGAATCAACCCATGGATAGAGCGTGTCTTCTCTCTCTTGAGTCATGCTGGCTATTATCATATCTTTAAAGAAAGAATTGAAAATATTTCGTAAGAAATAAACATAGCTCAAAATCTTAATCACAAAGTTAGATAAAAAAACATTGCAGCAATTCATCTGCATGGTATGGTTTTATTACTAAATAATTATGTTCTTAAATTATTGGTAGTATAAATATAACTCCATCTCTTTTAAATTTAAAAGAAAAAATACTTGTGTTGTCATTAAATATTGATTTTTTTTCAAAAATATTACTTTTTTGGATATTGCAGCATTTTTCCATCTTTCGTGCAGCTAACTAACTCTGAGAAGAAAAATGCCTGGTTGTGAAGATGTAATCTATTTATTAAGGCGTTTTTTTCATATATCTGTGAAAATAGAACCTCACTCCAAAAAGGCCCTCTGTAAGGAGCGAAAAAATAATAGTTTGAAAGAGCAATATCTGGTAAATACGGTAGGTGAGCCAAAACATCTAAGCAAAGTGATTCTAAATTTTCTTTCGCTGTTATAACAGAATTCGGGGGGGGGGGGAATTGGAATAATATTGATCAACCATAATTTGTATTTTTCCTCATTCATGATATATAAGTCGATTGGTTCTCTCTCCAGGACTTCCCAAACAGGGATACTTTAATTTGAATCATCCTGTATGTTAGACGTGGATAAAAATAACTATGCAAATGTGACGCTGCTAAAAGTGACTAAATTCAATAAAATTAAAGAAATAGGCGATTAATGAGCTTATTTATAAATAAACAAACAAAGCCCCTCCCCTAACATAACGAGTAATCGCTGATGTTGAATTTCAGATACGACTACATTTTTTTTACTCTAAAATGAATAATGATTACACATTTGATAATGATTGAATTATACTAAATTAAATGTTTGAATTGACTCTATAATCAGTTAGGTTGTTACTTACGATCTGGATAAGTTGCATCCAGTTTGTTAGGTTCTTCTTTACTGAAGATATGAAGGTTATAAGAGTAACATCTTGCATATATAGCGAATTCCAAAGAGTAAACATAAGTTACCCTCCACGTTCTGAAAAAAAGGGGTACAAAATAAGAAATCACATTATTATCTGATGTTTTGCATAAAGTCATATTATATGAAGTTTACAATTAGGAAAATAAAAGAAGAAATTTATTTAAAACTAGAGGGTTACAGCCCTGTTTACTCCTTTCGCTCGCCATATAGTTATACATTTCTATTAATGGTAAGAAATTATAAATACAGCCGTTAGAGAAGAGTGGAGGAATTTCGCGCGCCTAAGAGGGCTTTGCAATAGTAAATTTAGTAATGATTTTCACTAACCAATTTTAAAAAATCTTTTAGGGCAACCATCAAGCAGTGAGAGTAGTTTCTTCTTTTTTTTTTGTTTTAGACCCTTTTTTTCAAAATATCCAATTTTTTAAAAAGTATATTTGTGTGGTTTAACCTCTATGGTGGGAAATTCCTCATACTGGTGGAGGGAATTTCACGCTTTTTGCTTTGAACTGAAATATTGTGATTTAGAAATTAAAATACTATTTTTCATGAGCTCTATTTTATATTTTATTGATTATATTCATTACTTATTTTACTGATATAAAATGCTCATTATTAAAAGAATGAACATTATTAAACGAATATAAGATAGCAACGCATCATAAATGATATCACAAGATTGCAGAGCATCATTAAAAAATAATTGCATGAAACCATGCTCTTCATTTGAGTTTTGCCGGAATTTCAAATATATATGATTTGATTTAATCTTTATTCATCCCCCCGGGGGGCACCTCGAAATGAGGATGAAAAGCTTCCGGCATGGTGGTTGGTTCTCTCCACCCTGGAGGGTACACGAAAAGGTAGGGTGCTGGCTTCTCTCATCGATGACGGGACGTACTTCCTTAGGGAAGGGTTGTACCGTGACTGGTGATGGCCCTTAGGACTCAATCATAGTTTCAGCCAGTGTTGCTGTAGCGGCGGTCCTGTCATTCAATAATTTTTATCCGTGTGCTTTCGGGCGGGTCGGAGAGTCAGTGATGTGACTTAATCTTTATTCATTCAATTGCGTTTCAAGGTAAGCACAAAAAGAGTTCTTTCTTTCTGTTTCAAATAAGGGTATAGTTTCTGAGTATAAATATGTTTAGCTCCAAAAAAAATGGGACTGTGAAAAGGAAAAAGCTCACTCTATGTATCACGAAAGAGCAATTTATTTGTAGATAAGCTTAAAATAATTAATTAAGGCGAAATCAGACTTTTTAAAAATGTCTCTTTACTTTTCCGTATGGAAAGTTAAAAAGAAAGATGAACGAAACATAAGTTTAAAGTTTAAAGTCTCCACATTTTAAGTTCGTAATATGCATTTTTGAAATTATGTCTATATTTCATTTTGTTTGTCTGTGAACCTGAAAAATCAAAACTGCTTTCATCTAGACAGATAAAATTTGGTATGTGTTTTATACATTAAATTGTCAAATTTTAAATTAGAATTGTCTGGTCATCTGTATTTGGACCGTCTATCAGTCTGTCCCTTCGCAAGCATGTTAAACATCATAATTCAAAAGTACAATGATTTCGATAAATAAAATTTGATAATTTTAAATGAAAATGTTTTAAAATTTTAAGAGTAGAAGTTTATAAAATTTTGTATTAATTTCCTCAAAAGGTTCATCGTCTGCTTTTCAGCTCTATCGTACGGATATAAGCGAGGTAACTAAAAAAACAAACTTGGATTGAAATTAATAAAATTTTATATGTAAAACTGTCCTCTTATATCAAACTTTGACTATAATCGGAGGCAGAAAACGAAGGAATCCAAGATGCTTCCTTAGTTTTCTTCATTATGCTTCTGAAGCACAAAACTTCCGTGTGTGGGTCTCTCAAAAGGAAAACCTAAGCACAAGTAGCATGCTTGGACTTACCCAAGATCTACGATTTTTTTGAGGGAAAAAAAAATGTGTGGTGGTGGGTGGGTTGGTAGGGAGATTACATTCTTATAAGAGAATATGCGAGAAAGATGAAGAGTGATCACCCTCATTGGTTTAACTTTTTAATCTTTATGGATTCATGGAAGTTTATTTAGAATTATCTATACTAGCTTCATGGATTCTTGGTTTTAACATTTTATATGTTTTTTCCCATAATCTAATTTAATGATGTTCTTCATTTTGGAAACGTGCTGCTTTACTGATTTAACTAAGAATCTATAGAATACTTGAGATGTTTGCAGGTTATATGTAATTTTTTTGTATAGAATTATGTGCAAGGAAATTTAATAATATGGAGAGGGTTTTTAATGATTTGATTCCAGCTTATAACATTGAGGAGCAAAAGTTTCATATCCATATAACGCTCAAGCATGGTAATTCAGAAGTTACAAATTTTTATTAGACTTTTTGTACTGATATTTCACCCATTTTGAACTATATTAAATAGTTAACGCTATCAGAAGAGAGTTGCATTTATGAAGATTTATCTGCATGTACGAAGATGGGTAGAAAAGTCTCCGGACTAACAAGGAAAATAAAAACATTCTGTTTAATGATTTCTTTATTTTTTTAACTTACGTAGACTTCCAAAGACGTACACTTTCACCAGCGGTGCGACAATGCTTAGATCCCCTCTCTGAAAGAGCTTTCGTCTGAGGGCTTAAAGTAGGCATTCGTCGCTAAAATGACTTCGGTATCAGAACAGAATTTTCTTCCAATCAGAATTTTTTTTTTGGTTTGAGAAAGAGGTTGTAGTCTGAGGGGGCCATATCGGAAGAAAAGGGTGCATGAAGAAGAATTGCAAATTTCATTTAATGAAGTTTTGCCATCACAATGGCAGACTTGTGAACGAGGGCATTGTCCTGGTGAAGCAGGACTTTCTTCTTGGCCAAACAGAGTCTTTTTTCTTTGATTTTGGAATGCAATTTATCCAGAAGATAATAATAATATTCAGCATTGATGGTCCTGCTTTTTTCTAGATAATACAATAATGACATTCCCTTAGGACCCAACATTTTTTTTTTTTGCCATAACCTTTCCAGCAGATGGCGCGTTTTTTACTTTTTTGATGCTGATTCGTCCTTCACTACCAACTGTTTTGATTGCTGCTTGGTCTCTGGAATATAGTGATGGGTCCATGTCTCTTTCACAGTAAAGAAACGCCTCAAAAATCAGTTGGGTTTGAATTGTACAGCACCAAACATTGTTCCAATATCGTAATTCACTGAAGGTTTTAATCCAAGGTCAGCACACGCGGCACCCATCTTACTGACAACTTTCTCATATCTAAAATATTGGTTAAAATATCATGCGCTCATTCTTTAGATATAACCACAGACTCAGCAACATCTGTCAATTGCAATCGGCGATCATTCATAATGTAACTATTCTAACAATTTTGTGGTGGATTGGTATGAGTGAGGATAGAACCTGGTACCTTGTGGTTCGCAGCCGAGTAACATGACCACAATACAAAAGCAATCGCCCTTCTAGCGTAGCTGTTAGCTGGCGTATAAGTTTTCATTACAAACTCTCCCTCCAGTGAGTCGGAGGTGAGACGAACAATATGGCTGTTGAGTGGGGATGTATTATTTAGCTGTTGAGTCTAATGTGCCTGTACCCATTTGAGTAGCGACAAGCGTTATGGCGAGTGTGTGTGCGTGAGGGGTTGTTGTTGCTGCGGCCTTTATGTGCTGCTGCGTCAAATGAACCTGACGACTTTGGTTGCGGGTAGACGGCACCATAACAGCTGTACGAACTTTGAAGGCTCATCGTTCGAGGTCACCAATGTGGCGGATTGGTATGAGTGAGGATAGAACCTAGTACCTTGTGGTTCGCAGCCGTGTAATATGGCCACAATACAAAAGCAATTGCCCGTGTTGCGTAGCTGTTTTAACTGGCTTCTAAGCTTTCACTGCAATTTCCTCTCTAGTGGCTGATTTTGGTTTTCCAGAACGCTCCACATCCAGAGTGTTTGTATAACCACGTTTAAAATCTACAACCCATGTTCTAACATTTGTAAACGAAGGAGCAGATTCTACCAGTTTAACATCTAGTTCAGTTTTAATATTCATTGGAGATAAGGCTTCTATAAAAAAATATTTTATCACAGTTCGAACTTCAGTTTTTACCGCACTCGGCTAAAAAGGACTGAAGAAAATTTTAAAACAGCACAGTATAAAAACAATCAAATACAAATCTTTCGAAGTACACAAGAAGTACTAAACAAAGACAGCATTTTGAAGTGCCTTAGTCGAAGTAACTCAAGAAGCGCCACCTCTAAGTGAGACCGGAAACTTTTCAAACCCAGTCTCGAAAATTTTATCTTTTCATATCTGATAATCGTTTGAAGGATGCAACTTAGATTATTGCAATTTCTCTATTTATAAATAAAAAAATATTTTAAAAATTAGAAATTTATTTCAGCGTTAGGCTAATAAATTGCCAATTTTCATTACGAAGAAAACGAAATATATTACGTACTTTGTATCAGAATAGAAAAACATATCATTCTTTCTACGGTTAACTATAAATGTAAGTCGTTGGATTGCATCTCGTACCTCAGTAGTAATATTTTCTGATGAATTTGTGTAATATCCAAATCTCGGAAGCTGGAATAAGAAAAGAATCAACCCTCTGATGAACACATCTTTTCTTCTTATTGAAACTTTAAAATAAAAAAAAACAACCATTGACATGGAAATTTGGTTAAATTATTATTACCAAAAGCTTAAATGACTTAGTCTATTTAATAATTTTACATGAACCTTTATTTTAAAAGAAAAATACTTGCCTCTAGTTCTGAAATATTACCGACGCACATAAAAGGATGTTTCTGACAGAATGCTTCTAAATCATCCGGTTTCTCACACAAATGAGGATAACGACGACAAAAATAGCTTCTGCTAATCCTGGAAATAATAATAAAATCTACATAAATATGAAACGTATCCTAAGGGAAATTCTCAACATATTTGCTAGATGTTAAAATATTCGGGTTGATACACAATGAAGTTCACTCAAGTGCTGAAACTAGTCGTTACAGTATTAAGATAGTTTAGATCCTTCCAGTAATCATCCATTTTATTCCAGGTCGTTAAATGTGCATATTTTATTTAAAACTTGTGACTTTTCTTGAAATTTCTTTCTAGAAAAAAGCAATATAAATTAATTTAGAATGATCCAGCTTTGTCGCTTTTATTAGTTTTTGATAATGATGATGTCGTGTCCGTGTTATATCTAAAAGGTGGTGCAGTAGCATCTGAGGGTAAAGACCCCTGAATGCCAGGAGGCAGAACTTTTAGCTCATATGAAGATGACACTCACATGCACAATTCCTTTCTACGGGGGGGGGGGCTACTTCACACACCTCACAGATAGAACACAGGTAATCCATGTCCGACTCAGGACTCGAGCCCGGGACGTCCAGATCACGGAGAAGGCACGTTACCTAAAACCCAGGACGTCAGTAAAAGTTTTTAAAAGTACAAAAGCATATGAGTGCCAGATCGTTATGATGGCATTTCTGCATACTTCTTTCCATTCTTTCAAATAATTCTAAGAAACATTATTGTATTTATAATTTTACGGTTACATTTAAAAACGTTTAACGGTGCTTAAAACCATTTAACGGTTTAAAAACGTAAAACGTTGGTACGTTTAAATATTTAAAAATACATTTTAAAATAGAATAATGTTTTGTGGTAAGACTGATTAAAATTATCTGCTTTTATAGTTTTATACTTTTAAAAAGTATGTCACTGACTGAGTGTGTAAATAACACCCGATTTTATGAATTAAAATGAATGGTACGTTTTTTTTTTAAATATGCCAATTAGTCTGTAAATTCACTCGAGGGATATAAAATGTTTAAAGTGTTTAAAAAGTTAAAAAGTATTTGTTTTAATAACAAATTATTTTAATTGATAAGGACTTCAGATTGAGTTACATTTTTAATGCACCAACTTCCGTCTGAGTGAATCCGTTGAAGTCAATCCGGCTATATTTTCTTTTTCTAAATGCTGTATACATATATATAATATTTAATAATGACGTACATGGAACTAAACGTAAATACTAACAATGATAAAAGATGATGTCTGAAATTTGTTGATTATAACAACGAAATGCAATTGAAGTGGAATCTGTCTCTTTTAAAATGTTGAGCTAATTCAATTTCTGATGTTAGTTTGATTTTCTCAGATCTGGTAATTCATTTAGTTAGAGCAATTTATGCAGAAATTTTATGTACTTTTCTCAGTTAATCAGATTTTATAATTGTATTCAGTGTATGAATTGAGCTTTCTAATTTATAATTTTTAAGAATTTTTCATCAGATGAATTATTTTTTTATGAAAAAACCCCTTTTGAAAGTGGAAAGGACTAGAAAGCGTTTTAAGGTTCTTTTTCTCTCTTCAGCACCACCGCCAGTATATATCTTTGGTTATTGACTACGAGGAAACAATATATATGTATATATATCTTCAAAATTCTATATGTATATACAGTATGCGCCAAAATGTACAGTACTGAAACTTGCACATCTCGAACATATAATTGCGTTTGTCGACGTGGTATATCTCCAGCTACACGTGTTCGCAGTTGTGAAAAGGAAGTTATGTTGTGCAGTTATTGTTGGAAATGGTCTCTTGATGGCGGAAAACGTATTTGTAGTTGAGCATTATTTCTGCTAATACGGAAGTGGTCGGGTAGATGAATCGAGTTTGGAAAAGGTGGCAAGGTGAAAAAGGTTCCAAGAGAAGCTTAATAAGACGTCAACGAGTTACAGAGTTATGCTGTCTGTTATTGTGATATTTTGCCGTCATACTGTGTCAACGGCAGGGGAATGCTACAGGAGAGTGTGTTCTACAGTGAAGATAAAACAAGAACTGTGCCTGCACTACGTGAGAGAATCATGCCTTTTTGCAGAAATATGCAGCAAACTTTGTTTCAGTATACGTTTGAGAATCTGCGTGAACGATATGAACAATAAACTACTGAAAGGCGTTGCGCACTTTGAATACTTACATTACGCCTGCCGTGGTAAATCAACACGCTAATAGTGTGTACACATTTTAATTTCTTTTGAGGAAAAATAAACTCACAAGTGATAATAATGTAATTTTATTCATCTTTTCATTTCAGTACTATGTAATTTTGTTCATCTTTTCATTTCAGTACTGTATATTTTGGCATATACTGTATATGTATATGTATCTTAGAAATGACAAAATCTGACAAAAAATGACATTTTTGGCATAACAGTTGAGAAGAACGTAAAGGTTGAAGATGAAGTTATGTTTATTTACACTGACTAATATTATATACACTTTATTTGCAGGATAACTCCTTTTAATGTTAGAATAAAAAAAATTATTTGCAAGCATATTATTAAAATCCATTTTTATTTAATTTTTCTTTAATTTAATCTGGGATGGATAACGCTAAATTTAATTGAAGAAATAATTTTTAAAATATTGCACTGATATTTTAAATCGGGAATATTTTTTGAAAAGAATTGCGATAATAAATAAAACCATCGGGAGTGATCTCTCCAAAATTTTCTCTCATACTCTGTAATAAAGGTGTTATCGTAGAGAACGCCTTGCATGGCACTGGTGTACAATTATATATATATTATTATATTATATATATATCGACATATTATAGCTTGAAGAGAATATAGAATTTTTACTGAATCTATCGTATCGAGTTATTTGGCTATTAATCCCTGACACGCGGTTAATAGTATTATAAAATCCAGCTTAACATTAAATGTATAGACACTTTTTTCCAATCTATTGAAATTAAAATTTTATACATAACTACTATTGCAATCAGAAATTCCCAATAGATTTGATATATTCATTGCGTCTTTGAGTTATCATGTTTAAATGTTTCTGAAAATACAGACCGATAGATGGTCAATCCCTTGTTGGATTTCGGTCACAATTTGACAGGTGTCTAGATTGTAGATGATAATTCTGTGTGTCCAATTTTATCTACCCAGATCGCTTCTTTTTGTAGTTATTGTACTCAATTATATTCGAACAGTCGAACAGACAGACTTCACCTGAGTGGGCTTTACTCAAAATGTGATAGAAAGCTACATATTTGGTATTAAGATCATGTACCAAATTTTATCCATCTAGATCAAAGCGTTTTATAGTTATCTTTGTCAGAGATAGATGGAAATTTCTCAAAAATTTTGGAAATGATTGAAATTTTTCGAACTGAGAGTGATCAAAAAAGTAAGATTTGTCAAATTCTAGAGCTTGAATTTTTTGGTAATTATTTTACTTTCTTTATACTACATATACGAGAAAATGAAAAAGTAAGATGTCAATATTGGTCACATATCTCTATTTTATTCTGAACACCCCTTCGATTGGACTTCGGTCAAAATCTTATCGAAATATATAAATCTGAAGTAGATTTCATAAAATAAATTTCATTCTTTTAGCTCAATGCGTTTTTAAGTTAATTTGTTCACAGATAGATATATATAATTCCAAATATATGAGGCGTTTATTTTGAAAATGGGACTAGTCCATTTTTTTGTTATTGCGAGATATTTGAAGGTTTGCATTTCAATAAATTAAAAAATGTTAATAAGTATTAATAGATATATTTTTTGTATTTTGTGGCACCAGATAATTTAAGTTTATAATCCAATAGTGTTTACAGTGTTAACTAAAAAAAAAAAAAAAAAAAAAAAAGAGATTTATTATAATTAAATGGACTTGCTTCACTTTTAAAATTAATGAATTATTATAAACGTTCATTTAATTAGGAAATATTTCAGTTACATCAGTCTGTTTTTTTAATAATAATAACAAAATACTATTCAAAAGTTTACAATTGTTTATTCATTCGAAAAAAAGTGAAACAAAACAAAGAATATTCTTGAAGAAAATATTACATAATAAAAAACAAATCAGTTTTATTAAGAATTTCAGTAAAATTATACATTTTCAGTTTTTACGTAAGTATAATTAAATTGAATTTTATTCTGTATTTAACATTTTAAAATGTCCATGATGAACAGAAGTTATATATGGTAATAAATCCATCCTTTCTTTGCATTTTTCAGATGTAATAGATATCCTTTTTTTTTCATACATAAAAGATAATTTTATATTTCTGAAATCACTTAGTCTTCCTCGTTGTGGTGGCAAATCGATAATTTCAAATTCAGCATCTCGTTCTATCGAAGTTTTGTAGTACATTTTGTATGGTGCATCCCTTGTAAATCTGATTCAGCATATGAGCCGTTTATTTTGAAAGTGAAGCAAGTCCATTTTTGAAAAAAAAAATGGAGATAATGGTAGTAGAGATAAAGCTTGTTATGATCTTTTTTTATGCGTAAACAATTTAAAGTAAAAAAAAAAAAAAAAAAAAAAAAAAAAAACAGATTCTAGTATTTTGAAGATGGCAGATGGCTCTTAACAAAATTATTTTTGACCGAACATTTTACGGCAAAATTTAGCTTCGGTTACTGTATGGTGAAGCAAATGTGGCCGTTTGATATCATGTCTGAATTCTAGGTGTTTCTATCTATCTATCTATCTTTGATAATAAAAATCGGTGGTTGTACAATGTTTCATAAATAATAAAAAGTATTTCTTAATTTTGTGTTTTAATAATAATACAGCATCATGTGTGCATCTCTGACCATATCTGCTTCTAATTAGGCCCGCTTCAAATATGCATCAAAATACAACTGCATCCAGTTAGGCCCGCATCTAAATAGATCTGCATCTAATTAAGCAAGCATCAGATCGGCATCTAATTAAATCTGAATCTATTTATACCCACAGATATAAACTGGATATTTTTAATATGCATCTAATAAGGCCCGCATCAGATCTGCATCAAATTAGATCCACTTCTAAATCGAACTGCATTTAATTAGGCCTGCATCAAATTTGCATCTAATTAGGGCTGATTCAGATCTACATTTGATTAGAATCATATCTAAATAGATCTGCATGAGGTGTGCATCTAATTAGGCCGGCATCAGATCCGCATCTAATAAGACCCGTCTCTGAATAGATCTGCATCTATTTAGGTCTGCATCTAATTAGGCCCGTATCAGTTCTCTCATCTAATTAGAACCGCATCTAATTAGGCCTGCATCTTGTCTGCATCTAATTAGACCCCAATCAGATCTGCATCTAATTAGATCCCTATCTAAATCTGCATCAGTTTTGCATCTAATTAGATAGGAATCAGGTCAGCATCTAATTAGGCCAGCACCAGTCCTGCATCTAATTAAGCGCGCATGAGATCCGCATCTAATTAGAACTGCATCTAATTAGCCCCGCATCTAAATAGATCTGCATCTAATTATATCTGAATCAGGTCTGCATCTTATTAGGCCCGCATCAGAACTGCATCCAATTACGTCTGCATCTATTTAGAGCTGTAAAAAACTAGATGTATTACAAATCCGCATCTAATAAGCCCCACATCAGATCCGCATCTAATTAGATTCGCATTTAAATAGAGCTGCATCTAATTAGGCCTGTATCAAGTCTGCATCAAATTAGGCCCCCACCAGATCCACATCTAATTAGATCCATATCTAAATCTGCATCAGGTTTGCATCTAATTAGAGCGGAATCAGGTTTTCATCTAATTAGGCCAGCATCAGTCCTGCATCGAATTAAGCGCGCATGAGATCCGCATCTAATTAGCCCCGCATCTAATTATATCTGAATCAGGTCTGCATCTTATTAGACCCGCATCAGAACTGCATCCAATTACATCTGCATCTATTTTGAGCTGTAAATATCTAGATGCATTCAAATCTGCTTCTAATAAGGTCCACATCAGATCTGCATCTAATTAGATCCGCATCTAAATAGAACTGCATCTAATTAGGCCTGCATCAAATTAGGCCCTCCCCATCAGATCTACATCTAATTGGATCCATTTCTAAATCTGCATCAGGTTTGCATCTAATTAGAGCGGAATCAGGTCTGCATCTAATTAGGCCAGCATCAGTCCTGCATCGAATTAAACGCGCAGGATATCCGCATCTAAATGGAACTGCATCTTATTATGCCCGCATCTAAATAGATCTGCATGTACGTATATCTGAATTAGGTCTGCACCTTATTAGGCCCGCATCAGAACTGCATCTAATTACATCTGCATCTATTTAGAGCTGTAAATAACTAGATATATTCAAATCTGCATCTAAATAGAACAGCATTTAATTAGGCCTGCATCAGATCTGCATCTAATTAGATCCATATGAGCCGTTCATTTTGAAAGTGGGGCAAGTCCATTTTTGAAATAAAAATTTAGATAATGGTAATTATAGATAAAGCTTGTTATGATCTTTTCATGAGAAATCTGCATCTAATAAGGCTAGCATCAAATCTGCATCAAATTAGATCCGCTTCTAAATAGAACTGCATCTAATTAGGCCAGTATCAAGTCTGCATCTAATTAAGCCAGCATTAAGTCTGCATCTAATTAGGCCTGCTTCAGACCTGCATTTGATTATAGCCATATCGATATAAATCTGCATCAGGTGTGCATCCAATTAGATCTGAATCCGTTCTGCATCTAATTAGTCCCGCATAAAATCTGCATCTAATTAGGACCGCATCTAATTAGATCTGAATCAGGCCTGTATCTAATTAGGGCCGCATCAAATCTGCATCTGATTAGAACTGCAAGTAAATAGATCAAATTAGATCTGCAACTGATTGGGCTAGCATATATGCATCAAATTAGATCCGCTTCTAAATAGAACTGCATCTAATTAGGTCTGCATGAAGGCTGCATCAAATTAGACCTGCATCAAGTCAGCATCTAATTACGCCTGCATCAGATCTGCATCTTATTAGATACATATCTAAATAGATATTCAACAGATCTGCATCTATTGAGATCCATATATAAATAGATCAGCCTTAAGCCTGCATCGAATTAAATCTGATTCAGGTCTGCATCTAATTAGATACGCATCAGACATGCATCTAATTAAATCTGCATCAAATTTGAACTGCATGTAAATGCATCTAATTAGCTGAGCATCAAAATAGAACTGCATCTAAATAGGCCTGCTGCAAGTCTGCATCTTATAAGGCCTTTATGAGGTCTGCATCTAATATGATCCATATCTAAATAGATCTGTATCAGGTGTGCATCTGATTAGGCCCTCATCAGACCTGTATCTAATTAGGCCGGCATCAGATCCGCCTCTAATAAGGCCCATCTCTAAATAAATTTGCATCTAATAAGATCTTAATCCTGTCTGCATCTAATGAGACCCGCATCAGACCTGCATCTAATTAGGCCCGAACCTAATCAGATCTGAATCAGGTCTGCATCTGGTCAGGCCCGAATTAGACCTGCATCTTATTATATCTGCTTCTTATTAGAATTGCATGTAACTAGATCTATTTAGATCTGCATCTAATTAGGCCTGCATCTAAGTAGAACTGCATATAACTTGATCTAATTAGATCTGCATCTAATTAGGCCCGCATCAGATCTATCATCTAATTAGATCCGCATCTAAATAGAACTGCATCGAATTAGGCCTACATCTAGTCTGCATCTAATTAGACCCCCATCAGATCTACATCTAATTAGATCCATATTTAAATCTGCATCTGGTTTGCATCTAATTAGATCGGAATCATATCTGCATTTAATTAGAGCAGCAATAGTCCTGTGTCTAATTAAGCGCGCATGAGATTCGCATCTAAATAGAACTGCATCTTATTAGGCTCGCATCTAAATAGATCTGAATCAGGTCTGCATCTTATTAGGTCCTCTTTAGAACTGCATCTATTTAGAGCTGCAAATAACTAGACATATTCAAATCTGCATCTAATAAGGCCCCCATCTGATCTGCATCAAATTAGATCCGCATCTAAATAGAACTGCCTCTAATTAGGCCTGCATCAAGTTTGCATCTAATTAACCCTTTATCAGATTTGCATCTAATTAGATCCATGTGAGCCGTTTATTTTGAAAGTGGGCCGAGTCCGTTTTTGAAATAGAATTTAGATAATGATATTTATAGATAAAACTTGTTATGATCTTTTAATGCGTAAACAATTCAGCTCTTAACAGTATTGAAAATACTGTTAAGAGCTAACTTGAAAACAGTATTGAAAAGTCCATCTTAGATTGAAATTATTTTTATTACGGCAAAATTTAGTTCTGGTTGCTGTATGGTGAAGCAGATGTGGCCATTTGATATCATGTCTGAAATCTAGGGCGTTTCTATCTATCCATCTTTGATAATGAAAATCGGTGGTCGTACAATGTTTCATAAATAATAAAAAGTATTTCTTAATTTTGTGTTTTGATAACAATATGTTTACTTTCAACGCTGTTGTTCAGTCCAGTGACAATGAAATAAATATCCTTGATCATATATTTTTGTTGCCAGGACATTCATTTTACCGAACGATCGTGATTTTGGAGTGGTAGAACTGGAAATCCAGAAAAACAGTTTATTGTATATTCCCCAGGTTTACTATAAAGTATTACGAAATTGTCGAAAATATAATAAATGTTTAATACATGAAAAGAAACGCGGATGTTTATTTTCAACCCAACCTCTGGAGAAAGCGGTTTAAAAGAAATAAAAATACCGATGGAGAAACCTTGAATTGTTTGACTGTAATATAGGAGACCGCGGTAGCCTGGTGGTAAGGTCTAGGCTTGTGAGTCATAGGGTTTCAGGTTCGAGACCCGATTCCACCGAAGAACCGTCGTGTAAGGGGGTCTGTTGGAAGTTAAATCCGTCATGCCAAACGTCCTCCCGGTGGCGTGGAGAGGGGGGTGCCAGCTTAGGTGTCGTCCTCGTCATCTGACCGTGGTTCAAAATTACGAGGCCCGTCCCAAAATAGCCCTAGTGTTGCTTTACAACGGGACGTTAATGTAACTAAAAAAATTAAAAAAAGACTATAATATTATAAATATTATTATTATTATCGAATATAACATTATATATAATAATATCATTATTATTGAAACACAAAATTAAGATATAGTTTTTATTATTTATGAAACACTGTACAACCACTGATTTTCATTATTAAAGATAGATAGATAGAAACACCCTAGATTTCAGACATTATATCAAACAGCCACATTTGCTTCACTATATAGCAACCGGAGCTAAATTTTGCCGTAATATATTCGGTCATAATTAATTTCAATCTAAGATGGACTTGCACTACTTTCAAAATCAACATATTTTCAATACCGTTAAGAGAAAAACTGCCATCTCCAAAGTACTGGATTCTGATTTTTTTCCCTTTAAATTGTTTACGCATGAAAAGATCATAACAAGTTTTATCTATAACTACTATTATCTATATTTTTATTTCAGAAACGGACTTGCCCCATTTTCAAAATAAACGGCTCATATGTTTTTTGTATTCAGGAAAGATGAAACATAGAGATTCGTTAAATTCTCGTGCTCAAATTTTTTGATGATTTCTATATACTTTCACTTTGTATATAGAAATGCCATCAAAAACATATCTTGTAAAAAAAACCAAGTCTCGCAACTCAGTTCTTCTATCGTAAAAAGTTGTGAGATCCATGTAATACCAAGTCGGTCAATTTATTCAGTCCCTACTTAAGGGGCCTTCTGTCTTAAGTTATTACGTAATTAGATAGCCTAACAACATCTTATAGAGACAAGATGGTTTTTTTTCCAAACCACTCATTCTGTCGAATATTTCAGATAAGCGTAAATGAATATATGTTAAAGTAACATTGGATATCATCGACACTTCGTATATGATAAACAACAGTACTTCTTTCAAATCTGATCTCAGAACTTGGAGCACTTCATCAGAAAGTGGCTTGTACTTCGGTGTTTCCTTGTGTTCTACAGGCAGCTGCAATAGTCTATGTATAGTCAATCCATTCACATTGAATGCAGCTATTCCTGTTGGAGCACTAACTGCCTCCTTTTTGTTTAAATACGTCTTAACCCAAACTTTCCGAGTTTTTATTAAAAATCTCTTTCCAGTGCCACCAGTTCCACTCACAAAACAGCGTAAAACGTCAACGTTATTATCTGTTGTGTCCATTTTATTTGTGATCATATCGAAGACTCTTTTTTGATCGGCATTAAGTTTTGCGATCACACTTTGAAGATCAGTTTGCTCTGCTTCAACCAGATTGATTTTCTGAAAGTCACCCATTGCGTTTGCAGCTTCCACAGCTTCAAATTGAATTATTTCAAATTAGATATTGTTACAAACCTATAATTTTGCTTCCCAGCGAGAATTGTGTCATCATAAGAAAGACCGTTTAACAGTAATCTGTATTGGATGTTGTCGGATGCCGAGCCAGTGATCCCAGAGCTTGGTGACAAACTTGGCGACCATTTGGCGACGAATTTGCAGACAAAATGGATAATACTCGAAACTTCGAGAAATTTATCGATCCGTCCATTATTACACGCATATTTTAGTTTTTACTCGATTTATACACTAAACACTAATTGTATTCTAAATATGAAGCTTCTATGTGTGCTAGAAGTGCCTTAGAGTTTTGATGATCGGTCAGTCAGTCAGCCAGTCAGTGACAAAATTCACAAACTTTGACTATTTATAATTTTTAAACTACTGATTCGAATTTAATTAAATTCGATATATACAGTGTTTATATAATGCCTGCTTGGTTACTGAAAATTCAGACTTCTAGTTTTATTCACAACGAAGTTATAGGGAGTCTAAAATGTCCTGAACTGCTCCGAGAAAAGGATGGTGAGGCCGTGCCGCTTGTTTTTGCTCGACTTGGCGGGCAGATCATCAAAAAATTATTGTATATTTCATGTACGGTATATATACTTTCACTTTGTATATAGTATATAGAAATTTTATATAGAAATCATCAAAAAATCTTTGAATATTTCATGTACGGTAAAGTAAAAAGAAATATAACTGTAGAAGATCTAACATTATAATCAAACATAATGTTTCAGTTTGATTAATTATATTTTAGGCATGCCTGTCCTACATTTAATCAAAAATGAATGGAACGATGGAAGTCGAATTAAGCTGATATTAAAATTTTTAGCAACTTTAAGAGAAAATGTTTATCTCAATAAATTTCAAAATATGACCAACCTTTAATATAAATACATTATGGAAGAATTAAGATACTTTTTTAAAGTTTTGTACTTACATATTTCTGTTGCAAATAGTTACTGCAGGTAACTTGAAGTGGCTTGGAGTTGTAACAGCAATATTGGTTGTTGTCGGATAAGTATAATAATACGAATAAAAATCCAAAGATTGATAGAAGAAAAATACCATACATGTAAGAAAGATTATGTACTTAAAGGCTCTCCAGAGAATTCGTGTTAAAGAAAATAATCTCTTATTCCGTTTATTTTTAGCAGAATTTCCAATGCTCACTCTGATGGTTTTATATGGATCTGTATGACTCTCAGATAATGGAGTCTGATTATCATTTGTCACCTGTTAAAAATATAAAAAACGTAAATAATGGGGTGCAGAATGTAAATATTGATAAAAAATTAATTCTTATAAGATAATTAACTGCAGATTTTTCAAAAGAGTTGTTCTGATTTCATTTGAGTATAATTTCACTATAAACAGCAATAGGAGGCGAAAATTTCTATGAAATACAAATTTTAAGACAAAGATTTGTTTTTTTCTTCTTTATTTTCATGCAATAGGCATGCGATTTTCATCTAGGTATCATGTAAAGCATTTTCTAATCACAACTTTAACTTATTTATTATTGCTCGAAAAATGATGTTAAGGCAATTTTACGGCACATTTAAATCAAATGGACATTATTACGATACATTTAACGATTTAAATAAAAAAGAACGATACCAAAAGTATTAACCTTATTAATAGAAAAGTAATAACGATATTAGTATGAGATTTTCAATAAATATCCGACATTTAGAATATCTGAACAGCATCCGGATCAAAAGATATCATACAATACTGTTTGTTGCAGGATACCGAGACAGGCATCCTTCGACGATTGTACTTCACTGAGGGGTGGTACGCAGAAAGTTGAATAGTTATTAGCCTCTTAATTCTGCAAATAATCTGAATTTACCCTATTGTTAAATATAAGCTTCTCCTCTTTTCATCTTTCCTCTCACAACTTTTTTTTGATAAAATAAACGTCTCTTGACGCATGCGCAAAAACTCAGAGGATTTTCAAATACAAGAATAAACAATATCTTGTGATGATAAGGAAATAACGATATAGAGAAAATGCATAGTATTATCAAAAGCACATCATTGGCTGAGAGCATGTTTCACAGTATCTAGTATGATCTAACTTAAGCTGATAATGTTATTAATAAAAATTACTTTACTTAAAAGAATGATTGGATTGAAAGTAATTAAAGGTGACGAAAGTAATAAAAGTATAATTGAAGGTACTTATAAATAGACTGTCCTATGGCTGTTCAGAATCTTATACCGGCCGAAACAATGTGGCTGCGACCGGGTGAATACAGGCTGCCACGAAACAACTTCATCCAATACCAAGATACAATAGTATTAGAGAGAAAACCAGAAAGACCAATTGGTGACAATCAACCAACTCCTCCTTCACTTTAAGGCCTTCGAATCACCACACAGCAGAATTATATCTTTAGGAAAATTTTCTCTGACATAACCATTCGTTGAAAGGTCCCAATTTACACTGAAGATAACTAAATAATTTCTTTAAAAAAATTCGGCAGTTGAAAAGTTACTTATCTTATTTCAAGTAAACAAACGCAGAAATTATTTATTTAACCAAATAGATGACAATAGCATATTATAATGAGTCTTTAACTAACTTTTTCTCTCAGTTTATTGGCCATTTACATCTTTTGGTAAGTCAGACTTCACATTTTTGAAATCTGCTGTAGGTGAAATATGTTGAAAATCACTGCTATAGAATTTGAAATTTCAACTCAAATTTGACCCTTGAAGACGCTCCAAAATCTGAATTCATTAGAAAAGAAATTTTATTTTGCACGTTTTAGTAATTCTTCCAGAAATAGGGACCTCTCCAAGAAATAGGTATTCATGGCATAGTGACATACAAAATTAGAAATAATTGAAGGAGTTACTCAAATTGACATCTGCAGTTTTCCTTTGTGTGTCTACATTTCCTAAAGCCACATCTATGATTTCCCAGAGGATTGGATTCTTATTGATGTTTGCTATATGGATGTGTGCTAATATTGCTCGAAATGACAAAAAGCCGTGCGATAAGAACTTAGACACATTATACATATGATGGCTACTTCATGTGTTTATAGAAATATAGTGACTTTAAGTCAGAGAAATATTATTGGCTGTATGACAAATACTGTGTCTATAACACACTGTTTCTGTTACTACAGTTTGCATATATCATAAATGAGCTTAAACATGTTAAAAATTAACAGGAAGCATTGATTAAAGACGGGTGTGTTTCTAATGCTAGAAAAAATAAAAACAGCCAATAAACAGCGCTGGTTTTAAGTTATATGTTGTGCTTAACCACACACAATTTTTGTTACTATAGTTTGCATATACCATAAATAAGTTTAAACAAATAAAATTTAACAGAAGGCATTGATATAAGTGATTACCATGCTAGAAAAAAATAAGAAACAATGGATAAATTTCTTACTTCTTCAGCAATTGGTCTTAAGTAACTATTCATTCTGAAAACTGGCTACAAATTTTGCAAGAAATGCATATAAGTAAGACTCAAATTCACCAGAAATGCAGATAAAAGTAAATGATTTTGAGCTATAGTCTCTAAATTAAAAGGAAAAATGCCAGTGCTACATATAATGTTGACGAAAATGAAATGAATACGTGAAAGAGGTTTCACCTATTGCATGTTTTGTCTAGACATTCATTTTTCATCAAAAATAGTCATAACCCTGTATTTCATCACATTTTAATCCCAGTTGGCTTGTTGCGTGTTTTTCATTTAACTCTATTGAGTTTGAACTGTCATTTAATGTTATTACTCTAGCAGTTTCATTAAATAATACCGTTTTCAGAGAATTAAATGTTTAAAAGACAGTAATGGCCAGTTTTAGTCCAGCCGAATAACACTTTGCCAGAAAAAAAACATGTGAGCATTTTTATGGATTTAATTAGTTGAGATGGTCAGTAAAATGTGCGATATATCATGCAGCAGGGCATTGATCTTGATAAGGTAGGAAAGGGGTGGAGGTTAGTTATTTGGATGCAAATAAATTCAATATTATTAGTATTCAAATAAATTCAATAACTTAAAAATGCAATGATATAAATAAATGAAATGTGATATGTAATCCTGTGGCTACAATTGTAATTTTATGTCAAATTTTGGTATCAGTCGGGTGGAAAAAAAGAGTCTAAAATACAAATTGGATTTTCAGATACTTGTGTATTAACTGCGTGCAACGGATTGGTCGTCAAAAATCACATGATGGGTTCAATAAAAATGCTAAATTCAAATCAATGATCAATATTTCGCAACAATTGTCTGACAAAGTCATGGAATGCATTGTTGTTTTTATCCAAAATCGAAAATTTTATGTGAGAAGAGGGAGATAATACTTTTATTAAAGAATGTAAGAGAAAATTTCTGGGAGATTATTCCCCTTGGCAAATGAAGCATTTTGTTTCAATGCTTTGTGAATATATATCCTCAAACAAACAATATTTATTTTTAAATAGAATAACTTAAATAGAATAATAGAATTTTAAATTTTAAAATCACTTTCAAAAAGGCAGGAAATTTCTAAAAGAAGTGAACCTCTTTTCACCTCTTTTTTATTTAAAAATAATGAATAATTTATGAGCACAAAAAAGGAACACGTTCAAGCATTAATTGATTGAAAAAGTCGTCTTGGAAAGAAATGATAGCTTTATCTGCTTTAGAAAGTATATGCATAGCTAAATGATTAAAAATAAAATAGGTTTAAAAAAAATGTAACTTGGAAATTTGAAATAAACATATTTTTAATGTAGAGTAAAAAAACACATTAAAATTGGCTGAATAGAAATGTGTAAAGCAAAGCATTAATTAAAAGGAAAAATTTAGAAAAAAAATTGAAAGATTTATTTTTTCATTAATTATAAAAATGAGAATATATGTGTACATATGTTGGCGCTTTACAAATCAACCAGAGTAGTAAACTTGCACTTGCGCATGTACATTGTAGTAGAAATGCAGACTTCAGAGTGATTTTATTTGAAATTTTAATTAGAATTTTAAGAATTTAATTAGAATATTAAGATTTAAGCAAAATTTTGAAGTTTTCCCACCGTAAATTCCGATAAATAGATCAACAGATATTCAAAATATTATAATACTAATTGTTTCGGAATAGTGATTGCTCAATTTTCCTTCTAATATTTTAAATTAGTTTTGTCTGCATTCAAAAAATAGCTTAAGAATTCTAAATTAAATCAATGTTATTATAAATGCATATTCAACAAATCAATTTCATATTTTTGAGAATGAAAAAGAACTTCATTTCAATAATCTGGCTAAAATCTTCGATTTTGAAAAGAATTGTCTATGAGTTACAAGGCATAAGAATCGGCTAACCGTGTATTAAACAATGAAGCTTTTTTTTCAAAGTGAAAATTATTTTAAGGTTTTTGAATCATAATTATTTTCTTTTTGAAATTTAATATCTTATTTGATTAAACAATTTTTGAAATTATTGAAAATTATATAAAGAATACTTACTGAAAATTTCTTGTTTCTTATTTTTTGCATTACATGCTTTTTGCTGCAAAATACATTAGATTTTATGTATTTAAAAGAAATACATTATTTCTAAAAATAAATATTTCATCCTAAATTCTGAATTTTCTTATATAAAGAACTGTCTATCAGTTTTTAGGATCATTATACAATTAATTGTAGCATGTTCCATATCAAGAAATATATTCGTGTAACTGTTTTCTAAATGCAACCGATTTGTTCTTCATAAAGAAATTTCAATTCTAAACTGAATTTTAAAATATATAATTCTTTTTACTTTAAATATGATACTTACTTTCACGTTAAGAAAACTTGGGGAGTGGAATTTGTTATATTTTATGGCATGGATAAATATGATTAATATGTTGTAATTAATAATTAAACTATGCTAATAATTTAAGAATGAATAATGTAATGCGTAATTTCATGTAAAATAATTTCAATAAACATTTCTTTCATTTAAAACATTTCTTTCGTGTGACATTAGAAAAAAATGCTCGCTGTTCATTCTATTTACTTTATCTTTAAATTCATCTTTTTGAAATTATTTTGAATTTGTTTTGCTTCTGTTAACCCTTTAAAGGGCCATTTTTTTCTAATCATATTATGTTAAAATATTTTTAGGCTTGAAATTAGAATAGGAAAAGGGATTCATTTAGCTTATTAGATAATTTTAATTTGATTAATTAATTAATTTAGTTAATTAATAATTAAGTGACAAACCAAGACACATCATTTTGTGTGAGATAAAGAACTGAAGCATCTAAGTTTCTGTCTTTCTAAAAAAATTTGTCAGAATTTATGCCAACCTACATAATTTCATGCAAGGATTGATAAATTTGGTGGGAAGCATACTTCCCACGGCCTTGGAAAGGGTTAAATTTTTTATCTAGTTACATTTTTTTAAAAGAATAAGTTAATTTTTGTGTTTCATGAATTATTACATTCAATAAACTGCTTTTTATTGCCCATATTAATGCTTAATTAAAATATAAAATATAAAAATATATAAATTAAAACAACTAATTAAAATACTTTAATTTCAGTTTAAAACAATGTTTCAATTTGTATTCAAAATTTTCAATTGTTATTTGAAAAACTGCGTCATTTATATGATTATCACATTACGCTCTTAATAACACAGCATTTCGTAATCTTTATTTATCTTTAGCGAAGAAACCGGCTGAGTAATTTTAAATTCATCTTTCAATAATATACCAATCTTTAAAAGAGCGAAACATATGCTTACTGCTTAGTAATCATTAAAAATTTGACAGTTAAGCGAACTTCACATCTAAAGGGTGTTTTTCTCCCATTTGCTTCAAAAAGCTTATTCTTATCTCTGGCTATACTTTTAAGTTCTTTAGACTGTTCACAGACTGATTCTTTAATCCAAAGCTGTATTGAGCAATTGTCGATACATAATATATATTTCAAAAACGCAGATGAGATCTGGAGTTTTAAATCATCATTCTTTCAGTTTCTTGTACGAATAACTCTGTTACAATCATTAATCATTAAAAATGATGAAGTCTGATTTAAAGAATGACTACGATTTATACGAAATTCTTGAAGATGAAGATTCTCAGTGTCGGGGATTTAGAGTTAAATGCAAAGGGAGATTCAGCAACCCTAAATTTTATTATGCATTGTCGAATACAGTTGTTATTTTAGAAGGTATTTATTTCACATACTTCATAGGAGTGATTTCTACCTTAGAGAAACGCTTTGAATTCGGCAGTTTAGTCTCAGGATCTATTATTATCGCAGATAGTATATGTGAAATATTGGTGAGTTTACTGCTTGTCTGTTTTCCTTGGAAGTCGTTCACAATTAGCAGCTCAGTATTTAGCAGTGCCGTTGTGTCGATGAGTTGCTTCATGTGCACAGTTCCTTATTTTATTTATGGACCTGCTGTTCATCTTCTGCCCCAGCAAACTCGAGATATTTCTGGATCATCATATCATAAAACTGAAGAGCAAGAAAACTTCGTAAAATATGTGGCTATTATCATGCTATTTCTTGCTAATTTCTTGCGTGGATTAGGAAATAAAGAGTGCTTCCTGAAGACATTATTCCATTTTGGAGATGCAAAAGGCAAAATGTTCGATTACAGTGAGTATATTTTGAATTCTTCACTACAAAAATGTAATTATGCATTTTGAAAATCGAAATATTTCATTTGATTCAATGCATATTGTTAAACTAAAAGAAAATTCAGTGTCTTATTTTTTTAGCTTTTAATTGTCAAAATTGAAATTGCTTCTGATAAAAATAAACAAATGGAGAATTAAAGAGCAGAAAAGATTTCATAGAAAGATTTCGATTATGTGTTTCCTAACTAAAGCATTATATTTATTTGAAAAGCAAAATTTAACATAGAAAAAAACTTTATTTTTGAATTTTGCCCAGATGTTATATGAAACTTTAGCTAGTTACTTCATGATTCATTCTTCATTTACACTCAATGGAGAAATTTTACACTTCAAAAGAAAAGTGTAAACTTTTGCTGATGAATAAATTATTTATCTCTATAACGAGAGTTCAAATATTGTATTTTTACCAATAGAAATCTTTTATTATATCACTATAACATTTTAGAGAGTTTAAGTAGATAATAATTTAATCGTACTAAATCTGGACCATTTTGGATTGCAACTATCCTTTTAATCAAAATTGCAATAGCTTTTTAAACTGAGATTTTCTTAGCTTCATAGTTTTGTCATACAGTAATTATAATGATTCATTTCTCAATATTCAGATATGGAAAATCCATTCATTTCATGAATTTCAACTAGCTGACAGTTGAACATAATTCTCATATTCAGAAAATTCACATTAAATCTGATAGTATATTTTTCCTCTGGAGAATTTTTGATGTCAAATATTTTAAGAAAGCTGATAAAGCTGTTTGTGAACTTATTCTAATCTGCTGATATCGTAAAGGCCCTATTTTCCTTATTTATATCATATGTTTATACAATCCTTTTATTTATTTAAAAGCTTATTCACCATTCAAGAAAAATCCAGATATCTGTGCTTTAGGAAAAATATTTCCACCAGCTCAAATATATTTAGAGTTAAATTCTGACTAATTTGAAACATTTAAAATAATTTTTATTTTGCTGTTTATAATTTTTGTTTCAGATCAAGGATTTTGAATAATTTAACACTCATTTTAATAACATTATTCCTATTAGTTTATTTAAGGATAGAAATATACATATAAGAAGAAAATAAAGCGTAAATCGAAAAGTCAATCAATCAATCAATTTATTAACGACATTTTTTAAAAATAAAATATTACAAATCAAAATTAACTTTCGAATTATTTTTTCTTTACTAAGACAAAAATAAATAAATAAATAAATAAATAAAAAAGAAATAAAATTCGCTGTTCATATAATTTCAACACGCTACATTCGCTACCACTTGTAGATGGAACAAAATTAATGAAGCCCTAATTGTTGTATATTAAACTCCTCAGCAATCGGTTATTTTGTATACCTTAATTCATATAATTTGAAATTGTTGCCAATTTTAGGAAAAAACTTTGCAAGAAGATTCTGGCCATTCATAGATATGTTGCTTAACGACCTGATATGCATAATAAAGCTATTTATGGAAGACACTATTTTTTTTCCTGTCGAAAGTCAAGAAACATTTATGACAGAATCATTAGGTTTTAATTTCTTTATTTTATAAGCAACTCAAGTGATTTCATTGATACATTTTTTATTGTTTTATAAATTTTCCTTTATTTATTATAAATTTATTTTTTGTATTTTATTAAATCAAGACATTTTTAGTACTTATTAAGGAACAAAACAAATATGTTTTAATAGCTTGTAGCAGTTGGCATTACGCTATCTTCTCTTTTGGAAAATATATGGAAATACATGATTAGGTACACATCCCATAGTGCACTGCGATCGTTAATAAACTGAGATGAGATGCTGTTCTGTGAGGTGCGCTCGTTAATGTTTTGCCTTGTCTTTTTTTGTGTGAAACGTGAGGATTAAAGAAATGTCTTCGAAAACATACGTCCTCTTGCTTCCACTGCATGGATCATAATGATCATGATCCAGCATAAGCTGATCAAATCTTTTAAGTAAATTTCGCAATGAACTATATAGTTCTTTACTGGAAAAGTTAGTGCTTACTAAATAGGAAATACTTAGTTTTTAACCTTAATCTGATGTTTTAACATTTATTTTAAAATGAATGCTTTATTGTCTGGGCAATTGTTAAATTTATCGAATTGTAGACTTAAAAAATTTGAGTTGAAACAGTAAGAAAACAATTTATTTTATGCTAAAAAAAAACAAGCACAATTTTTGAAAAACTTTAAGGATATTTCAAAAATAAATTTTAAGCGGTAACAGACAAGGTATTTGATTTTGTTCTTATTAAACAAGAATATCAATAGGGTGATATTTCAAAATGCATGCAAAGCATTAAAAAATCATATGCTGCTTTTTTAGCTTGCTCATCTGGTATTCTTATCTAATAATGATAATTTGTTTTTTATCTCTTTGTGTTTGTTTTGTAATATTTGTTGATTTTTTTATTACCATTTCCATCTTATTCAGTAATATTCTTATTTCTTATTTCTTATATCTCTTATTTATATTTTTAACGAAAGTAATTTATCAATAACAGTTCTCTGCTTCTGTTTCACTGACAACCGTTACAATTCATTCGATACATTTATTAGAGACTTGCCGTGTTTTATCTCTTTTGGTTATCTCAAACTTCATCGAGGCTAGGGTCCAACCCATTAAGATTTGATTAAGAAGTCGATTTCTTTTTTTCACTGGCTCAATCTCCAATTCCTTATCTATTACGTAATTGTTTATACACTTGAGGAATTTCCTGAAGTTATAGTAAATCGGATGTTACAACTCAGGGTATGCAGCCAATTCTTTTCGATGTTTTCAAATTTAACTTAAGAAATGGAACACAACTTTACTGCCGTCCCCTCCACCGATTCCGAATATGAAGAATCTAAAGAAATAGAATACAAATGTGGCATAGGAAAGTTCAAGCCTAAATGGATGCAAAGATTTGCAGATCCGAAAGTCTATTTAGTTATCTTTTGTACAGTGGGAGTCCTTGAAGGAGCGTATTTTACTTATTTCGTCGGTGTTTTGACAACATTGGAGAAACGGTTTGGTTTTGAAAGTCAACTCTCAGGTGTAATTTTCATCGCTGATAACATAAGCGCTACATTAATCAGCTTCATAGTTGGTTATTATGGTCAGAAATGGCACAAGCCAAGAGTCATTGCTTTTGGTATGGTAATGGTATCCTTGAGTTGTTTTATATGTACCATTCCATATTTTATATATGGTCCAGCTTTGCATCTTTTGGTGAGAGAAATACATGTGACAGGTGATAAAAATCAAGAATTCTGTGAAGGAGAGGAGAAAATTGAGAATTGTGACAATACAGTTAGTTCATCTAAGGTACCAGTTGCTACAATTTTGTTTCTGGCGAACTTCTTGTGGGGTTTTGGATATACAGCTTATTATACGATTGGGGCTCCTTATTTAGATGATAATGTTAAGAAGAAAAATGCTCCAATGTATTTCAGTAGGTATACGTTTTCAGTACTTTATATGATGTGTATAGTCAATACTAATTATGAGCATCATTGCATTTCTTTTCTCATATATTTTACTATTTTATATTTACTCCTTTCTTATAATTTTCCTATTTTATTTATACATATTTTAATATCTACTATTTTTCTGTTGTTTGACATTCTGAAAAATTTTAATGTAAATGAGCCAGGGTCCAATCGTCGGTTTTGTTCTTTAATGGCCTGTTATTTTATTTCGGGCTTTCTTATCGGAAGGAGCATCTTTCCCTGTTTGACTTCGGCTTAAGCAGAGTTTGGATGTTGTAGGTACTATTATAATAAGTTTCGATAGTATTTCTTTTACAATGATGCTGTTGGACCTTTGTGTTATTTTTCTTTATACAAAACCAGTAGTTATTATCATACCGTTAAGGTATTTCTTTTGGTAGTATAATTTATCAAATCCAAATGTATGACAGTTTTATTACCTTTAAAAAATAAGAAAATTGCATTTAATATTATTTGGAAATTTTTTAGTGCACATTTTCGAAACGGGAACATAATTGCTTATTGCAACTTAAAGAATTAGAATGTTTAGTCAAGGAAATGATAAAAAAGTTTTTATTCAAATGCAATATTTTTACAAGTAACAAATGAATTGCATCAACAACATATGAAAAAGGGTTTTTTTTTCTTTTCATTGTATATTTGTAAGTTATTTTTTTCTGCAAAAAATTCAATATTCCATATTAAATCATAAAAAATATTCATAATTAAGAATGATTTCATAAAGATATACCATTTCAATCATATGCATTCGTTGAGAGACAGTGTATCAGCTGAAGTAATGCATATAGATATACAATAACATATCCTTATTAACATGATATTAATAACTCATTGATAAAAGAAATACATATAAAATATATAATATTCAATATCTCCTCTTGAAAATTCTGGTTAATTCTTCTGCAAGTTATAATTTATAAAACTTCTTAATATTAATTTACTCAAGAATGATCGCTATTGTTATTTGTAATATAGATAATCACATATAATTTTTGCCAATGACTGAAATACACGCACGCACGCAAACACACACACACACACACACACACACACACACACACACACACACACACACACACACACACACACACACACACACACACACACACACACACACACGCACACATTTTGTGTATAAAAGAAATGTTTATTAATGAATATATTAGTTAAAAGCATTTTATTTCAAATAAAATATATTCAGAATTGTGAGCATTTACTTTTGTATAATAATTTTGATACAAATGAAGTACTGCAATAGTAAATGGCATTAAATAATGTGATGTTAATAACGTCATTTACATCTTATTGATGGGAATTTTCCTTGAATTAAAGGTTTGCTAAATCATTTTAAACGTGATAAATATTAGAATGAAAATTTTCTTTGAATTAAAAACTTGAGAAAAAGTCCAAATTTTACTAGAAATTAAGAAGTATTAAGATATGGTTGTTAAAATAATACAAATAAATACAAATAAGTTTCCTGTTTATGTGTAACAGAATTTTTAAAAAATATATTTATTTTGTTTCCCCAGATTCAGATTAATAATTTGTTTTTCCTTTTCTTTATTTCAGTAACATAAGCTTTTCAATATTCCATATTAAATCTGAATATTTATTCGTAGATGAGTTATATTTACATCATAGATTTTTCTTTCGAATTCATAACGTTCTTTTAGAAGAAAATTTAAACATTTAAATAGATGACTAAAATACTAGTTGCCGGCGTCCTTGCATAGGGGTAGCGCATCTTCCCCGTGATCTGGGGCAGGCATGGTTGTTCTTCATCTGTGTTCTATCTGTGAGGTGTGTGAATGTGCCCCCCCCCTGTAAAAAGGGATTGCGCAAGCGAATGTGTGAGTTTCATCTCCATATGAGCAAGAAGTCAGATTTCTGCCCTCGGGAGCTCAGGGGTCTTTACCATCAGAAGCTACTGCCCCCCTCTTTCCGTGGTAACGCAGACACGACATCATCATCATCAAATATTAGTTTAATTCAAATTTTAAACAAAAAATATTTTATTATACTTTTATAAAAGTGTTTACATACACATTTGTATGCAAAAAATTTTCTTATGAGTAATGAGATAATTTAAATTTATAAGTTGTATTTAGAAACCGAAATAGTTTAAATGTAACATTTCAGTTGTTGGAAAAGTACATGATATAATATATTATACAGGGTGGCCGTAAAATAACTTTCCCTGTTTGGTGGCATCTGCAGCTAAAATGAATGGACGAAGTTAAACCACATTTCATATACAGACTGTGGAAGGCATGGGAAGATAAATTACGCAGAAAAAAATTGGTACCAAAAATTGCTGATAGGGGAAATACTGGTGCTGTGAGAGTACAATTATGAATGAATTCATGAAACTCACAGGAAATAATCTTTTATTCATCAATAATGAGGTTCCCTGAACAGCGTACAACATTTTCAAAATGCTGACCCTCCCTGTGTACAACATATTGCATACGGTGTATGATGTACTCTACTGTTGTGTGTAAAGTGTAATAACAGCCCGTCTTATATTCTGTATATAAGACATACAGGTTTGCTTAAGAGCAGACACGGTATTAGGTTGTCTTTACGCTGGATAGGTAGGGCCCATATTAAAAACACATTAACAACCGATCACGAACAGTCAAGAACACATCAATAGTCAAGAACGAACTGCTAACAGGTCGTCTGATCTTTTGTTTTTACAAGGAATTCATGTACTGTTGTCATGCACACACTAGGAATTTTATATAATCTATCCAGATATGCAAATTCCTGGTACGTACTTGACAACAGCTCCAATATTTTTCCTATCGGCAACTTTCAGTATTAACTTTTTTTCCCTGCGGAATTCATTTTCCCATGCCTTTCTCAGTCTGTATATGAAATCTGGTTTCATTTTGTTCATTCGTTTTAGTTGTAGATGCGGCCAAACAGGGAAAGTTATTCTATGGCCATCCTGTATTAATCGTAGAGAATAGAAATCGAAAAAGGAAATTTATTTTTCCATTATCTAAAAATAATTTTGAATTTTTTTTCTTCAAAAACCTATAGACTGATATACACTGTCTCTATGAATTGCCAAAAAAGATCCTGGCAAATATTTCATTTTAATTCTTTTATTCCAATTGAAAGGTCAACCGCTTGCACTGAGTCACCGAGGAAAGCAGTTTCCCTTATATGTAGGAGATCGAATCTGATTTAACCTGAAGTGCTATATCAGATGCTTCGGTTCGCTTTGATCAATTGATAAGGCCTTCCTTTTCCTGAAAATTTTTTTATGATGAATTCTTTACAATTACAAGGAAATCAAAGTGGGATAAGAAACATCATATACGAACAAGCATAAATATTTAAACTGTTGGATGAATGAATTTTACTCCAGCCAACATTTATCAATAAAAAAATATCAAAAAAATATCTAGCCAGAAACATGGTAATGTTTATAATTATGGTAGCATGGTGATATTAATAATTAAGGTAGCATGGTGATGTTTATAATTATGGTAGCATGGTAATGTTTATAATTAGGGTAGCATGGTAACATTTATAATTATGGTAGCATGATAATGTTTATAATTAACTCCTCAATATTTATATTATTGTAAAAAATATTTTTAATTAGTGCAAAAATAATTAACAGTTTAAAATAAAGTTAAGGACTTCAGAATTATTTTTCCTTTCAACCTTTTTCTTTGTAATTGAAAGCATGAAATGGATTGAAGCGTATGTTCTATAGAATGTCAAATACTTTTTATTTGTCACTTAAAGTAGAAATATTTTTAAAAGCCAGTGGTTTTGATTGATTTTCTGGGTAAATAATTCAAAACTCACTTATTTGACTGTGGAACAACTCTTAGTTTTATTGGAAATTCGTTAATTATTACTTGAAATTCTTGACAAAAATAGTGCTCTTTATTTTCAATTTCCATTCTTGAATTACTCAGTGATGATAATAATAAACCCAATTTAAATAATCTTTCATTCTTGGTATAGCTATAATAATGTGATTTAAAAAGTATTTTTAACCACTGCAATGCAATAGAATAACTATTTAATGAAAGATATTGTTATAAAATAAAGTTCCAAATATTTTTTGAAAGGCTTAGTAGAAGCACACGGAAAAAAAACTGTACGAAATTAAACTGCGATCACTGAAACAAATTTTTGAAATTTTTATGGTGCAAAATGTATTTTGAACATTGATATGTTCGCAAGATATTTAGGAAAATGTTAAGATTTTTTTTTTTTAAAAGATTAATTAAAATTTTAAGGAACTTATTTTTAGTTAGCACATTTAGCACTTATTTTTTAGTAAACAAGCTTATTTTTAGTGAGGGCCTAATAAATGATTATCTACATAATTCGACAGATGTAGGACTAATTTTCTACTCTTTAATATGTTCGTGATTTACAGATATAGCTCTAGTTTATAAACGTCATCATGTTAAAATTTTTCTTTACTCTAACTACATCATTTAAATTTATAATTTATACTTATTTTATTAATAAGTATAAATATTTTTAATTTATTATAAGTGAAATATTTTTAATATAATATTTCAAATATTTTAAATTTATTATATAACATATTATTAAAACATTCCTAATGTTTTATTGGGTAAGAGAATAAATGGAAAAGTATAGAAATAGGAACTGGAGGTAGAAACCTAAAGTTTCCATTCCTAATGTCCTAAAATTCCTAATGTCTTAATGAGTAAGACAATGGAAAAGTATCGAAACAGGAACTGGAGGTAGAAAGCTAAAGTTTCCATTTTTTTTCTTTCTGGTTTACAAAGTATAAAGAAAACATTGTAATCGGCAAAAAATTCGAACATGTGATCTTTGAAGATTATCCACATTTCAGTTGTCCCTGAATTCCAAAAAACACATTTTTAGCATTATGTCTGTCTGTCTGAGAAAACAATAACTCAAGAACACTTTAAGATAGGAGGCTGAAATTTATAAAATATGACTATATTTGTAGATACTTTTCAAATTTTGAAAGAAATGCCTTTATAAGAAGTTTGTTTATTTGGCTGTTTGTTTGTTTATTTTGTTCCTCTATACAAGAAAACTCAAAGAGTTTGGTAAATAAAATTTGAAACACATATTTATCATTTAAACTGTAGATACTTCTCAAATTTTGAACAAAATCCATCAAACGGTTGATCATTTGTTGGTTTGTACTTTCGCATGCACGTAAACGTAATAACTCATAAGCTCAATGACTTAAGTCAATGAAAGTCATTTATGATATTTTATGACAATTGTAGTTTCGTTTCAAATTTTGATGTCAGTTGATCAGCAAAAAAATCGTCCAAAATACGTATTATCGCTATTGTAAAAATTTTAGATTTCAGCAAAAGATCTATATATCGTAACTATCGTTCATTAATGACATGGATGGTATTCGCAGCCTTACCCAAGATTATGAATTTTACGCAGAGGGAGGGAAGCAAGACCTGTATTGGAGAGTATGCGGGAAAGTTTCGGGGTAACTGATTAATGCAAAATATTACATAATCTGAAATCTTGTGAAAGAATAATTATGAAAGGTGTTGAAATACTTGAATACTATCTAAAATTTAGACTTTAGTATGCGGGAAAGTTTCGGGGAGACCATTTCCACTGATTTAAACCAGTATTATTCAAAAATCGCTATATTGATAGGCCGATGTGCGTTTCACCAGCAAATTTCTCGATGTGATCTTTATATCTGCGGGGTGTTTTCCCAACTTCATTTCTTACAAAACAGAAATGAAGCCTTTAAAAGTCCTCTAATAAGGCAACTTTATACCGTGCATGCCCTCCTAAATCAGAATTTTACCTGATTATTAGGTGCTACTTTAGGTGTCATGATCCTCTTGGACCATAGAAAATGCCACTCTTCCGATTTATTAGGAATTTTTGTTGTATGAACTTTGCTAAATATTTTTTTACTGGATTATTGATTCTAGGATCACTAACTGAATGTGAATTCTTGATTGTTAGACCTCGAATTCACATTCAATTGTAAATTATTAAACTGCCAGATAAATAAATTTTGCCATTCAATAGATGTGAATCAAATTTTTATTAATTATTTCAAAACATTTTATTTTGGAAGAATAAATTTATCATTATCACGTAAAGAAATAAGGTTACGAAGCTCTTTCATCACAGTTTCAATTAGATTACAGACATGCTTAAAGAAACTCCGCTAAATAATCGTTATCTACAGGTACATTGATATATATTTCTTATTTTTTTCATATATTTTAAAGTACATTTTTGAAGATAAAGCGTTTAAAGATACCGAAGAAATTGTCTGTTATTTTTTTGAAAAAGAAAATGCATGAAACAATAAAAAAGCATTAAAAGCACGCATCCCAATTTTTATCTGGCTTTATCAGCAGAATTGAATTGGTGTTGTGGCCTAAGTAGAATCACAGGTTGTGATAACCGAATGATGGTTAGATAAGAAAAATAACAGCTTCGAGGGGAGGGACTCATAATTCCAATATTGTTGCGTCTAATAACTCTCTCTCACAAAAAAATCAGGAATGACTATGTTATGTCTGTGACAACAGTTATCTATTCCTCCGTTACCATTATGCAATGTGATAAAAGAAGATTAATTAGTTTCTTTTAGTGTCTGTGTAGAATTTGGGCGCCTGCAAATTAAGGTTTAAAAATGAATTCTGGTTTTAGAGCTGTTCCTACAAGCTTTCGAATTCACCCATTGACTGTTGTTTCAAAAGACTACCTTTGCGGATTTGGTAGATGGACTCCAAGATGGCTGCAAAAGTACGCAGATCCAAAATTTTACCTAATAGTGTTTGGTGCACTCGCAATTCTTCAAGGAGCTTATTTCACATATTTTATTGGAATTATTTCTACTTTAGAAAAGAGATTCGCCTTCAGAAGCAAAGTGACTGCCTATATTATGATAGCTGAGAATGTGACACCAATAATTGCATGCATGTTGCTAGGTTATTTCGGAGGCAAAGTTCACAAACCCAGATTACTTTCCTTTTGCATGTTTCTTGTTGCTGCAGGCTGTTTTTTGAGTGGATTACCATATTTTATATATGGCCCGGGATTGCATATTATTTCGAAAGATACAGTGACACTTCCTGAGAATAGTAAAAGAGAGTTTTGTGCGTATGGAGGCAAAAGCGAGCCTTGCAATTTGAATGAAAATGTCAAAACTCACCCTGCTGCCATCATTATGTTCCTTGCCAATTTTCTGAATGGGTTTGGGTATATAGCTTTCTATATTGTTGGGACTCCATACCTTGATGATAATGTCAGGAAGAAAAATTCTCCATTATATTTCAGTAAGTACAAAAGTTTGAGTTAAGCTTAGGTTTTAACAGAGCATACCGTATTTACTGTTCTAAGTAATTTGTTTACAATATATTTATTCAGTCATTCTGCAAAGAAAAATAATTTAAAATAGAGAAAACGCATGTTTTTATTTATTTTATACAATGTATATTGATATAAACACAGTAATCTCATATTCTTTGAAATTTCAATTTGTGCTTATTAAACTAATCAACCTAGTATTAAGTAATTTATTTACTATATACTTATTTAGTCATTCTACAAAGAAAAATACTTTAAAATAGTGATAACACATATTTTTATTTATATTATACAATGTATATTGATATAAACACAGTAATCTCATATTCTTTGAAATTTCAATTTGTGCTTATTAAACTAATCAACCTAGTATTAAATGAAGCAACTGTATGATACAATAATAGGAATATTTGATATTCTTTCTTTTGATTCGTGAATTCGGCAAATTTATACATATTTTTTTCTATCAGTGTTAATTAAATTCATGATATAAAATACTACTAATTATAAATAATCTAAATAAATATTGTAGTAACTGTACCAATAAATTCCTAAGTATTGTAATTATTAAAATTTTATAGATCACAAAATTATATTGAAATGAATGGCAATAATATTTTTTATAAATTTGGAAATTCAAAACCATCTAGTTTCTATCAATCTATGTTTCTTATAGATTTTGCTCTCAAAATATTTTCCAGTCTTTATTATGTAAATGTAAAATTCATATTATTAATATATATTTTTGACATGTATTGAAAACATATTTTTTTGTTTCTTATTTCTATATTTAATTGCTCATGAAAATCCTTTTCCGTAAAAATGAATAAATAAAGATAATACAATAAGAGGAAGCACTATGAGGATGCACTTAACTGGCTAACTGGCAATATTACAGACATGCGTCTATATTTTAAATAATTAAAATTAAAATTTAAGTCCACATGTTATAATGAAACGTGTTGTATTTCAAAAGTAACGGAGAAATTAATGAATAAATGTATCAGGCTTTTGCATTTTTAATAATATGAAAAAAGAGAAAAATGATGGTAGTATTATTGGAATTTTGAAAAAAATATATAAACTTAGAGTTGCTTTTTGATTCAGAATATTTTTTACATATATTTCAAAAATGTTTCTTGATCTTTTTCTGTAAATTTATTTAACGTATTTTGAACTAACTTTCATTTTTTTACTTGGTAAGGTGCCATGGCTGCTTTAAGGATATTTGGGCCTACTATTGGGTTCCTGTTGTCTTCATTCTGTCTCAAATATTATGAAGATCCATTCTGTAAGTCAATATGAATTAATTATAATTATTTAAAAGAAATCTCATTTAATGAACTTTAATATTGTTAAAATTTGCTATTAAATTCATAATATTCTAATATTGTTAAAATTTGCTATTAAATTCATAATATTCTAATATTGTTAAAATTTGCTATTAAATTCATAATATTCTAATATTGTTAAAATTTACTTGTTGCTGTACGAAATACAAAGAAAGTATAACAAACGCCAAAAAATTCGAACCTAAGATTTTGACAAATTTTTGCATTTTCCAGGCCACCTTGAATTCGAAAAACACATTTTTTTGTATTACGTCTGTATGTGACAAAAATAACTCAGTAACGTTTTGAGTAAGACTGATAAAATTTTGTATATAACTCATACATCAAATTTGCAGATTCCTATCAAATATCTATCTATCTATCTGTGCATGTGTGTATGTGAGTGTGTGCTGAAAAATTATGTACACATTGTTTCAGTAGTACTAATTCTATTCCTAAGCAACTTATGATTCCACCAATTTAAAGAGTTTTCATTCAGAATAAAAATTTTATTGTATAAGGAATAAAGATCTGGAAATCTCTTTAAAACCATTGCTTTTCTTTTTTACTCATAAGAATTCGATATCTAACTGTATTGTTTAGAACTGGATCAATACATACAAGCAAAATTCTATTTTTAAATATGAATAACAGTGGTGAAAAAATGCATGGAATATGAAATAAATTTTGTTTTTTGCTAACTAAAATATACACCCAATTTTGGAAAATGTGTAAATATGTGTGCAAAATATTAAATATTAAGAATCATGACAATGATATAAATTATTTCTCGGCATTAGATAAACCATCTAATCTAATTCAAAGCATATTTTTTAAAACATTGCCTAACAAATTATTTTAACCTCATCTAACCATTTCCCCTTAAAATATAAGAATAAAGAAGAATCTTTGAAAAAAATATATAAAAAAATTACCGAACACAGTAAGAAAGGAATAATAAAGTATTATGGAAAAACTTAAATTTTGTAAACACAATCATATTACACGCATTACTTTCAAGTATTTATTCATCACAATACCTAATGAAGACAGAAAAACTACTAAAAAATTTAATGAGCAGCATCTTAGTTAAATTAGGTGTGAAGTAAATAAAAATTAAGTGACTTCTGTGAGATGACATAAAATTTTAATCGAAAATATTTAAAGCAAATCTGAAAGAAATCATTATGAATAATTATTTTACTTTCTAAAGAATTTTAAAGAATATTATTTATAAAATAATATCAAATGAAAATGAATTATGGATATCTATATAGACGGTCTGGTGAGATTTGTTAGAGTATATGGAGAAATATGACTAATGATTGTATTTCTATGAATTTTGTAAGAAAAATTAATTAAATTATCGATTTAAAATAAACCTTTAGTCTTACTTCTTTTACATTCTTATCAATTTCTAAAATACGTTTTAATTTATAGATAAATAAGTTCAATCTCTGTTTTCGTATGTCTTCGTTATATTTTTTAAGAAGATTGTTGGATGTAAGTAAAAATAAATAAAAGAATAAAATAAAATAAAAATATATAATAAATTCGTAAACATTCTAAAAGAGAACACGAGAGAATTATAATCTGTGCTTTGCAAACTTATCTCTTTTTTGATTTAAACAAAGGATTAAAAAATAATTTCGGGGAAAATATACGCATGCCTGCGAAAGTTTAAACATCTTTCTTGAATTTGAAATTTCTTAACCACATGGCGTTACTAATGCTGATAAGTGTGTATTGATACAATTTATTATTTTACAAAGATTTGTTTTTTTCAATATAAAATTTCCATAATTTAAACTCTTTAAAAGTGATACTAGGCAGAAAAAACTTAGCTTACCTGTTCATAAATAAGTGATTAATATTAGAAATTCTTGACTAATTCCTTAAATGAATGAATTGATTTTAAAACAATTATAGACTAAAAGCAAGCCATAATTACGAAGACAGTACTGTTTTAGAAAATAAATAAAAATAGTTCACATTTCGAATTTTTTAAAAATCCGATTCTAATCTGAAAAAGTTTGCACGAGATCTAGTTATCTATGAAAACATGTTTGCCTTAAAATTCAAATTTCTATCTTTAGAAAGCCTTAAACATGTTAAGCCTTCCAAAACTATCTCATATTATTCTTGTATATGAGATAGTTGTTAAAATCAGTATTTCATATTTCCCAAGGCGAATTCTTTAGTATTGCAATTGTTTATGAAATACGCGGAAGAAATTTTAATGGCATTGATAATAGAAACGACTCGTGCCATTGACATCATTGTGAGATGCAATATTCGACTTGTATTTATCTTGAAGAAGGCTGAAGGAAAATGAGATAAATATATCTAAAAATTAATGAACTTTTTTTCTGCTTGTAATTTATATAAACGTATTGATTTAATCGTTTTGATATAAGCTTTGGAGCATTTTTTATAGCGTTTTGATAAGCATATTTCTGCAATCATTGGATGTAGCAAGTTCCTGCAAGATCACTCATGAAATAGAAAGGAGAAAGTTTTGTGTTATCTCCCTTAAATGGCATTGAGAAGTGTGATAAAATAAATGTTTTGTGAGAATTTTCAATCAGCAGAGTTTTATATCAGTCAACTATGAAAGTTAAAATCTAAAAAGTATTAATGCCTGAAAATATTTTGAGTATATCGATGTTTCCAGAACTATTCTTTATAAATAATATTATCGTATTAAACAACCCCTTCAATGTATTAAAAATAAATTTATAAAAAGAGGCAAATTTATTGTATGACAGTTTTCCTAATAACATCAAACAATGCCGGCGTCCTAGCATAGGGGTAGCGCATCTTCCCCGTGATCTGGGCGTCCCGGTTTGGGCATGGTTGTTCTTCCTGTTCTAACTGTGAGATGTGTGAATGTGCCCTCCTGTAAAAAGGGGTTGTGCAAGCGAATGAGTGATGCGTGAGTAGTCAAGTCGTACTCTTGGCCCAAGTTGGCTCTACGATAAAAACAAGAGGCACTTCCCCTTAGGCTTAAATCGGCTGTCTTTCAACAGCGGGCTTGTCCGTGGCAAGTGCCATAAGAAACAACAACATCAAACAATATGTTCTACTAACATATTATACTTTAATGGCGAATAATTGTAAAAGTAGAGTAAGAGAAATTAGTTAAATATTAAGAGCATCAGGATTTCACTTCGAATGAAACTTCAAATATAAGATATTGATCTAAATCAATGCCTCTTTAAAGTTTTTTTAGGGTGACTCCTGTCTGTGTAAAAAAATCACCTTTCTTCAAAATATCATTGGTGAGAAAATTTATTATTATTAATTAAACCACACTGAAAATTCCCTATTAATTTATAATAACTGAAAAAATTAATATTTTTGGAAAATATTATTGAAATTGTTTAAATCCTTTTTTTTAAACTCTCAAATTACAAATGTAAAAAAGTTGTGTATAAAAGAGCCACGTGATAAATTTTTTGATTGTCATTCTTTTTTCACACAACACTACATATTCTCGAACCATAGTTTTTTTTTCGCCACAGAATATCTTCGAACTTGGAATCTCCAGGATTCCCTTCTATTAAATGGATGTATGTGGAAAGATTTATTAAAAAAAGTGTTAAAGACGAACCATAGTTTGAGAATTCATGAACTAAACGAGAGGAAGGGATATTATCACTGAAATTGAGGTAATGGTTCCTCCTCCAATATAAGAATTGAAAGTATTTAAGATTTTTCAACAGTTTATCTACTTTGGGGGATAAACCATTATCTTCTCTGATATTAATCTGCGTGATAAAATCACCAGACATTTCTTTTTAGACTGTATGATAAAAGTACCAGTCATTTATGCTTAGTCTTTATAATTTCTATTTACGACAAACAACCATATTTGATATAAATTTTGATACAATTTGGTATAAACTTTTTAGCATAATTTTTGTTTTTGATTGACTATTTATTAGACAATTATTTTGAATAAAAGTAATAGCTTTTGAATTAAAATATTCTTTTTCATGGGCACTTAAGATATATGCGTCTGTGCACAAAAAAATATGAAGCAATAAGGCATTAGAACGTAATCGAATCATTTTAAGAACTCTACATCAATTGGATATTCTTTGCAATAAGTTTAGTTTAATTTCATTGACTTCTCATTTTTTTTATGCACCACCGAGGTCATTTCGATAGAGACGACGCAAATTACGGTTAAAAGAATTATCATCTCTTTCACCATGCTTCTACACCACACCAACAGAAGATGTTTGATCCTCGACCATCGATTTCATATGAAGGCACAAATGATACTCGGTGGAAAACCGGAATCTTGAGCCCTCCTATTCCAATTACGGTTAAAAGAATTATCATCTCTTTCACCATGCTTCTACACCACACCAACAGAAGATGTTTGATCCTCGACCATCGATTTCATATGAAGGCACAAATGATACTCGGTGGAAAACCGGAATCTTGAGCCCTCCTATTCCAAAATCGAGATCCTATCACCAATTCACCACATATACATATTTACTTTATGCTATTTATTTCTAAATAAACAAACGAGTTCACAACTTCTAATTTTAAATTCTTTTGATTTTCCATTTCATTTATTTAATGAGATTTTAGTATTAAAAATTGCTTTCAGAAATATCTTATTAATCAAAAACCACAGAAATTAATTAGAAAATTATTTAGAATGAAAGGAAATTAATTGAATAATTAATGGAATAACAATTAGAATGCTGTTATTAAGCCATTAATGAAAATTAACTGAATAACAATAAAAGAGAATTTATAAAGAAAATAAAATTTTAAAGAAACTATTTACCATTAAATTTGTATCTTTTTGTCTGGTACAAAATGGATTTAATTGTTTAACTATCTCGATTGCTTTTTCATAATCACTTTTTGATAAAAATCTCCTTTACAAATGGGGGATGAACGTTGAACAATGATGTATTCTTGCAGATGATCCAGGGATCGATCCACACAATCCTCGATGGGTGGGTGCTTGGTGGATGGGATTCTTCATTCTGGGAGCGGCCATCTTTGTTTTTACCATCCTGCTGGCACTCTTCCCCAAGGAGCTACCAGAGCGTTTCAGATCCGAGAAGAAGGAATTGAAGGACGAAGGAGAAAAAGACGAGATGCCGAAGCTGAAAGGTTGGAAAAAGTTTTTTGTTCTAATGAGAAAATTGAAGTTAATACAAAATAAAACGAATCAATGTGTAAATTGTATAGTTGATTTTTGAGTGAAGAAAATTCACTATTCATATGATAAAAAGTTTTTTAAAAATGTATTTGTAGAATTAATTAATATAAATTATTGCAAGCAAATAGCCAATAGCAAAATATAAAAACAGGTTGAATGCATCTGGAGATTTTAAGATTTTAATGTTAATTTTCAGCTTGGAATTTTTAATTTTTCGTTTAAAAAACATTCAAATTTGAAATTTATTGCAATGATTGTCCTTTTCATATTTTTATGTCTGATTTCAATTTAAGATATAATATTTGATAAACACAGATACCCTTTGACTATATTTGATTAAAATTTAAAGCTTAAGATAGAGAGAAGGTTAGTTGCTCTTTTAATTCCAATTCCATATTTAAAAACTCAGCTAGAATTTTCAAAAACAAACTAAAACGAAAATGAGTTTAAAATAAAAGTAGATATTATGAATGGAATATTATAGCTATAAAATGCGTCACTTGATTACAAAATATGGATTCATAGCTAAAAGAAAAATTTCTTAATTTTTATTGAATATTATTTTTTGTTCATCTTAACAATTGAAAATAACTCAGCATATATCCATACATTTCCTGATCAGTACACACTGACATCTCTTTCTAAAGGCAATCTGCAAACATTTACTCTTTTTTTATTGATTAATATATAAGATAAAAAGTATTAATTCAGCCTGTTTTACCTTTATTTAATAAATTTTTATCTTTACAATTATTATACTTGATATAATTTATTCGGAAATCAAATGAATCTGTTAAGCTGAAATTATTAAGTAACAAACATTTATATCCTGTCACATTTATTTTAATTTTTCTTCAAACGCTTCAATTCTTAATTAATTTTGTATTTTTATTTCCCATTTTTTAAAATAAAATTCTGCAATACTAGATTTTCTCATCATATTTTTACACATTATTTTTATTGATTTTTAGATTTTCCTCAAGCAATAAAGAGATTAATGAAAAATCCCATTTTGGTTTGTCATGTTATTAGTATCACATTTCAAGTAAATGGATTTGCTGGTTATTTCGTATTCATGCCAAAATTTATGGAATCACAATACCAACAATCGGCATCAGAAGCCAGTCTTTTCTCAGGTGAGTTTCATCATGTTTTCAATGCTATTTCATAAAAAAATAATAAAAAAAATCTGTTAACAAAATCCGTCCAATTCACGTTGATAGAGAAATTTTAAATTACATTTTGTAATTTCAATCTTTTACATTTTAAAACATAAAATATATAACTGAATTAAATATCATTTGCAATATTATGTAAATATAAAATTTGTAAATGTAAATAAAAGTTGTGATGTAAAATATGTAAACATCAAATTTGTAATGTTTTGTAAATTTCAAAGCAATAAGGAAGATGGTTGATCATGCATAAATATCTATAGTAATGAAGTCTTTTAATACTTTTGGATTGGTGTAAGGATAAACTACATTATGTCTTATCGTCTAGTTGTATTAGAAATACTTGTTTTTGACAGTGTTAAATGAATTATAAGTGTTAATGAGGTAACCATACAAAGGTTAAATTTATATGGTTATTGTTTAGCTGATATACTAGATGATAATAAAATGGTTTCTCCTGTTTGGAGACATCTGCAGTTAAAATTAATGAGTGAAGGAAACCAAATTATAAAAATTATTGATAAATAAATTACACACGCACGCACACACACACACACACACACACACACACACACACACACACACACACACACACACACACACACACACACACACACACACACACACACACACACACACACACACAGTAATACTGTTAGGAGAGGAATGAAAATGGGTCACAATAAGCTCACAGAAAATCGATCATGCATTAATGTGCGAGTAATTAAGAAATGTACATGCAGAAGTTAGTGATCGACACTGTGAAACTTACAGAAAATAATCTTTTATAAATTAATATTATAGTTCTCTGTCCCTGGTTCGTTGTATTGGCTTTACCTGTATACATGATATGATACCAGTAATTTCTCGTATAGTTTTTATCATTATTAATCCATTTATCACTTTTGTAATGCATTTATATCCTCATTCCTTTAAAAAATGTGCATATGAAACTTGATTCCCTTCAACTGATAAATTTTAATTGCAGATACCTCCAAACAAGGGAAGTTATTTTATGATTGATTTCTGCAATTGATTTGTGCTTGATATAAATTTCTTTTATTCTGAATTACAGGTGCAACAGGAATACTTTCTATGTTATTAGGAGTACTATTAGGTGGATTTTTAATAAAGAAATTCAAACCTAGACCAAGATACTTAACTGGGTATATGGTTCTGGTCGAGATCTTTTCTGTCTTTGGACTTTTTGTTTCTATTTTTCTTGGATGCGATCGAATATTGATGCCTGGAACTAGTGTCAACGAAGATCAGTAGGTATATTTTTACATTTCTGTTTGATTTATAAATCAGAATTAATAAGTATAAAGCAGTTTTTTAACTTATTGATTATTTGAACCTACCACAGACTATACAGGGACTTTTCTAAAATACAACAGAATAAAATGAAACAAAGCGGTGAACCAAATTAGTCCTATTAGCAAAGGATATTACACGATATTTCAGCAATGTTGTTCTATAATTTGAATGTCGGTTAATATCGTGAAAATTTTGTTGCAATATTGTTGAGCATTCTATGATAATTTGGAAATGCCCAATAATATTGTTATGATATTTTCTCATTTTTGAACGGCATTCAGAATATCTGATGGCATCGTAAATATATTGTATAATAATTTATGCTAATTGGGATTGCATTTGTTCATATAGTTCTAATAATGAACAACAAAATATTTAGATTCACGAAGCAAGAATGACAAAATATATATCAAGGTTTCTAAATCTTTATCTGATTCTTCTAATTATTTTTTCTTCTGTTATTAATTGTTTTATATGTATACAGTTGGAGGGTGTTATATTTATTTATTCGGGAACAATATGATAAATCTAACTAAGAGGCTAAAAAGTAGAGAAAATTAATTTTTACAGATATCTGTAACTTCAAAACTTCCTGTAAAATCTGTTGTGAAAATGTTTTTGAAATTATTAAACAAAATAAATTAAATTGCCAAAATATTTCAAATTATTGATAAATTTTTAAATTTATATTGAGATGCACAATAAATATTCCCCACAAAAGTAAATTTATTCTTATTTTTCATCTGCAGCAGATATTAAAAACAAATATGAAAGCAACCACTTAAAATCATGAATACTCAAAACTATGAAATCATGTGATACGGCAGGATACATCTTTAGCCTTTATAAAATGATTTTTTGATACCGAATTAATTCAAATGAAATTTCAGATAAATATTTGTTTAAGCAATATTTAATAAAAAATGAAAATCAAGAGCTTTTTGGAAATATTGTTTGTGATATTTCAAAAGAAAATAAGAAAATGGGATAAAATTAGAATATAATGATAAAAAAAGCTTAAATGTAAAGTTTAATAAAATTAGTCAAATTAAAGGAGTAAGCATTCAATAAGTTGCTTGATTTTTAAATAATTGAAGAAGTACCAGAAAACAAAAATATAAAGAATCGTTAAATTTAATCGAAGTAGTATTTGCTTCAAAGGCAAAATTCTCTCTGAACACTAACGATTATCAAAATATTCATAACGACGAGTGTTCAATAGTATTCCCCAATGTTGATTATTTAGAATTCATAAATTAATTTTTGCTACATTAAACGAAACTGCAGAGATAAATATTGCCATAAGAATTATCAAGAATTTGTAATTCTCTGATGAGTAGGAAAGTAAGCTTCAATAATTTTGTGAAATCTTGATTGATTATGAAAAATTAAAGAAAGAACTGATATGTTTATATTTTTAATTAACAAAATATTTAATGCAACAAATTGTATTAAAATAATTTTTGCATCCAACTGATACAATGATAACTTTTCTTTTTACCAATAGATGGCGCCACAACCAATAAGAGAAACACTTATATTGAGTGCATGAAAAATTATTTTTATTTAAGGAATACAATATTTGTGCATATGCTAAAATTGCAAGATTTTGTGGTGTTAATAAGAAAACAAATGACCTTTTTCTTCTCAATTTTTTTATAAGGGAGGAACTTTCTTTTAGCTATAGTCGCGATTATTTCCCACTTATGTTTCTAATGGGTTATCAAAATTTAGTTCAGAGTCTTTAAATTTGTTAAAACGATCCCAGAGAGAGACAGAAAAAAATGCATGCACATCTCATAATGAAAGAACTTCTGTACTTCCGTTTACATATCCTATACATAGAGGCATGTCTCTAGTTTTCAAAATTGGGCTATTTTATCATTTCTTACTTTTGTTTATCAACTTAACATTATGGATGAACATCAGCACCAAATATTTTGACATACTTTCTTATTAATAACAGATATTATTTTTTCGAGAAATCAAACCTTGCCCCTATTGTTGGATAAAACGAATCTTTATTGTAGAATATCAGAAATTTATTCATTTTGTAAAATAAACTTCAAATATGAAAAAGTATATTTTTAATTCCTTTTTAGAACTCTGAATCTGTATAATGAGTGCAACGCTGGTTGCGGTTGCACAAGGAGAGTATTCGAACCTGTCTGTGGACCAGATGGCGTTTCCTCGTTCTTTTCCCCGTGTTTCGCTGGATGTCCAAACACAACAGGAATGATTTCATCTATAATTCAACCAACAATAACCTCAGCTTCCAATGCAACAGTACTTGATTTTTTTTTGAAATTTGAAAAATATACATTAATATGAAATTTAAATTTTATGCCTAAAGTATCGCCATAATACTTTATTTATTTTCGAATTTACAGTTTATAAGAAGTGAGATATTTTTTGGAAGAATTTGAATAACAGAATATATATAATATAGGAGACTGAAAATGAGAAATAAACCAATACATTTTCAGTCGTTTGTTAGTATAAATATTGTAGGATATATCCATGATGTCTCATGAATTGGAATATTGATAGATAGAAAGCGAAAGCTAGAAATAGCATATTGTAGAATACAGATTTTTCCTTTTTTTTTTTTTTATAATGCATCACGATTTTAATATGAAAATTCCTTCACAAATGTTTGTAACTATTCCACATTATATTAAAATGCTTTTGAGTTTATATTTGCTTTTATTCCATAGTGTTGAATGAAATTCTTCAAACATCAATTATATTTCGATGTTTTCTTTGAAAAAAAAAAAAAAAGAAAAAGACAGTTATATTATGGTCATGAAAAATATGGCCATCTAATTTTAAAAGTACAGTCTATCCTAAAAATCCATTCTAATTTTTTTTTAACTCTTGGAATTGCTGAAAAAAGTTGGAAAAATAGATCAAAATAGCTTACAAAAGAATTGTCTTCTTATACTTAAATTTTCATCATGTAATTTTTCATGTTATGTAAGAAATATTGTTGATTTTTATCAAATGTTCAGTTTTGTCCAAGCTGCATCATTTTGTTTTCTTTATTGTATCAAAAAAATTGGAGGAAGTGGCAGTAATATTTATTGTGATATAACAGTTGCTTCCCCCCTCTCCCCACGTTAAGTTATATTTAATCACTATTTATAAGCGGCAGACACAAATACTTTTGCCCAAAATGAAATTCTATGTACATAAACATCTATAACAGTGTAATAATGTGATAATATTGTTATAAATTTTTAATATTGCATTGCTGAGCAGGAAGTCGCCTAATAAGGAAAATATTTTTATAGATATGGCAGAGTGATTGCCGAATCAATGATCACCAGCCTCGGTGTCAAACCTGACCACTATTTAAAGATTTAGCGACAGAAATTAAAGAACTCGAATAGCTTCATTAGGATTCGAAATCTAAGTGTGTTCTAGAGCACTTGGTATTCTGTCAACGGAACCTATAAAATGCGGTGGCGCACAGATGAGAATCAGTCGGACGGTAGTCAATTGATATAAGCTCACGCTAGTAGTTCAGCGCAGTCTCTCAGCGAATTCTTTATGGGCTTATTATACTGTTAGGGTTTTTTTTCTCCATTTACTGCTTTTGTACTGCTGTTTTGTGTACTCTTCGTTCGTGTTTGTTACTTGCATATCTTTTTTCCCGGTAGAATAAAGCGTCTGTATTTTTTACTGAGCATACTGTAATTTCCATCGCACACACACCGATAAATTTCGGATATTTTCCGTAAAGGCATAATAACAGAGCCAGAATAATTATATTTAAAAAAATTATACTTATTTCCTATGTAATCATATGTAGGAGATTTGAAGCTTTACGAATTCATTCCCTGTTTTGTTGGTACTTAAACAGATATTATCACCAAAAGAGACTTGATTTTTATTTTCCTTTGATGTAACAAAAAGGAATTTGAGTATAAAATTCTCTTTAAAAAATAGGTATCAAGAAATTTGTTTAAATATTTTATAATCATTGGCAATTTTATATTAAAATTTAGATATTTACCGACTGTAAATGCGTAACTGCAGGGAACAGTACGTATGAAGTTTCAAATGTCATCAGTGGATTCTGCTCAACAGGCTGTACCATGTTCATGGCCTACATTATCATGCTTTGCGTCAGTAAATTTGTATCATCAACTGCAAGAGTAGGGAACACATTAATTACATTCAGGTAAGAAGCATTATTACAATGTGAATTTAAAAAAAATCATAGAAATTGTAGATGTTTTATATTTGTACATTACATATGGATAATAAAGCAGTTATAAATTATGTATTGGATATAAAAAAAAGTAACATCTTTTTAAATAGAACAGTTAAAAAATTCTAATACTATTTTATCTTTAATAATAGTTTAATTTTATAAAGTTTATCTGAATAGTTTGATTTTAACATTGTATATTCTATTGCCAGAAATAAATTAAACAACATTTCTATCTCAGAACAATTATTATTCCTTTTGGACTAAAATTTCTTATAAATTTATGGATATTCTTGTGATTTTCAATTATTTAGATACATCGAATGCTTTATGTAGCTCTAAAATTCGAAAAATACTAATTAAATTTGTAATTTGATTATCGTTTTAAAATACTAAGCAAACTTATATACCCCTTCAATTAGGGAAGATTTACAAAATTACTAATTCATTGAACCCTTAACCCGTTATGATCCACAAAGATTTGTGAAAGATATTCCTACTTAGGAATGTGTCGATTTGCAGAGTAGAATGTTTTAGGGTACGCGCAGCTAATTCTTTGACTATTTACCTGTAATAATGACCGCTCAAACATTCAGCAATGATACCCATGAAGCTTATGTTCAAATTTAGTCCAGTGAAATAGGTATAAATTTCATCCTACAAAAGTAATTTGCTAAAATATTTCAGATTTCTATTTTGGAGCTTATAATCAGTAGCAAGTAATTCAGCTCATGCAGTGGCCAATTCAATCCGAGATCTGAATTGCATTGAGCAAGAAAAAAATCTTCTTGCAAAACGTGTTTATATTGTCAGTCATATTTTTGTCAAACTTAGATTTCCCAGAACAATAGTTTATAGTCGTGCTGATCATCAATATCATATAAGGCTGCGGTGGTTTGATGGTGTGGTGAATGCTTATAAGGTAGTTAACAGCTACGCTGCACGAGCATTTCCTTTTGTATTGTGGTCATGTTACTGGGCTGCGAACACAAGATCCCAGGTACTATCCTCGCTCATTCCAATCCTCTACATTGGTGACCCGGACGTGATCCTTCAACCTTCGTACAGCTGTTGTGGCGCCATCTACCCACAGCAAACCAAAGTCGTCTTATTCAATTGAAGCAGCAACCCAAAGTCGTCAGACTCACTTGACGCAGCTACAGTATCAGCAACCACTCACCCACATACGCTTGGCGCTACTAAAAATGCTGAAATGGGTACGGGCGCATTAGACTCAACATCTAAAACATCACCACTCAGCAGTCATATCGTTCGTCTCACCTCCGACTCACTGGAGGGAGAGTCTGTGGTGAAAGCTTATAAGCCAGTTAACAGCTACGCTGCACGAGCAATTGCTTTTGTATTGTGGTCATGTTACTCGGCTGCGAACCGCAAGGTCCCAGGTTCTATCCTCGCTCATTCCAATCCTCCACAATGGGAAGTTCTTGGCTTCGGGATCAGAAGGTTCCGTCTTCGAGACCCGATTTCACAGAAGAGATGCCGTGTAATTGGGCATGGTGAACACCAAATCCGTTGGGGACAAATGCCCTCTAGTTGATATGATGCGGAAGCTTAGAGATTCGGTATTGACCCCGGCTCAAGCTCGCCATCCTGTCTCCGGCTCAAAATTACGAGGTCCGTCCCAAAATAGCTCTAGTGTTGCTTTAAAACGCATCGTTAATATAATTGAACAAAACTAAATTAAAATATCACATAATCATAGATATCTCATTGTCTAATCACTTAGAATAGTAACAGCTTAGACATGTAATGATGCATGTCTGCATTTATGCCCATGAAAGAGGGTAAACTTCATTCTGGGAATCGAAAGAGCTAAATTACACAATACTTCTATTTTAGAGCACGGATAGAATACTCTAGCAACATGTGATATATTGCTGGCCAGACAAAACATTAGAGCAGTTTTGCAAGTATAATAAATTTCAGTCGTGTTGATCTTAAAGAATACACATAACATATCATCACGCATTGTTGTATGAGTTATGTTGCTTATCGAGGTGGTAACATTTCATGTTGATGAAATGTTATCTACTTGAGGATGACTTCTTCACACAAAACTGATACGTCCATTTTTTTAAATATTTTTTTTATTTGTTCAAACGTTTAAAACAAATAAATCATTTGGTAATTTGTGTCTGGTTATAAACTAAATTCAGTATTTATGTGTTTAACATTTTGTCTAGTTTTCAACAAAATTAATTCGGAAATTTTTTGAACTATCGATATTTTCGGATTTTTATTTAATTCATAAAAATTAGTGTATTTCTAAATTTGAAAATAATATTAATCATTAAAATGAAAACAGAAACGAAATTCACTCTTTAAATAAATTTTAGAAACAATGGTTAAAATGAATTATAGTGAAAGCTTATAAAATCTGAAAAATAAGATGATTTAGGATATTTTTTTGAATTGAAGAGCAAGCTGTAAATATATGCAATTTGAAACAGTATCTGTGAACTCTTATGGAATATGTCATTTAATAATATGGTTGTTTTAATACGCTTATATAAATCTTAGTCTAATAGTGAAGCATGTAAAATGAGTGATTAGTGAGATAGTTGTATGTTCATTTAAACAAAATATGTTTTTTATTAGTATAGTACGTTTAACTCTATTGTGTATAAATTTCTAGAACAAATACGGCATATAATATGAAAAGAAATAACATATCATATGCAGAGTCGTAAAGATTGTTATTACGAGGTAACTACCATGTGAATATCTTTTGGTTCATGAATACTTCTGGTAAATGTGTGGTTTTGTTTGCTAGAAATCTTTTTACAGCTGTAGGCTCTATTTTACGCTTGATTATCTCTTGAATTGTCTTTCCAGAAAAATATTGCTATTACTTTTATATAAAAAATTGTGTGTAGTACTAACAGGGATGTTCAATGTGGTTCCAATCAGCTATAAAGTTTTTCATCTCGATAACTTGATATTTAGACAATATTTGAAAAGACTTTCTTGTATCGTTACTTGGCAGACATGATCACCAGTTCAAATGCTATTACTGAGATCACTTGGATAGTTTTGCATATGATTATTAAATGGATAATGCTGAATATATTGTCAAAAGCATAATCATATTACTGACTCTCCGACCCACCCGAATGCACACGGATAAAGAATACTGAATGACTGGAACGCCGCAACAGCAACATTAGCGGGAACTGTGGTTGAGTCTTAAGAGCCATCACCGGCCACGGTACAACCCTTCTCGAAGGAAGTACGTCCTGTCATTATTGGGAGGAGCGAAATCACCCATCTATTTATGTACCGGCCAAGGTGGCGAGATCCAACCACCATATCGGAAGCATCTCATCCTCATTTCGAGGTGCCCCCCCCCCCGGGGAGTCTTGTCAAAAGCATATTCGTAATTCTCGCTGTTATACAAGATTTAACATGAATTTTGAGAACACTCTTTAAGAATGTTCATGAATACATGAGGGCACGATACAAAGTTATACGATTGTAAGTACAATATAGATTCTATTCAAAATCTTAAACGTTTTTGTGTATTTAATAAATGTATAAAATGTTTTTAATGAAATATATATTTTTCTGTTATGCGCTTTCATTTCTCATGTGCCGTATCTGCAAGAAAATATAATGATCAAGTTTCATAGCATTATGATCCGAATTTTTTCGAGTTCTGAACGCCCTTTAGAGTTTTGTTAGATTTATTAATAAAAGCTCCAATTTTGGAATTAATGAATTTGTCCTATATTTTTGAAAATGTATATTGTTTTTCTGAATTTTCTTCTGAATCTATTTGACAGGTGTGTTGATGCTAAAGACAAGAGCTTTGCTTTAGGAGTCTTTGGAAGTGTTCTGGCAATGTTTGGTAATAAATATTTTTTATTAATAAAATTTGATTCTTGCTAGAATATTTAAGTTTATTTAGGCAATTTAAGTTATAATTTGCTATATTCGTAAAGGTATGGTTGTGTGATTGTATTATGAAACTGAGGCTCGAATTTTTTTAATATAAAAAATATCATATTCATATAGTGTTATTCTATGATTTTAAATAGCTTCATATGAGTCAATTAAAAGAATCTTATTGTATCCCGACTTATTCTCGGAAAACAATAAATAGTAATGAGAATAACTATCACCGGGAAAGAATTTAGGCTTAAAAATTGAGACAAAATGTTAAGTTCAAATTTAATTACGAATCCTTTTTTTAAAACTAGACTATTATGAATGGTATTTAAAATCGTAGAATAACACTTTTAGAGCAGGATTTTTTTTGTCAACACACTGTGACAGATATGAAGGTACTCGCATTTTAAATTCTAAGTTTGCATCTTTTAAAAATTTACACCTGATCTAATTCAGCCATCATAAAGTTCAACTGTCTTTTTAGTTCTTTTATCTTTTCAGACCTTTTACCCTCAGATAAATAACTTTTTATTTAAACTTGAAACACCAACTTGTTTGAACTTCCAGCCCTCCCACCTTATCCCATAACATGCATGGGGGCTATTATAGAGGCATGATTTGGTGGATTGGTTGGAGCCAAATTTGGTGAATTTCTTGTGCCAAATCTGGCACAAGAAATTCACCAAATGGTACAACTTAGCCAAATTTGGCTAAGTTGTACCATTCGAAATGTTAAAAGGCTTGTTTTGAATAGGCAGTACAACAACTTAAAACAAAAAAAGAATATACTTGTCGATATATGTTTTTTTCTGGCCAAAGTATTATTCGGCTGCCCTATGCAAAAAGTAATTGATGAAAACCTTAATTATTTTTTCTGATCTTAAGTTGAAAATAATTTTAACCACTAATGTGATTAGCAATATCATTCTGAAAAATGTGATTACTTCACTTCACTTACTATTTATTAGCTTTTCAATATATCTTGATACTTCTAAGGCACTATATAAATATAAATAGTTAGCTTAAATATTAATCTTCGTGATATTTAACAGACTTACCGAAAGTATGCTTTTGTTAATAATTCAGTTTGATATGATTAGTTTAATAAGTTTGTAGGGCTAATCATTTACTTTTCTTAACTACAGTCGTTAAAAATAACCATAGCATTCTACGGCTTCCACGTATAAATGAAAAAAATGACGAAAAAATACAAATGACGAATTGAAACTAAAGAAATTTTAATTAATGATTAGCAAAAGGAAGTTTTGATATAAATAAACTACTTTTGTAAAATTTGAATTAAATATTTCAAAGTAATATGACGATTATTTTTTATTGCCAATGTAAAAAAAAAAATGATTGAGACGTATATATTTTCGTAATTTCAAAATTTCTATACACAATTTTACTTGAGAGGAGATTCATTATTTAAAAATCTCTGATGTAGAAAGTTGTTAAATTGAATGTATGTCTCAACAACGAACAAAGGAGATTGCAATAGTAATTGAGGTGAGCTTTTTCTGCTTTTCTTTGGTCTGGAATTAGAATATCATTTCCGTGTGTAGTGGGTTTTGGACAATCACTAAGCCGGATGACAGGTGGAAAATACAATTTATTTACAAAAGAGCCCCCACATAGGTTGCAATATTACATAAGCTTTACATGTACCCAGTGTCCTTCACAAAAACGATACAGGCATGTAAGTAAATACATACCATTTTGTTAGGAAAAAATAGTTATATATTTATTCTATTTTACCTATTTTTTATAATATATTTCCTTTTGCTAAATTCGAAAATAATGAATGCATGTTGTTTGGTTGGAAATAAGAATAGTTTTATATAAGAATAGTTATTATTATACATATTTTTATTTTATACTAGCCGCCTTTGGCGACCAGCCGGTTCGCCAATCTTAATGTTCGTTAAAATTTTAATAATTAAATATTTTATGCAATTCCAACTTTAATAGATTCTTCAGCAAAATATTTTAAAACTTCAAATTTTGATAGTCATATAATTCACGCATAATATTATAAAGGCCTTCAGTCATAACGTGATATGTATCTCTCTAATTTTCTGTTACCCCTCGTAGAATTTATGCTTTAAATTAAAGTGTAAATGATTAATCTGCAATTCATATAATAATATTTTTTACTGAAACAAAGCATTTTTTTTAAATAATATGATTACTGATAATAGAGTCACTGAGCGTTTAAACTTTATGGGCACTAAAGAATATCTTTCTTAATTTATGTAATATCTCAAGAATTTGTCAACAAAATTTTCTCAGATTCATCATGAACAGATCGATTAATGAACAATGTTTCATTTTAAATGCATTAAACACTAAGAAAATAAAATGAATCGTTTAAAATAATCGGTCTAAAACAGGTTTAAAAAAACTACTTAAAAAACAATGTACTTAAAACTATAAGCATATACAAAAAAATATATAACTAACATAAATACAATTTAATTACAAAAGCATGCAACTAACCTAAAAAGAATTTAAATCATTGAAAACAGGTTTAAAAAAAACTACTTAAAAACGATGTAAAAACTATAAGCATATACCAAAAATATATATATAACATAAATACAATTTACTTACAAAAGCATGTAACTAACCTAAAAATAATTTAAATCATCTGTTGAAAGTGGTTGCCATGACAACAATCAGAACAATGCGCATGCGTGAATTTTCTTCGGAAACTTCTTTTCCCTTTCCAGCTGTGTTGCCATAGAAACCGGCGCACAGCTGTTTACACGTTTATGTTTATCTATTCATATTTTATAACATCTAATCAGAGTAACGGTGAATATCAGTGTGTTCGTGTTCGTCAATAAATGTTAATTTTTTTAATAACATGATTAACGAAAACAGAGTCACTGAGCATTTAAACCTTATGGGAACTAAAAAATATCTTTCTTAATTTATGAAATATCTCAAAAATTTGTCGACCAGCCGGTTCGCCAATCTTAATGTTCGTTAAAATTTTTATATTTAAATATTTTATGCAATTCCTACTTTAATACCTTCTTCATCAAAATATTTTAAAACTTCAAATTTTGATAGTCATATAATTCACTCATAATATTATAAAGGCCTTCCGTCATAACGTAATATGTATCTCTCTCATTTTCTGTTAGCACCCGTAGAATTTATGTTTTAAATTAAAGTGGAAAGAATTAATCTGCAATTAATATAATAATATTTTTTACTGAAACTAAGAATTTTTTTATAATCTGATTAATGAAAATAGAGTCACTCAGCGTTTAAACTTTATGGGCACTAAAGAATATCTTTTTCAATTTACGTATTATCTCAAGAATTTGTCAACAAAATTTTCTTAGATTCATCATGAGCAGATCGATTCATTAACAATGTTTACTTTTAAATGCATCAAACACTAAGAAAATGAAACGAATCGTTTAAAATAGACGGTTTAAAACAGGTTTTAAAAAACTACTTAAAAAACGATGCACTTAAAACTATAAGCATATACAAAAAATATATAACTAACATAAATACATTTTAATTACAAAAACATGCAACGAACCTAAAAAAAATTTAAATCCAGTCCGCATCCATTGATAAGAATTCGTCAACACAATGCGGAATTCAGAACACAAAGCGCATGCGTGAATTTTCAACGCCAGTTACGTAACGCAAATACGTGATTTTTTTTCTACGCCAGTTGGGGTAACGCTATGCGGATTAGAAATTTTTAATTTCCTTTATTCTGTTTTATTTTAATTCAAAAGTACTTCAGAATGAATCTGAAGGATCGATTAATTAACAATGTTTAATTTTAAATGCATCAAACATTAAGAAAATAAACAGAATCGTTTGAAATAATCCGCCGAAAAACACTAACCCTAGCCTCATTACTGTTGGGAGAAAAAAGCCTTACTCATTTGGCGGTGGCGAAAATGGAAGATTTTTTTGGCGGAAAAGTTGGCGGTGGGGAAAATGGAAGATTTTTTTGGCGGGAAAGTTAGTTTTTAATTAATAATTAAAATTCTAGTTAAAATTTCAAAAAAAGGGACCCCAGGTGCACATTTCCGACCTCTAAGGTATACATGTACCAAATTTGATAGCTGTATGTCAAATGACCTGGCCTGTAGAGCGCCAACACACACACACACATTGAGCTTTATTATAAGTATAGATATAGATAACAATTCCTTTAAATCGAATACTGATAATTTGGGAAATATCTTTTATTCATACTGGAACTTCGAAGTAGAATGGAACAAATTATCGGGTAAAATAAATTTTAAAATGATGATTAATTATATTTTTAACAAAAAAGAAATAAAATCAATAGGAAAAAAAATTAATCATCTTATTTCGACATAATGGGGCAAAATTGATGGAAATATCTGGCAAAGGATATAAAGAATATCAATGGATACAACGAGAATTAAATCTTAGAAATAACTAGAGCATGGTTTTAACAACAACGAATTGGCGATGTTCAATGCTATTACTAAAATTTTGCTTTATTCTTTAATTTATGCATTAACTTGCATGTATCCCGTACATACTTCCTAACATTTAAAATCACCGGTATTATTTTGTGCCATATATATGTTAAACGCTTTAGGGAATTTAATTTTGGAATCCATTGTTCATCTTGTAGAAGGGAAAAAGAGCATGGCATTACAACACAGTATAAGGCACATACAATTAGATGTATGTGGCAAACATAGTTACATTTGTCATGTGATTGCTATGTTATGTTAATTGACATTACGCAACATATTCTCATTACTTGATATATGTATATGTAATGAATTCGAATCCTGTCGGCTAAATAATATGTAACATATTTTGGTTTAAGTAGAATGCAGATTTGAAGCAGTGAAGAGACTTGGTATTTTTAATTTCGTTTTATTCTATTCCGAGTGGCAGGCATGATTTTTTACAAGGCGCAGCGTGACACAAAGGCAGAAGTAAAGAAGAAACAAAAAAGGGTCGAACAAATGATCACTAGTCTTATATAATCTAGGATTTCTGGCCACGCGTCAATGTGGTGACCTTTGACACCTTTTCAAGGGCACAGAAGATATCACTTTCATTTGATACGTAGTACTGATGGCGCATTATTTTTATATTTTTACAAAGGTATTAATTAAACCGAAAGTGGAATTGGACCACGAAATAAGAGAATATTTTAGAATGAAGTTAAGATGGGCTAAATTAAGATAAAATCTTGGAAATTAATTTGGATTAAATTAAGAGTTTAAAATATCATTATATGTATATACGTCTAAATGAAAACAATTTTAGATCATTCTTTGTAAATACAAAGAAGTATTGTATCATGGAAGAATGATGCAATACTTCTTGAAAAAAACTAATTACACCAAATTACACGATGTTTTGAATAAAAACTAACACGAATCGACTTCGAATGTTATGTGGTCACTTATTTGTTTTACATTTAAAATATTACTCAGGATTTAAAAAATTAGTTTCATTTCACAAAATGGATAATAAGTGATTCATCTTTTAAACTCAAAACAATGAATGTTTACACAATTGGCGGAGGTAGCAATTGTTATTTCTTCGTATGAGAAAAATTTATTAATTTACTTTACATTCAAAACATTAAAGTTAATTTTAAAGCATTTACTTAACAGTTAATTACATTTCATGGTAAATGAAGGATATCTATTTTAAATTCTAAATAATTAATGCTTATGCGATAGATGGAAGTTTCAGAGATTTTTATTGAAAATTTTCAGTCAAGGAGTATCATCTATAATTTTTTACACAATTTTTTTTTAATGATTCAGAGTCAAAGTTTTTTAAAAATCAATTTTTGAAATATGCGAATAGAATAGCTAAAATATAACAGATATATAAATCTTTCGCTAATGCTTTATATACTTGTACTAAAAATTTGTTTTGTTGTCTGACTTTCTGTGCTAAATAACAAGCATAAACCGGATCAAAAGCATAAGTAACTTGCATCAGTTACTTATAAATGTATGAGGATAGATGTTGAGAAAATTTGTGTAATATTCGTTTGAATTAGGCGGGAGAGCTATGAAATGTATATAAAAACATGTCTATAGTTTAACTTGAACGTATCATACCTTTGAAAACATTAACGAGGCATGTGAAATTAAAAATGAAAATCATTAAAAAAGTGTGAAGATTTTTTTTTGAAGATGAATTGTGAAATGAGAACACTGAAATATAACAAAAAAAAGAACTAAAAAAAATATATAAATATAGTAAAAATATAGAAAAAGAAAAGTTTCTTTCAATAGTGGATACATATTTTTCGATGCTATGAAAATTTAAATACTTCAATAATAATGAAAGATACCCAAAATATCAAGAACACCCCAGCAGTAGCGTCTATGCTAATTCAGTCGATTCTGGGTGACACTTTTGTGAAACGCTTATTGCTGTCAGCAGTTATTTATATAAATTACATTTGAGAAAATGAAATATTATTTTTAAAAATTATTTACTATTTAAGCAAATTTTCCTTTTCATAGCACTTGTTGCATTTATATGCTCACATTTTACTTTCTGTTAATTACTATTTACAAAAATTACTGTTTTTGCAATTTTTTAATTTAATTTTTTTTAATTTTTTAATTTGTGCATTCACGAAGAAAATACAATTTTTCAATATTTTCAGAGCTTTATTCTATGTTAAACGGCAAATTTAACGCAATTTTTTTCCATTCATCGGTTGTATCCATTGGTAAATATGCGAAAAATTAAATTCAAGTTTCCATAATATTTATTGCATAGTCAAAGAAAAAATTATTATGTTCTTGTTAGATAAATAAATAAATATCTTAAAACTTTTTATTAAATTTATTAGAATCATATTTGTATATCGATTACGAACACGATAACACATGAACGGGAAGCGTTTGGAAAATGAAATTTAGCATGCTGTCTTTAAACAAAGCATTGATTTCTATAAAATTTTAAATGAAAACTGCCATCAGAAAGTCAATACATCCGTTTTCTCTATGTGAAGATAAGCGTGATAATGTAAAAACGTAACAAGTTGGATAAATGGTCTCTTCTTTCCTGATACAATTCAACTTTTTTTATTTAATCAATCCTGTATGCGCTCTATAAAATTACTGACTTCAGCATTTTCTCATGCTCTAAGTGAAGAGATGAAAATCCCTAATGTTTACAGCATCTTTTAAATATACCTAAGATTTCCATTCCTAAGTCTACACGTTTCAAGGAAATACCTATAAAAATCTGAAAGTAAAATCACTGAAGGGAAAAATTTCGGTCTCTTTTGCTCTTTGACGCATTGTAGACTGACGCATCTTTTAGGATCATTTATTTCTTGTACATATTATGTCTTATTTTTATAAATCGAAATTAAAATTTCAAAAGGTTTTTTTTATTCGGCCACACAATTGCTAAAATATGTTTACATGCATATTATAAAATATTTTCCTGTGAAGGATATATTTATAAAAATAAGTATCTGTCTATTTCCAGCATTTATTCCATATCCACTTATATACGGAGCTTTGACAGACTCCACTTGCTTAGTATGGGAAGAAAGCTGTTCCAAGACTGGCAATTGCTGGCTATATGACAGTGACAAATTCCGTTACTACTTACATGGAATGTCCATGTTGCTGATCAGTATTGGAATCTGCTTCGACATTATAGTCTTCTTTCTCAGTGACAGACTGACTAACTTTTATGGGGAAGATGATGAAGACAAAGCATCCGAGGACAGAATAGCGAGATGGATTAAAGACGAAGAAGAAGAAGATATTATTTTCACCAAGCGTTCCAAGGAAGAGCCAGTTGTTGAGATGGATCCTATTATGTAGTTTTCTAAGAATTGGTGAAAATTGTTTTCTAAGCTTATGAGAGTACAATTATTTATGTGTGTTATTAAATGTGTATGTGTTGGAAGAAATATTTTAAAACATTTAAAAAGAATTTGCAAATGATATTTAGATCATATAAAATAAGTAAATTTTAAAATAATTTCTTCTACACATCTTCAGACATGCTTAATTTTTCACATTCAGTAAATTCATAACTTTTATCTATCAGTAGTTGAAAAAGAAGTAAGTTGGAACGATCTTAAGCCATAAGTTAAACTTTCATGAACGTAATGTTTCGATATAGAAAATTTTTGCAAAATAAAAATTGTAAATAAGAATTAATGCAATGTTTATTATTATTTAAATATTAATTACAATGTTAATTAATATTTCTTTTGTTGGCGAAATAGAGTAAGGTATATATAAGCTGAAGAATAATTTAATTGAATTTGATAAATTAAATGAAAAATGAAAAATTATTGAATTATGGCAAAATTAAAATTATTAATATAGGGGCTTTTCTTTAAAATTTATCGGTTATAGCATTATTCATTTAACATTTTTGAAATTTTAAAGGTTTAAAGGCACTCTTTCTCAGTTTTTCAGTTTCTCAGTTCTTCAGTTTGCGTAAATTAAAATGTAAAATATCGCGTATAAATTGTTTTTACATTCTTGTATCTGTGTACATATCTATTTTATATAATTTAATGTTCAACTTTTGATTAAAGACATATTTTGATTTCTTGAAGTTGAATTTTTGGTTATATTGATTTACGCACAAACTAAAAAACACACAATTAAATTTTTAATATTAAAAATATTTTTTTTTTAACGAAGAATGATAATTAGAAATTTTTTAGAAATACATATTAATATCGCTTTCAATTTTTCTAATACCAATGATTACTTTATACAAATATACTAATTACCGATTCAGCTATTAATTGAATCAATTAAAGCAAAAAATTACTAAAATAATTGAAACTTATTTTGTTCGGATCATATCCTTCATCGTAAGCTCTTTGAAATAAACTTTCAAACTGGTTCATTTATTATTTAGTATTTTGTTTCTGATGGCAAATCAGTTATATTCTGAAATAGCAATTTTTTAAATAGCGATCTCTCAAGTTAATTCTTCTACTTGTTTTAATGTTTTAGGAAAACCAAAGTTTTTTATAGTTAGATAGAGTTTTCTCATTTTTGTACAAGCATATCAATATGCATGCGATAAAACTAAGCATGCGAGAAGTATTAATTTCTTTAATTTTTACTTACCGGATATAAAATAAAATAAAGCTTAATATCTCAATTTTGCACTATGCATTTTAATAAATTTTTATTTTTCCTTAAATTTAACATTCCTTAGGTACTAGAAATTCAAAATTCAAGTACAGTTTTGTACAATATATTTCAGTGAATATATAAACAAGTTTTGAAGAATAAATAACGTAGTATTTACGCATTAAATTATACTTTAAAAATAGTAGAACATTTACTCAATTTGATTTTTTTTCTGAAAAATTTAAGTTTTATTTAAAGAAACAGATTAATTTTTTTTTATCTAGATGATTTTATATGTTCGTTAAATTACAATACTATCAAAATTTTCAATGATACATAAAATATAAAAGATTGTTGAAGGGGTATTTTATTCCTTTAATGAATCAAATAATCAGTAATAAACATACTTTTATTGCTTTACTTGTGTCAAAATGTTAATGAAATGTGGTTATATGTTTGTGCATTGCTTTGAATTTCGTTTACGTCAAAGATGACATATGATATGAAATGCTGAAGTTAATTTTAAAAACATAAATACTATACATTGGATTATTCAAATTTGTAAAAAAAAAAAAAAAATGTAAATTATGCTCTATATACTATTACTGAAAAGTTAAATTTTCAGATCTAGAAAAATTTCTCGTGTCAATTCTTTTAAATTTCTATTGTTTTTTAATCATTATTCTGATGTCATCTTTATCATTATTTTTTATCTAATATGTATTTAGACCTTTCTTGCACACACACATAAAAAAACATAGAAAAAAGTCCTTGTCTTGAGATTTCCTAATTCCACGTTTTTGTCGATGAATTTTGCTCTTGAAAGTGTACAGAATTTTGTATTAAAAATTTTATAGAATAATTCGTAGAATTCTTAAAATTAATAGGAATAAATAAATAAATAATATTAATACGGTTAAAATATAAATTATGAAAATAAAATCAATAAGAATAAAGTAAGAATTTCAGAAATAAAGTTAATAAAATAATAGAAATGTTCAATAATATAATATTGTAAACGTTTTAAAGCAGTTATTTAGTATAAAATTATTTTATATATTTAGTTTAAGAAATATTAGAGAAATTTCATCATAATAAAAATAAAATTTTACATGAGATGAGAGTACACGCTTCGATGCGATTTATTATTTGAAGAATAATTTGAATGAATTCATTTCTTTGACTGAAACTCAGAATAACAAGTCAAGTAGACCATACCATTTTAGTTTTTATATATATTGCTTGTTTTGAATCAAATAAATACATGAAAAGTGTAAGACAATTTGCTGCTCGATCACAAAATACAGTTACGCTTATGATCTAACTTGATTTACGTGAATGGATTTCTACAGATATGCAAATCCTCAATTTTTTTTAAAGCAGACTTTGGGGAATCTAATTGTAAAGTGCAGAGTTTTATTTGGATACCAAAGAAAGATAAAATGACTTTCTTTTATATAAATGATAATTGTTTTGGGTTTGAGATGGGAAACAAGATTAAAGAAGCAATCCACCAATAAGTGAAAATCTAGTATGAGTAATTGTAATAATGCAAAGTTGTATGAAAACTTAATTTTTTTTTCATATCGTTAAAAAGTTATTATTTCTGTATCCTTGTGATTCAATTTCCTTTAAAGAAAAGAGAACCTTTTTAATTTTTAGATGAGTTTGCTTTATACACAATTTTACTTAATTTGTCCTGTTTAATGTTTGTAAATAATAAATTCTGTAATTTAATTTTTCTACCTTCTGATAGAATTTTGAAATTCTGTACACTTAAGTAATTTTTATGAAATTAGTACAAACAATTTGCGCTTCATTGTTTTAATATTATCAAAACTTCATTATCAATTAATCGATTAATAAGAATTTCGATCCAATTCACGTGCTACCATTTAATGATGGTGAATTTGAGAAAAACTGAATTCAAGTTTTCTTGATATCTTTAAACAGTGAATTGTAAATTGAAGTTCAAAAATTGGAAAATAATTAAAATAAAATAAAGAAAGAATAATAAAATAAAAGTAATTGAAAAGAAATTATAAAATAATAAAAATTATAGTTGCAGAGAATCATGATGTTTTTATATTAGATTTCTTGTTCGTCAATACTTTATAGAAACGTTGCCAAAAAAAACTTATTAATTTATTTCCTGAGAGGAAACAGTAATTGATATCCATTATTTTAATGGATTTTTTAAATGTTTATAATATATACATATTGCATAGTTTGTACTAAAGTTTTATACATTTTATGCATATAATTTTATATGAAATGCATAAAAGATTTTTAATAAAATTTATAAAATTTCCAAATTTTAAATAAATAATGTAAAATATTGCTTGTTTTAATTACCATATTTTTCTAAAAATTTCAGTGAATTTTAATGATTTTTTATTCTGAAATCTTATTTTTGTAATGAATAATATTTCGAAGACTTCTAGTAGTCTTTTGCCTTAAAATTCGTGTAATCTGTAAAGAATTATATTAATGCTTTTAATTATCTATAAATTATTATCACGGGATTCGAAATTCTTCTTCTTCTGAAATCTCTTAATCTGAACAGCAGAAATAAATTCATCCAAGGAAAGGCACGTGTTAAGATTAGCAATGACAGGAATTTTCTTCCAGAAAACACGATGACAGGTCCTTGAATCGAGATCGGAAACAACAAGTTTAAAAGCATCGAAACTCGTCATACTAACATGGAAAGAGATTAAAAAATTAAAAAAAAATCTGGAATTAAATTTGTAATTTTTTTTTTGTGAATTTACTAAGGAATAGTTAAACATTTTTTATTACATGTCCGAAAAAAGTTAGGTATGTGAGATATTATTATACTAATTCTAATTCTCTATCTAAGTTTTTTATTCAAGTCTGAATATTTCCATATTATCTCATTCATTATAGAATTTCCATTAATTTTTGAAAATTTTTGACTGTGATTTCGAAAATTACCAAACTGTGAATTTCTACATATAACAATTTATGAAATACTGTTGCTTAACAAGCAATACCATCTATCAGAATTTTATAAAAATTTTGAAAATGTTAGCTTGTGTGAATTCGAAAACTATTCAAACTGTGAATTTCTATACATGGAATTTTTTCCCTGAATTTTTCGTTATCAATAACGAAAATAATATATTTTATTTCTTATCATAAGCAGATGCAAATTCTTATAACTGATATTAAAGAAAACCCCATTATATTTGTTATTAATTGGGTTAAAATTCAATTTTGTCATCCTCTTATCATACTTGGCGTATTGATATAGGGGTGTTGTAGTTTCTTACACAATGCCATATTATAATCTAATTTTGAAAGCAACAGAAATTGGCAATGCGATGTTTTTGTCATCTATTCTCTTCAGTCTAATCACTACGATGTTGGAAGTTTTGGAAAAAAGAACAACAATTTATTTAATAATGCTCATTTTATTGCAAGCAGAAATTCAAATGTTTATTTATTAAAGAAAAATGTTAAAAAAAGGCAATTTGCAAACAAAGTACAGCAAGTAAATTCAGCAAAAAAGCAAGCAGAAATTCAAATGTCTATATATTTAAGAAAAATGTTAAGGAATCTTGTGACCAGTTATAGAGAATTATTTAATGCTGAATTTACTTGCGGTACTTTGTTTGCAAATTGACTTTTTTTTGTGTAAAGAACTAATAAGCAATACATTTAAAATTACACTCTCAGATGTAAAATCTGGAAAGCAATTCTTTATATCATTAATATAAACAATAACGATATTTCTTAAAAGATGCTAGTCGTTGCTAGTAAAAAAAATTGTAATTTTCAATAAGCCACATTAGTTTCAATTTCAATTCAATTTATAGTTTTCAATAATTAATTAAAATTATATTTCCTGGAAAATACAGTGGACTTCCGAATATCCGGCTTAATGTGAAGGAAAGGTAGGCCGCATAACAAAAGCGCTGGATAAGCCGAAGTTCTATGAGCTCATTATTTTGCATCCCCTCCACAGCAGAAGACAAGTTTTTAAAACGAAAACTTGCTGTTATAATAAGTATTTTCTCACTTCTTATTGAAAACACTAATCCCTCTATTTATCTCAAGACACGTAGAATGTGAACGCGGTTGCGGCCCAGTGAATCAAACGTGTCGAGTTAAAATAGAAGGCTCTGCATTGGTAATTTATATATGTTTATACTGTACAGCACGCTTCAAGAAATTAGAGAAAAAGTAAGTTAACTCTTTAAAGGGCCCTTTTTTTCTAATCATATTATGTTAAAATATTTTTAGGCTTGAAATTAGAATAAGAAAAGGGATTCATTTAGCTTATTAGATAAATTTAATTTGATTAATTAATTAATTTGGTTAATTAATAATTAAGTAACAAATTAAGACACATCATTTTTTCTGAGATAAAAAACTGAAGCATCTAAGTTTCTGACTTACTAAAAAAATTTATCAGAACTTATGCCAACCTACATAATTTCATACAAAGATTGATACATTTGGTGGGAAGCATACTTCCCACGGCCTTGGAAAGGGTTAAAGAATATAAACTGCTCATATTTTAACATGAGTTCTGTAATGCCTAATTTAAATGAAGGAAACATAAACAATGTTGCCAATACAACGCCTTGTCTTCCTCATTTAATTACGATGAAAGAAAACTAGATTGGATAGTATGGAAGCCGAATAGTTCAAACCGGATACTCGGGAGTGTACTATACATCGGAATTTATCAAAACATGGTAAAAGTGAGTTTTATTTTTTAAATAAGAATCATAAAATTTGCAAGATTTGTCGCTTTTAGGACTGAGATTCGGGCTTTTCAGTTCATCGTTTAGCCACCACACGAAGTAACCACTCAAATACTCTATTTTGTGTTTTGCGCTTCAATTTTCACGTCCACTTTTTTCAATCCATGTTGTGAAAATTAAAAATTGTGCAATAATTACTTCCTTTCCTTAGATTACATAAACAGTCTTTGCGCCAGGTTAGCATTGCTTCTGCGATTTTTTTCTTCCTGCTTGAAAAAGATGATTTCTGAAAATTATGCATGCATGGCCTCATGTGAAAAAACTGACGTGGACCGAATTAATGTAGAATTTTGAAACAAAAGCGCAATTATTATCTCATTTAACTGTAAGACAGCTTTACTAGCATTCTGTACAAAAGCGCTGTGCTCAGCTGTAACCTTGGTATGAAAACTTGGTCTGTCTCACGATATTTCGAAAAGTACACAATTTTAAAATGTTCCAAGGATTTCAGATTTTTCGACAACATTTCAGAATTCTTTTTCTTTTATTCAAAATTCTACAAAAACGTTGGACATGAATGGGAAACCCAACGGAATAGGAAATGAAGTTTTGCACGCGATGTTTCTGTTTGAAAACCAACTTTCGTAACTTGTTTCGAGATGGCAAAAACTGTAATCACTATTGTTAGTCTCTCTTACAAACTCGTGAACAAAAGAGATATATATTTTTTTTTCACTAAATTGTTGCTCTGATGATACAAAGAATATTTCGTTTTCTTAGCAAAATAGTGTGAGATTTGCAGAAAAAAAAATCTTGCGTGATTGATATGTTTGCTTTCAAAGCGGAAGTTCTATTCAAGTGGAAGTGCCTTAGTCACTATAAACAAAGCTGTTAAAATAAAACAATCCGATCTGATAACGTACCAGTTTTGTTCCAAAACAATAACAGAGCTATTCCAAAGCTTTGAATTACTTTCAATCAAATTTCTTGCAACATTTCAGTTATTGCTATTCCTTACAATTTTAGTCTGGTACAGTTTGTCCAATTTCCAATGTTGGAGTAATATTAAGACTGTAAGTTATGCTGGAGTAATATTTAGACTATAAGTAATGTTGGAGTAATATTAAGACTGTAAGTAATGTTGGAATAATATTAAGACTGTAAGTAATTCTGGAGTAATATTAAGGCTATAAGTAATGTTGAAATAATATTAAGACTGTAAGTTATACTGGAGTAATATTTAGACTACAAATAATGTAAAATATTAAGACTGTAAGTTATGCTGGAGTAATATTTAGACTATAAGTAATGTTAGGGCAATATTAAGACTGTAAATAATTCTGGAGTAATATTAAGACTGTAAGTAATGTTGGAGTAATATTAAAATTTGGAACGGAGATGATAATTTTGAGCAGTTGTCAAATGACGTGGAGAATACCTGAGCCCGCATCCTTTTTCAAAATTTTCGAGCTTGGAACTATGCCTTTGCCTATTGGCATATTTAATTGATTCCAAGCCGTTTAGGCATCAAATTCTCTGTGGAATCTTTTCATGAAGGTGCGATACATATTTTTCAACCTCGCAACAGCATCCAAATATAGTTTTATAGAAAAATTTTAATTTTAAAATATTTTTTGTAATGTAGAAATTTCAGTAATATTTCTGTATCATTGCTCTGATTATATTCATTTCTGTATTAAAAAGAAAAACTCCGGAAGAAATTAAATTACTAGAACGAGGGAGGGATTGTAGCATGATAATGTTTTATGTTAGAGTATTATATAATTTTTTAAAAATTTAATTTCAAATTCAGGGATTTAATGACAAAAAAAAAAAATGATTCCCATCTTCCACTCTCTGAAAGTCGTAAAACTATGGTATATCTAGATTGGTGAAGAATATAAGCAGAAATAAATAAATAAATAAATTGATTCATATCTTCCACTCTAAGTCTAAAAGTCGTAAAAAGTAAGATATCTCGACCGCTTTTTTTGTTACTTTAAATTTTTTACAGAAAATTGTCTCTATTTCTATTGTTATTATTGCATTTAACTGCCAAGTGCTTAATTTATTAAGAAAAATAAAAATTATTTTACCAAAATATTTTACAAGTTTTGGTTGCACAAAACCTACAAAGAAAAAAATGCATGGAATTATTTCAATATGCTATTTTCCTAATGATGCAGATATTTTTCCAAGTAATAGCTTGTCGAATAAATTACAAATGTTTCATGTACTCATGTACTCATGTTTCATGTACTCATTCATAAAAACAGAATTGTATATAGATCCAAAAACTATGCAATCTTCGTCTATTTTCACTTTTTATAGTAACACATTGTAAAAATAAGCACTAAAATTAGAAAATTTTTTATTATCAATAAATGAAGGTCATGAGATAAATACAGCTATAAACATTTTTAAAAAAATTAAATCTCTTCTATATTTATAGAATGAATGCTCACAAGCGTGTATGCTTTTTATCTAGATCTTTAGACTTGGCATGGAAATGAGTAATTTTAATTAAAGTTTTAATGACCAGAGAGTAATCGATTAACCATAGATTAATCGATAATTTTTGATGTTTTACCATCATAATTTCCAAAATAATATTAATTTAAAAAATGATTTTTACACGAGGATACTAAAAGCTACTAAATTGAATGAAATTGATATATGTAAAAATTTCAATGTATCTGTATTCTAAAAATACATTCAACGTTCACAGTTATATTCGGCTTAAAAAAAAGACATTTTTATTTTCTGAGTTACGTGGATTTCCCGCGCCTTTAGAGATGTAATAATTTTAACTTTAACTGTCTTAAACTGCTTCCAAAAAATTCTATAATTTTAATTCCGGCGTTATTCCTGAAAAAAAGGGAAGTTCCTTATTCTCACTGAGAATAATTTCGAAAACGACATTTAAAATTCCCCCTTGATTAACTTGCTGCCTTTTATCAAAGATCGCAATTTCTTTCAAGACTCTACAAATATAAAAACCTATAATATATATATGTGTGTGTAACGATATTTCTTAATTTGATTTAAATCTCCTTAATTTCTTATTTTTATCTTAAAATCTTAAATTTGTCTATGTTGCTACATTCTACAGCTATCACTTATTTACTGATTCAAATCCTATTTCTTTATTTAAATCTTTTATTCAATGAAACGCGTTCTAAAAAATTAATGACCATCGCAGTTTCTCAGTTCTAAGCGAAGGGTAAAATATGCCTAATGCTTATAACATTCTTTTAGAGATACCTAACATTTCCTTTCCTGAATGGACATGTATAAAAGAAGCCCTTAAAAGAACCTCTTAATAAAATCATCAATGGAAAAATTTCTCTTATTTTCCCCCTATGTCGCAATGCAGACGGATACACCGTCTTATCCTACAGTGTCTTCTTCCGAACAAACATTACTGCACAATGAATAGAACATATATGTCTATTAAAATACTACATCGCAATTAGATATGAAAAATATTTTCTTTATAGAATCATGCGCATATGCATAAAAAAATTTAAGTGGAAGTCAGACAATAATCCCGGCTAAGCTGTCCATCCAAGGCGGTTATTTAGCAATGAATAATATTTTAGATGGTATTAATAATTATAGTATAGAGTTATTTCAAACAATTATTATTTAGTATGCCCTAGTGCAACATTATTCTAAAATAATTAATATTTCTAATATTTTTGAAGTTTTAAAATCACGGTATGACGCTATATAAAACAATTACTATTTGAGTATGACAATATTAAAAAAATCTTATTAAAGTATTATTAAAAATAATCAATATTTCAGGCATCTGATAGAATTAAAAATAATTGTATAGTGTTATTCAAAATAATTATATTTTAAATACATTAATATTTAAAAATTATGGCATAGCGTTATTTAAAACAATTAATATAAGAGCTGCGAAGCGTACAATCACGTGACTATATGTAAAGTAACACGCCTCATAGTAATCGATTATGATTTTTCAAGGTCGAATCATCCGCAGCATAAAACAATAAAGTGGCCTTGAGACAATGAGAATTCGAAACTCATTTTTTGCATCCTTGAGTGGTTCTGAAAAGGTTTTTGTGTTTTCTCTAAAGTATGGAAGGGGTTGTATTTGTTTGAAGAAAACGCAACGATTTGAAAACAAAGATAAATCGTGAAAGTGAATTTCTTTCTTGCATTCCATATCCAATGACAAAAAAATTAAGTTGTTGCAATTTGGTTTTTGAAAAGAAAAGGAAGAAGCAGTTGCGGGTGTAAAGGCTGCCGAATCAGTAAAAAAAATTAATGTCTTTTTATTTGTCGACAACAATCAGTTATTTTTCTTATTTATTACGCCTAGACGTGGCTCAGTGAGTTTTTTTTTAAATATAATTGCTTGATGTTTTAACCTTTAAAGTCTAAATGAATCTAAAACATAGATGACTGCCATAATTTTTCAAATTATGTCGGAAACGGAAAAATTCAGATAACTGCGGAGTAAAATTGTATTCACAATACAATTTTTTTAGAAAAATCATTAAATGTCAGTAAAAAATTATTTATAAACTTTATTATTTAAAATCTTTAAATTTAAAAGTTTATAAACCTTAAACTCCCTTTTTTTAAAATTAATTTTTATTTATTTATAAACTTTTTTGATACATAAATATTAAAAAGATCACTTTTTTAATTCTTTGAACTTCGGATTTTTTTAAAAATTCAAAATGACGAAATCTTGTTTAATGTGGAATGCATCTGTCTCTTAAATAATACGGCTGAAGTTAACGGGTTAATAGAGATGGTAAAAATGCAAGACAAAGAGAATTTTTGTTTTTGTTTAGAGGTATCTGCAACCAAAATTAATGAACAAAATGAAATCAAATTTCGTATACGTACTCTCAAAATTATGAAAAGAAGATGAATTGAGGAAAAAATTTATACCCGCAAAAAACATTTTGCAATATAACAATAACAAAGAAAAAATCACTAAAAAATATCTTTAAAAGTCCTTGAGTTATTGGAACAAAATCATTGATATTAAAAATCCCAACGGACATATGAAAAATTCATTACTCAAAAATTTATTCATTTTTGAGATGTTTCTTGCAAAGATGGGGATTTGTTTAAAAGGATTTTTCAGGATTTTGTTAAATTTTTAATCAGAAATCAATAATTATTTTTACTTCTTTTTTCTTAATAATTTCGAAGCATATTGTTACAAGAAAAAATTTTCGCATTATTTTAAAGCTAGAAAAAAAATGCTTTCAGCGGTTTGAATTTTATTTCTGCACAATATTTTTTCTAATTTAACTAAAAACATTGTAAAAGACCACTTCTTTTTTAATAACTTTTTTCGCTGCAATCTTTTTCTAAATAATTCTTAAAAATATTCTTACTTAAATTATACAGTAATGCTTTCCTTTTTTTCGATAACTGAGTTTAAACATTTTTCTTTGGGACAAAAAAACAGAAACATTTATCATACATGGCGAAGATATTCATATACTATTTACTAGCACGGTCCTGTATAATTAGTTCATGGCTATTATATATAGGTTGTATTTCAGATTTGGTTTCATTTTGTTTATTAATTTTAGTTGCAGATGTTTGAAAGCAGTAAAAGTTGTTTTATGGTTATACTTTAGGTTGACAATACTTTCATGTGGATTATATATTATAAATTCTGGGCCATGCACTGAATCAGAAACAGTTCATTATATTTAATATTGATTCAGTAATGCGACATTATAATAATTTTGCATAAAACGTATTCAGGCACCCTCACTTAAAAATTAGTGTGCAAATTTCTCTCATCACAGTGGGATTAAAGCTTAATTTTTAATGGAAAATAAAAAAAAATCAGAATAAAAAGGAATGAATTTTCCTCGGGAAATATAGATTAAGCATAAATACATTAAAGTAAAAAAAAGCATTTGTTTTGATGAATAATTTGTCTCTATCGACATTGTGAAACAATCAATTCTACAATTTTTCAGTTATTACAAAATCATTATTTAAGTAGAATCTAAAACAAAACGAAACGAAAGTATCAAATGAAAATTATTTCACAAACGCTCGTAAGAACGCAAGATAAATGCAATAGAAGCTCCATCTATTTAAGTATAAACACGATTTTTGTTTTCAGGGTTTTTTTTTGTTTTATTAAAAAAAAAACTAAATAATAGTTTATCATCATCAATAATTTTTGTTTAGAATTTGTACGGAAATGTGAAAAAATTGCGCATTTATGTCATAGCAGAAAACAAAATGGAAATAACCTTAATTTTCAGAAGAAAATTACAAAAATAATTAGTTTTTTTTTAAGGTTGTGAATTTAGCTGGAGTTACGACATTCAAAAAAATAAATATTTTGAAAGAAAATATTTTTATTAAAAAAAAAAGGAAAATCTGAAATAGACAATAATCAGAATTTTGAACCGCGCATTAAATGATCAAAGACAATTGCATAATTTCGAAAAAAATCCTTTTTTTCCCTTTCAATCTTTGACAAAAGGATTTTAAATTATATTTCCTCTTTACATCAAAAGGGAGTGTCTAACTGCGTATATTCACGGAATCGACATCGTTTTTTAAGAACTCATTTTCTTTGAAGAAGATTTTCGAGCTGAATAGGAGCTGATCAGTAAACAAGAGATTGCACCACAATGATTTCGCCTCTCTTTGAAAACTTAGAGCTATCTCTAGCGCAGCCATCTCATCAAAGATCGAATAAGATATTAAATATGGTAACCATGGCGATGAAAATTTCGTTTGACAATAGCAAATCACTTGTTTATGTAAGCAAGGCTGTTTTTTTCTTATTATTCAAAGGATTCAGATTCAACCGATTTTTGCAGAAAAACATATGATACTATTTAAGAAAATAGGAAAATATGAAAATAATTTAGAAAAATTATTTGGAATTCTCAGCCAAAAAAATAATTATTTAATCTTAATAGTCACGAGAACTACCAAGACAGCGTATAGTGACGCACAAAAGCGACCTTATATCTTAGAAAGCTTTAGGAAAATACCTGTAACAAGTACTGAGTTCGATAATTCTTTTTTATCTCATTTGAATTTAATTTTGAATAAAAACTAACAATATTTGTTATTAAATACGGACGCAATTTTTCTTCTTCTAAAAATATAAATGTAAATAGGCAAGAATAACTAGAATTGCAAAAGCGTTGAGTCGCAATGAAAATGCCACAATACAATGTCGAATAAATTCATCAATAATTAGGCGCCATTTTTTACACACAACAGAAAACACTCGTCTCTGGTGTATTTATAACCGTTTTGGGAGTTCTGAAATATCACCCTAGCCATTGGATTTAATCTCATTTGATTTGCATTTAGAGATAAATGTAGCTTACCGTTAAAATATATAATATTAAAATGGAAAGTTAGCTAAAGAAATTGCTATCCAAAGAATGGAGGATTATTGATAAAAATATTACAAAATAACTATTGCATTTAATAGTTGAACTTTTATAAGCTATTGTGTATCTAAAGGATATCCAACTAGTATTAGAATTAACGTCCTATTACTTTGTTAAATGATTCGAAACTTTTTATTGAAGCGGCCTGTAAATGTTGTGAAGGTTTTTGAGGAGCTTAAACATCTCTTATATGATTTCATCACCTTGTATGTAACCGTACCTAAATATCATTTTTTATTTATTATTTAAAGATCACTCATTTAAAATACGGGGACACGTACCTCAGATAAGAAATACTTATCTTAGTGTGAACTGTCATCTTAGTAAACAGTTCAACCATCTTAAGAAATATTTAATAACACTTAGTATAAACTTTATAAGTACTATGAGTATTTTCCTGTTTTAAACTTTGCATCTCTGAAATTTTATACTGTTGCTCTATGAACCGTCGAAAATGGTCTTACCGAAACTTTCTCGTATATTTTCTAATAAATATATTTGTGCATTATTAACTGTATGTTATTGACATACAAAACAGTCTATGAGAGTGCAATGCTTGGCGATTAATCGCCAGGATGCTATTATTAAAAATTGGGAGTGATCTCTCCAAAATTTGCTTACATATTCATTAATAAAAGTGTATTTTTAACCACTTGCAATTGGCGAATGATAGTTTCGAAAAATGCGATTTTTGGTGTCTTTTCGGCGAACAGTCGCCAAGATGCGGTTAATATATAAACACAAGAATACCGAATATATATTTGGAATGCCTTTTTCCGAATTATTTAAACCAGAATTGCTGTTTTCTGACGGTTGCTGTTTTGACTTATAGCATTTATACATGCCTGCGAAAGTACAGATTGACGTATGGTCAATCGAGTTTGTAATAAGCTCCAAATTTGCTAAATACGTTAAATTTGGACTTTACATTTTTGTCGGGATTTTATCATTCTAGCTCTTTTCATTTTGCAGTTATATTGTTAACTTACATTCGGAAAATCAAATAAATGGGTTTCCTCTAAATGAATTCCGAGGAGGGTGCCAGCTCAGGTGTCGTCCTCGTCATCTGACCACAGCTCAAAATTACGAGGTCCGTCCCAAAATAGCCCTAGTGTTGCTTTACAACAGGACGTTAATATAACTAAACTAAATGAATTTCTCCAAAATTTGACCGAAATCTACAGATTCATTGTGAAGACGATATACAAAATTTATCTGTTAGCTCAGGTTCATCAAAATCTGAAATCCGAATTTTTCGACAATCGGAAAAATTTTTTCTGTATATCTTCAAGTATCGAAAAATAAAAATTTACAAAATTTTTTATATCAATTATTTATTAGTTTTTCCGAAAATTCAAAATGTTTAGTTTGTAACTTCGTAACACATTCAATTTACCAATCTATCAATATTCTAATCTAATCATATTATTAATGAATATCAATACGCATTCTGAAAAATAACATATTTCTTCTGCAGCAGTAAGGATACACTTAACTAATATCTCCAGTAATTAAAAATCTGTAACCGTCTGTATAAATTTAAATTGCTGTCTTAGTATGAAAAGAATTTTTTTTCATATTGTTGTATCTATTTAAATTTTACATTAGAGAATAGCAACTCTAAAACTGGATTATCCATGTTGCAGAATTCAACATGTATTGCTACTTTTAGGTAATTGATATTCTAAGCATATTTAAAAATAAAATAGAGAAACCTGCTTATTTTGCGGTTTTTCCTAGCATCGTTCGCCTACCTAACTAACGAACTTCCTTTCGTTATGCTAAATGTTAATTACTTAACTAGAAATCTGGTGAAAAATGTGTCAACTTTTTTCTTGTGTGTACAATTTTCCTTAACTATTATAGTATTGTAGGTCAAATCATATGAAATTCATTCGGAGAACTTAATATGAAACTGCTTTCGAAAATTCAGAATACAACATTTGATATTTAATAACATTTTAATGCCTTATCGTCACATGATTATGTTCTCTTTAAAGTATTTAATTTTTGTCTTAAAGGAAGAAAACCTTTACTATGTGCATTGAAAGGTTTCGAGAGTGATCATATGTAATAGTTTTACCAATGTGGATGATGCATATTTTCATATTTTTTATGTATCGATTATTATATTTCTTCGATCAAAACATTCAGGAATTCTTTTAAAATATTTTTCAAATATAAATGAATAGAGCCGTTTCCCGCTGAAATGAAGAATATTATATGACCAACTCATCAGAACCAGTTTCATGTTGTTCAAATGCATACAGAGTATGCGTGCAGTTAGCGATTATAAAAATTAAAATTGTCCTTCTTGGAGATGTGTTTATGAACATAAATAATTCCTTTTTGTAGTCGTACAATCATTAAATAAGACCATGTTACAATTTTGTAACATTTATTTAATTCGATGAGAAATAGGCTGCCAGATCTCTGAAAGGCCAGTTGTTGCGCCTCATCATAATTGTTCATTTGGCTCATTAGTCCTTCTGGTGTCAAACTACTATCCAAACATCATATTCTAATATTTCCAAAAGAAGCTTATTCTCCTTATAACACCCCATGCAACTTCTTCCTCTGAAGGAGATTTGCTTAAGAGACAACGATTCTCAAGTCCTAAAAATGTGCAGCGACAAAGATGGGAGTACTGAATGCTGTAACAAAGGGAGGGTATAAATCACGTTTACATTTTTTTATGATTAATGATATGAATGTATAATTGTGCAGCATAGTTTCTTCAAAAGAAGATCAAGATAAATAATCTTCTAACAGTACTTATTATTCCACAATAATAAACTATCCGAAATTCTACAGAAATGATAGTAGTAAGTGAAGCTTTATAATGATACAATTTTCTTTATTATTAATTCCTGTTTCATTGCCTTATTGAAATAAAAGACAATGAAGGAAAATTAACAACAATGATTTACAGTTTTTTAAACACTAAAATGAATCTTTACAATCATATATTTATAATTAGACATCTTATTAATTCTCCGACTGCAAATGATTGAAAACTGATACATTTTATTGTTAGTCAATTCAAGTTCTTTTCTGAAAAGGAGATATTGTTTAGTTACTAACAAAGGTCCTGGCGCCTGTGACACGTAGAAGCTTCAAAATCCCAGTTATTCAATTATTTACAAGTTTTTTCCATCCATTTATCTCTATGACAGCATTAATTACAATTTTTTTTTAATGTTTACCACAAAATTTATGAAACTTTTATAGTATACATTTGTTATTCTTTAGAATTTTGACTTGCGTGAAAGGTAAAATACTCTCATAGATTGCTTAGTGAGGAAGTTAAGTGTTTAGTGTAGCCGTCTTGCTCTACCCTTGAGAAAATGTGGGTTCTCAAATGCGGATTCAAAACAGAAACATCTTATTTACAAGCTTATTTCGACATAAATGATATAGAAGCCATTTTTATGCTCATCTTATAATGATTGCGTAGCCATTTTTGACAGCGGTGTGTCAAGATAAACTCTTATAATAATCTCGTAGCCATTTTTGACAGCGGTGTATCAGCATAAACTCTTATAATGATTTCGTAGCCATTTTTGACAGCGTTGTGTCAATATAAATACCTTATTTTGTTCCCCTTACAAGTTTACTACTATGTTCCCAGCATAATCATGACGTAGGTTCGACCCTAGGACGAAATCCTGCTGTTAGAATTCTTTTTATTGCGGTTTCGAACTTATAAGTTAGGTTATACATTTTCTCACTTGAATTGAAATCCAACAACCAATTTTTAAACTATTAAAGATAACTATATACTTGCAGTTCGAAAATACTTTAAATGAAAATTGAATGTTTGATACCATTTTCGCTGATTTCAAGACTGTCTTGAGGAAGTAATGAACCATCGAGGAATTAAGGTTTCTCAAAATACTCGTTTATTGGCTTAAAGTAATTAATTTATAAAGTTCATAAATCAATAAATTTATCGCAGAGGAGTAGTAACTTTTTTTCTTTTTTTACTTCAAATGACAGGCTACTAAGATTATTTTACTAAATATAATTAATAGGACAGGAGGATTACATAAAAGCTTGAATTTCTTAATTCCTCCTATAATACATTGGTAATTTAACTTGCATAAAATATAGTTCGTTGCTTCATTTAAATTGCTTTTTTTTCTTAATAGAATCAGGTATATTTATAATTTCTAACAGTTTAGTAATCAGCTAATGAGCCATGATTTAAGTAGACATCTTATATATAAATGTTCTAGTTTGAAGCAATATGGCAATTTGTTTGAGACTGGTTTCAAAAATTTTGAACCATGATCAGATGATGAGGAAAACACTTGGGAGTATTTCACATCATATCAAATTGTAATCACTATCATCATTAAGCACATGATAAGGCACCTGACTTGCATAAACGATGGATTTTTTTGGTAAAATTGGTTTTAAATGTAGAAACCACTCGTCTTAACGCTTTTTTTTCAGAATTTGTTCTCTTAGCATTAACCATACAGTGAATTTATTTATTATTTCGTAACTATCCTTGAATTTAATTATAATTATAGAACAAAAAACAATTTTTTAACTGGAGTTATTTATATCGCTTTCAAGAAGAGAAAGTGTTTTTCGCCGGTATCTAAACTAAATAGCACTTTTCGAAACGATTAACGAAGCGTTATATAAGGACCCACTTATCAAGGTAAGCAACATTTTATTTTCATCTTCTGCGAAACTGAAATCTAAGTGAGGATGAAATGATTTTTCTTATCGTATTTGAGCAGGTTGCGTGTGGATCTTGAAAGATGCGAGACGAAAACAATTAAGTGGAGGTTGTGAAATAGGAAAGATCTATTTTCATTAAAACAAACATTTAAATCTTAATACAACACATCGATAAAATCCAAGGAAATTTTTCTGCAATACTTAATGTATGATTAAAATAATTACCCTCCGTATAATTACATTTTACAAACAACTTTTCAGTATATGGTGTTTGTAAAGAATCTAGTGATTAAATATTCAAAAAACTTTTTATTATACCAATTCCATTTTTGTTTATCTCTATATAAAAAAATAATAAAATATCCTGGACTTATTTATTTTTACTCTCCCTGCCTCTCTCTCTTCCCCTCTCCGTATTTACTTTGCGATTTCGCCAAGATTGCCAAATTCCACGTACCAAGAAATTGTATTCCCGGACTTTCAGATTTTGCAAGATTACCAACACCATGTTACCTATTGCCAAGCTGTAGATGGTTTGTGTGCTTTTTCATCCGGTGTCCGAAAAATATACCGGTATCTAACATTTGAGAATTAGGTATTCGAATTCTAAGTATAGAATTTCTTACGCTTAATATATAAGAATAAGATCGAGAGTTTAATGAATGTGGCTTTTAAGCCTTATATTTTGTTTCTATCATGGGCATGAACACTCTGAAGTAAAAATGCATCGAGTCATATAGAAGAAATCTGTATTGAGTTTTTCTAAAATGCATTATCGTTTGTCTGTATAATGAAATTGTAATTATTCATAACATTTTTTCAATTCTCTTATTTGCCGAATGCAGGAAAATATTATATACATATTTAGACATTATTTATTAGACAACATAAAAATATTATGTACATATTTATTATTTTTTGTCTGTGTTCTTGAATATATCAAATGCATTTATTTGTACATGCTTGAATTTATTTATAATTTATTCGGAAATATGGAATTTACAAATTTATCATGGAATTGGGAAAATGACAATGGTTAAAAAAGTCAAAATATAATCAATACATTTTTTTATGAAGTATTTTTTTAGGCCTTTACTTTCTGTAAACTGAGTGGTATGTTATGGACCGATCGCCGAATCTTAATCCATCAAATGGGTTCGAAATTACGAGGTCCACTCCAAAATAACCCGAATGTTGCTTTCAAATGTTAATATAACTAATTTAAACTGAACCATTAAATCTGGCATGTTTTTATTTCTGGATAATAGTTAAGGAAGTGTTCAAAATTTTAATTAAATTTTTGATTGATTAAATTTACATTTTAGTTGTCTTTTTTCCATTACTGTGGAGTATATTATTGTAAAAACATATTTTGTCTATCTTTTTTAAAATAAAAAAATAACATTTTAATGACATCAATTTTAACTCCGCGCATTAAAAAAAATTGATAAATTTTTCGAAATTTTTTTTAACACAAGCTGTAACAATATTTCTAATGTTTCTTCATATTATAATGAAACGCAGATCAATATCATTGTATTTTTCTCACTTTATAAATTAACTTTAATATTTACTGAGTCATTACTTCATCAAATCTTTCAGTAAAGTGCTCTGATTAGGGTAAATGTTATGATAAAAGAGTATTTACATTTGGCAAAACAAAATTTTCAACCTGTCAACATAATAATGTAGACTAGCATTCTTTCTCATTAAAAATTATTGCTTACAAAATGCAACGGCTGATACAATCACATCAAACACGACGGTCACATCAAAATTAAAATATTATCAAGCTATTATATTTTGGAAAAGTGCTTTAAATTTTCTTTAAGATGATATGAAAATATTTTTTTCTTCGGTTATGGAATTAAATTGTGGAAGATGAAATAAATATAAGTAGCTTCAGATTATCAAAAGACAAGGTAATTTCGGATACTTTTAAAAGATTTTAATTGATACTAATTGAGAGTATTTAGATACAAACCTCAATGGCAAAATCATTTTTGTCTGAATAGTATAAGAATTTTCAATATTTAGAAAGATATGAAACGATTGAGGTAAAGTAACTACCCATTATTTTATTTATTTTCACTCAAGTATTGAAAATTAAATATTTCAACCGCCGGAACAGAAGAATTTACATATTCCAAAAAAGAACTATCACATGAAATCCATCATATAATATTATAGCGTTATATGATGAACTTGATATGATGCTATTGACAATATATAAAGCTATAACATGTTGACAAATTATACCTTAAATTTGTTAAAATTATTTTATCTTTTCCTATGCTGCCAATTTTTATTTCAAATAGCTTTCCATAGAAGCTTATCATTTGTCGAATGAAATGTCGCAAATAAAACAGCTTGCTTTAAATGCTTTTAAACCGATTTAAAGTGCATTATTAAGGTACATTTCGATGAAAAACTCTTATCTTTTTGTAAAAACCGTTTCTTATCTAAATCAACACTCAATCGTGTCAATCAAAAAGTTTTTATTATTTAAAGAATCCGACAAACAAAGTGAATCAACAACTACAAGCAAGTACCTTCTTTTTATTTTCACCATATATTATTTGAGACATTGTCTAAGGAAGTAAAAGTAAGCTATTTTCATTCTTTAGAAACTTTTGTGTTTGTTATCTTTCGAAATTAAATAAAAAAAATATCCACTTTTCCAACCGGAAATATTAAAATTTTGAAAAATAGTATTGTTTACTTTCACATTCTTTTGTTGGAAAGACACGTTTAATACATCTTCTAAAAGAAGAAAACAATTATCACGTTAAGTTGAAGATATTTTTTTTCTAGAAAGGAAGCCACATGAACCGTAAATTTAAACAACTGCATTTGGTTGTAAAGTATATAGCACTCTTGCAATTTTTAGTGCTTATTCATTGTCATTCTTAGCTCTGAAAAACATATTTCTTTGTGGTCTTAATATTTTATCATACATCCGATACTTACATGTATGCATTTGAAAGAAAAAGTCAGAGTATAAACACATAGTAAATATTCAAGAGTGAAAAACAGCATGGTAGAATGACATTATTAATCTCATTTTTATTGTTTTCCTTACATAATTATTTCCATTTTTATAATAATTGCAGAAATATTAGACGAATTTTTTATAAAAATTAATGGCATTTAGGAACTACAAAGATAACTATTAAAAAATTTGGCATATACATAAAAATCCTTCATAAATCAATTTAAAAAGGAATGTAAATTAAACTTTAGTAGCTAACTGGATAGCCCTTTTGTCTAAGAATCTCTGCCAATCGTTGAGATATAGATTGAAGAAGTTTAAATATTTCTTCAAAATAAATGTTATTTTACTCTTTGATAATCACTCTTTTTATCATCTCTTTCGAAATTAAGATCATGATGGCGATTCTTTCATAGACGGAGAAAATCAGAATACAAGTGATTGTTCCAGTTGTAAAGTAGCCAGAATTAGATGTTGAAAATGTTTAGGTTTACTGTTCTACATAAACCAAGTCAGCTTCAAAATTCAAAAACTGCTCACACTTTTTCAAATTGTCTTTTAAAAGATGTATCTACGCCATATGATTTAACAAACTATAAAATTTACACTATATATGCCGCTGACTGCAACACATGTCAAACCATTACTCTTTCTATATCGTGCTTAACAACAGTAGCCAAAAGATTCTGTGTTTCGAAAGCGTTTATTTTCTCCAAACCAACTTATGGACTTTGATGCCAAAAGAAAGAATTTGTTCTGGTCAGAGAAAATGTTTTACAAAATCTAAAAGATTCTTTTCTTTATCTACTGGTGATATATGTGGCTTTCTACGAGCTACACTGCAATGATAATTAGCCTTTTTCAAAAATTTCATAGTATGATCCACCAGAAAACTCATTACTATGAAAATCCTTACAGACTTTGACAATTTTTTTCTGACACTAAGCACATAACTATTTGCAGAAAATGCAGATTAATTACCTATAATGGTCTTTGTTTAGAATACCGCACTTTGTTAGATAACTGTCTTTAGGAAATTCTAATTCTGCATTTTCTACATTTTAGAAATTTCTGACTTTAAAAGAACTTCGAAGTGCTAACTGTAAAAAAATTAATAATGAAATTTGAAAAAAGATCGTTTTGTGCTCGTAATGGACGAAGATGAAAAAGTACTTGCAGAGCTCATATAAGAGATTGCTGTTCAAATAGTTGAGGGCAGAGTTCAAACTCTCGGATCATTACCAATGTCCGTAACTAATATAAGCAAATTTTGGTAGTTTTGTAACTACCGTATGAAGTTGGGAAAAGAATTTTCCAATGTACTTCGGATGTTCACCGTAATGTTTACTTTATTAGCCACAATGGAACTCATTTATTTTGTTTTGGTGAATGCTTTCCCTATTTCCATATTATGCCATGCACAAAGTGTTACCACTTTTTTGATGAATAGTTATTATCGTAGAATAAAAATATGGGCACTAAGAATTTAATTCCAAATTAATTTGAAAGAGTTCTCAGAAACAGCATGTATAAATAATCATCTTACCATCTTTTAAGATGATTCTTAAATTATTCATTATTCAATAGTTCTGAAATTTTTCTTATGAAAAAAATTCTTTACAGTAAAGATATTCGAAAGCTAAATAGTCATCACCATAAATAAACAACAACAACAAAAAAGCACACTCTTGGTGATGAATTATAAAATTCTAATCGATCGTTAATGTTATCCCGAATTAGGAATGATAATAACAATTAATTGTAATATAATTATATAAAAATATATAATTTTTAACCTTGATTATTACATAAAAAATACTTGCTGTAATTTTTATCACTTATTGAACCAGCAGGAGAGGCCTAATCAAAATGATAATTCTCCTATAAAGGTGTTATCCTACCCCTTAAGCCTAAAAAGTATGGACCTTAGTCATTGGATTTGTGGCCTTGCATGCCATTGGCGAACAATAGTTATGGAATAACTATCTTTAACATTAATATAGTGTTTTTATTGGATCTGGTATATATTTCGTGGCAATTAATCATTGTATACAGGGATGTATCATCTTTGGCTGTTAATATACAAATAGCAAAATCAAATATGCAATTTGAAAGCTTTCTTTTAGACCTACTGAAATCAAAATTTGATTTAGAACTACATTTGTGCACACAAGGTCACATAATTAAATTTCGCTTAAATTATGTCTTTTTGAGTTATTGCATCTATAAGCATGCGAAAATACAGATGACGATAAATCCCTTATTGGATTTGATTCAAAATTCCATACAAATCTAAATTTTAGATGCTACAGATATGCATCAAAATTTATTGATATAGCGTTCACTTTTTACAGTTATTGCTTTCACTTGTACCAGGATAGCAGTGAAGATTTCTTTTTTATGGATTTCGATTAAAATTTGATAAAAATCTACAAATTTGATGTTAAGACCATATTTCAAATTTCATCTGTGCGCCTCCAAATCTTTTTTTTTAAAGTTATTTACAGTTAGACTGACAAAATTCCCCAAATGTGTTTTTAGGACTCTGGAAGATTTGAAACGTTGATATTTGTCAAAATTACGAGGTCAATTTTTTTTAAAACAATTTTTTAACAATTGTTACTTTTTCTTTGTATATACGAGAAAATAAAAATTAGCATTTTACATATCCTTTCGTAACTTTATCAATGAGATTTTAATCTTGGCTTTTGCTTTTTAACAAACATCTATGATATTGTTATCTTTTAACATGGTATTTCATATGATATTGCTTAAATATTAAAGAATGCATCACTCTCGGTAAATTGTGCTACATATATGATGCTTCTACGAATGATGTTGCATACATGCATGAGACAAAAAAAAAAAAAAAAAAAAACTTTGAAAACTATTTTTCAGGGCAGACGGATTGGCCTAGAAACTACTTAAATTGGCATGTCATTATTTTTTGGGTAGTAGGAATTCAATAAGAAATGGTTCCCAAAATCTAAAATCAATTTTTAATTAAGAATAACTAAGATGGTAACATTTTCTTTCAATGCTTTCACTGCATATTATTAAAAAAATGCATTTTTCATTATTTTAAAATTTTATAATACCAATTTTATTATCATAAAAATTTTCTCTTACTTTAAAATATTTTTTAATATAGATTAAAGTAATATATTTAATACTCTTTTTCACTGTTTTAATTATTGTGTTTGCACACATGCGTGTTTCGATAATATTAAATATTTTTAATATGTGCGTCTTATCTCTGCTTTAACTAAAACTAAATTTTTAAAAATAGTATAAGCATCTATGAATCAAGTCTAAAATATTTATTATCAAGTTACATTTTTATGAATTATAGGTTCGAATCTTTTAGATTTTTTTTTTAAAGTTTCTGGATTTTAATAAAAGGAAATATAAAAATAATCCAATCAAAGTGCTAACTTTCAATTTTATTACATCAATATAACTTTAAAACACAGGAAAAATCACGAATACTTTGTATCCTTGAAGTCACGATATTGATCTGTGATTTATTTCAATCCTGCACAAATGTCAATTTTTAGTCAGTGCTATGTTTTGTTGGCTGAAAAAATGGAAATATTTATTTCCGGGTTTTCCAATTTATTCTATTCAGTTTAAAAAACAAAATATTTTAGATTTCGTATGAAGCCATTGTTTCAATATAAAATAGCAGACAGATCGTCTTTGAATTTCTATTCCAAATATACCACATAAATGAAAAGGGCTGCATTTCGAATAAAATTCCTGGAACCTTCCACAAATGACCTTTCATTCAACAGCCGAATCACGTTCACATGGAGCATATCAAATACTTCTATATTAATTAAATTTTATAATCCATTGTTTAACTTGAAAGAAGGAAAACAGACGACACCATAGAAAAGTTTAAGATAACAAAAATTGGTTACGTGGTTAACAAAACGTGGTTACAGCTGTCGCATAACTGTGATATGTGAATTTATTTAACATCTGAATAAAATGCAAGATGACTGTCTAAAAGGTGAAAAATGAAATGAAATGAAATGAAATCTTTACAGACATTAAATTAATTCAAAGGCACAAATATATTCTTTGAATTGACTAGCGGGAGTGATTTCTCCGAGTCTTTCTAGTATACTCTTTGAATTAATTGCTTTTATATTATTCACTGCATTTTATAACTTTAAACAAGAAATTCTTATAATATTTCGTGTATCTCGGAAACGGCTCAAACGATTTGGATCAAATTTTGTATTTAAAGTTTTGCTTTTTAAGTTGTATCTTAATAGGCTATCTTTCAAGAATAAACGAGATTTTATACAAAAAACAAACAAAAAAAACCGCTTTTTATTTATAACTAATTATTAGTCTTTTCTATCTGCTCTCATGCTGACAATGTCATACAGCGCCAAGTCGTTAGTTTTGGGGGTACTTGTATTGTTGCCATAGGAAGGTAACCTATTGTACTTCACAATTTTATGAGATGGCGCTATATGACATTATCCGATTCATATCATATTGGCCCTTTTGGCGCCCCTTTTGGTGCAGCTTGGCCGAAAAGGGCTCTTGCGCCAAAAAAATCCAACTGATATTATTCGAATACGAATATATTCGGCTGACATTCAATAGTAACAATGCAATTATTGTATTAACCAACTCAAATTACATGTTAAATAAGTGCATTTGTGATTCTTCTTATTTAAATGACCAGTTCATATGTAGGTAAGATTAAAAACTATTCGTATGTAACAGTATATGATCCATATCTAAACATTTTCTCCGAAAAAACGCATTCTTACAAAAATAAAAACTGCCGAATGAACCTCGGTCACCCCGATCCTGTTATTGGTGAACAATAGCTATTAAAAAGTCTATTAGTGTGCGATCTTCAGCAATTTTTTTGGTGATTAATTGTTCGGATGTAGTTAATACAAAAGTATAGAGTTTTGGATGTTTTTTTCTCAACCGATTAAAGCCAAAATTTGACATGGAAATGCAATTTTAGCTACAAGTTCACATATCAAATTTCATAGATTTAAGACGTAACATTTATGAATTGTTGCACTTGCATGCATGCGAAAGTGCGGACCAACAAATGGTTAAACCTTTGAGAGACTTGATTCAAATTTTAAAAGGACAGCACATTTTAAATGCTAAACTTATTTACCAAATTTAACTTTCAATCTCTTTTATGGTTTGTAATTTTTGAATTCACTTGTACTGGTCAGCAGGAAACACATTTCTTTTTAATATAATTTGTTGAATATTTGATAAAAATATAGATATGAGGTGTAAAAACTTTATACCAAGTTTTATTCATCCAGCTAAAAGCCTTTTTGTGTAATTCCGTTCACAGATAGATAGGACGGACGGATAGACATAATATTAAAAATTCTTTTAAATGCAGGGAGATCTAAAATGTGGAGATTCCCCAAAATCTACAGTTCAAATTTTTTGACAGTCGCAATAATTTTCTATGCTTCATATGCGAGGAAGTAAATAAAAAAAGGAAATTTGATAGATTAAAAATGGAAAATTCTTAAACGGTTTAAACATATAACTAAATCATATTTTTTAGCGAGTAATGGTATTGCATGCTTAGAAACATTAATTCTCAATGCTTTTGGATTTTCCTTTCACATTTGTATTTCACAGGTGGCCATTGAAATATCTTGCAGGCGTTTAAACATAGCATTACGTAACCAGACTATACCAGGAAACGACTGCTCAAACAAGCTCATTATCTTATTCTACCCTATTCTTTTATGTTCTTTTGATCTAAATGAAATTAGGCTTGGTTGAGCGCATTTTATTTAAAAACAGGCATTACATAATATGTGAAAATGACATATAAACGTTGAATAAAGTCTTAAAAAATGTAATGCAACGATGTAACATAAGAACAATAAATGTTAAGGGGGTCCGGGACACATTTAAAAATTTTTTTTATTAATTAATTTAAAATTTTGAAATTTTTTGTACTGATTAACCACCTTATTAATAAGCAAAATCACAACACAAAAGTTTTCAAAAATTTTTTTAAAATTTTTTGTACTGATTAACCACCTTATTAATAAGCAAAATCACAACACAAAAGTTTTCAAAATTTTTTTTAAAATTTAAAATTTAATTTTTTTTTGAAAAAAGTGACATTGTTTTAAATTGATATAACTCAAAATATTTTTGATCAATTTTCAAAATTTTTTCATTAAATCAAACACAAATATATATTCTTTCATTTTGATTCGGCAATTTAAAAAATATTAATTAAAAAAAATTAAAAAAATTTGAATGAAAATTTTGAAAAAATCTTGGGTACTTTTTTTTAAAAAATTCATATCTTGAAAAATAATTTTTTTTTAAATTTGCTGAATCAAAATTAAAGTAAACAGTTTGAAAAGTATGTGTTTCAAATTTCAGACCTCTATCTTTATATGATCTGGACTTATATCAATTTGATCACAACAAATAATGAAAAAAAGCAACATGGTTAAAAATGCGTTTAAAGTTTAAAAATAAAATTTATAAGAATTAAAACTATTTAAATAACTTTAAAAGCTTCCAGATGCATAAGAGACACCTCCCTTCCTCACAAGTGTTTGGTTTAATTTAATTTTTGCAAGTTCAACCTTTTTCCGATATAACTTAAAAGTCTCGGTCGACTTAAATAATGCCTTTCGGAGATGTCGCGTTTGCACTTTTTTTAACATACTGAGAGACGATTGGCATGGGGAAAGGAAATCAGACTTGAACATACTTAAAGTTGAGGGTTTGATTCCCTTATTAAAATCTGTTATTCCTCTAGCCGCAGCAATGTCAACTGTAACTTTTGAACCCTTCATATTTTTGGGACAACGGGTCCAAATCGTGTTGTGCAGAGACTCATTTCTGTTTTGAGTTTCCCCTTTTGAACAACGCTATAAAAGACTATCCGAGGCCAGTCTTTGAAAAATAGGCATCATTTTCACAATTATATTTTCACGCAACGGGGTTTTTAAAGCTTTTTTATGCGCAGCAGGTTTTTGATTTGAAGCAATGGCTCGTTGATAAAAACACCAAGATTCTTTTCCAGCAGGGCAAGTCGTATGTTTTGGTTTTGAGTCTGTAGAGCTGCAGTGTTGAAGAATGGCATAAATATCCCTTTTCGTAGCTTTAACGTTGTTTTTATTTCTTATAATTGAATTACGGTAATACCTGGTAATTTTTTTTTATTGTTGCGTCACTTAGACTGCCATATTTCTTTCCACCGAGTGTAAAGCCTCTTTTCTTTTCAGCATCTACTAAATTTCTCAAAGCAGTCCCCATCCTTTTCCCAACATGATTTACGCATTCTATTTTTTGTATCGAGACTTCCTTACCATAAACATTTGAAGCTTTTAGCTCGATGAATGTTTTAGTGTCTCCATCTCCAACCAGTTCCACGTATCGAAATCCTAGTTTTTCGGAATTCTTCCATAATTTCAAAGCCATATTTACCTCCATTCCTCCAGAAGATCCAACGTAATTAACATCGCAAGATGGAGCATGACCTTTTTACCACACAGCGAATTCCGGTGAATCTTTACCTAAAGCTTCCTTCGTTTGAATACAGTGATTACAAACTTTCGATGAAACCTGGTGATCAATTACATATCCGGTCAGCACGTCGATCACACACCCCACAGCGTAATTTGACGTGTGACCTCTTTTATGCCAAGTAGCATCATAGCTTACAGCTATATCCAAAATATTAGATGAAGATTTGGATAGAAGGGCATGAACTTCTTTAACTTTTTTTAAAGTGTCTTTCTGTTGTTCTTGAAAGTTTTCTAGAGTAGAAGAATGAAAAGATTTTAAATGTCTAGTGAAAGATTTAGAATCCATGCAAGGCAAGTTCATTATACAAGAAAATTTTTCAAGTCCTGCATGTCCTTTTCCCAGTTTAGTCATAGCAACCACTGTTCTGCGATTAATATCGTATGAGCTTTTCTTATTTTCAATCACATTCGTAGAAGAGTTCTTTGAAAATTTAAAAAAACAGTTCTTGCAAGTTACATTTATATCTTGGGCCAAACCAAACTGTTTGCCAATGTGAAGTTCTAATGTATTCTGTTTGCAACAGATACAACAACAACTTAATAAAATATCATGCAATACAGACTGTTTTAAAATGATGTAATTTTCATTTACTTCTTCAGGCAAGTTTTTCTTCACTGGAGAAATTATGTTTCGCTCATCCAAACGTTTAACAACTTTGCTTTCAGCAGCTACCAAAGTATCACAATCCAAGTTTTGTTTTCGATTTTTTTTTCATGATTTCAGACCGCAAAAGTTGAGATTTCCTTTTTCTACCCATTTTAACAGCTTATGAAACCAAATAACTGCGTAAACTTTCAGAAAAAATTAGAAGAAAACAAACTTTAGAGCAGGGAACTAAAAAGCACGTTGTCTCATGAAATGTAAACACAGAGGTTCAAATAAACACTGCATCTCTTCGTTTCATTTCATTATTGAAGGAGTTGAGTTGTATACAAACTAAATCTAGGATTTAAAATAAATTCTTTAAAAATTTATTTCCAAAAAATCAAAAATTACGCTAAAACAACGCCAGGAAATGTTTGTTTACATTTAAAGAGATGAAGTTGCCATGGCAACGCCTTTTTGACAGTTGGAATTTCAAAGAAGTGGTCAACAAAAATTATGATATCTCCCGTTCTAATTAAGATAGAAACATGATTTTAATGTTATTTTAAGCAGAAACGCATGCAGGACTTTTTCAGCTAAAAAAAATTTCGAAAATTTGACGATTTATGTGTCCCGGACCCCTTTAAAGGGGGAAAAAGGAGCTGATGTTAGCACAAATAGTTTCTCGCGTTTGCATATTTTGTCTTATTTCTATCGTATCAAATTGGAAACTATTTCGAAATTACTTTCATGGTATAGTAAGGGTCTGCTTCAAAATGAAATAGATGACCAAATACTTGGAAATTATCATGCTTGGAAATATCACAAAAAAATTTCAGGACTTCCGCTAAATTTATTTTTATGGGTGCGTTTGTGTGCATTAGAGCAAAATTTTCTAAAAAAATTGCTTTCATTGAATTATAATTTAGTATTTTTTATAATTTAAGGCTCGGCATACAATTTGTGAATAATTCATAATAGTTGTGTGCTTATAAATAGCTAATTTCTGATTCGTTCTGAAATAGTTATATATCATAATCAAAAATACTTTAATGACGTAATGATTTATATTTGTGTCATTTCAATCAATGAATATGCTGGTGAAAGGAATTATGAAATCTAAATTTTGAAACGGTACTGGAGTTTTAGTGCATAAAATTTGTGAATAATTCATAATAGTCATATTTTTGTAAATGTGCAGAGTGACCCCATTAAACGAGGACCAAAAGCTAATTTCCGATTCGTTTTGAGAAAATCGTCATCGAAAATGCTTTAATAACGTAACGAGCTATATTTGTGTCATTTAAGTCAATAAATATGCAATTGAAAAAAAAATTACTAAATCTGTACTTTGGAGTTTTTAGTCACATTTAGAAAAATATCCCAATAAATAAATTATACCAAAATTTCAAATTAAAAGTATTATATACGTTGTTATTAGGGACTGCAATACCGGACCAAAATTTCAATACCGGTATTCGGTATTTTTTAAATCTTAATACCGGGATACCGGTTTTAATACCGATATTAGAAATTTTGGAAAAAGAAAGAAAACGCAGGTGTTTCTTTTTTTTATTTGCCAGTTTTGTTAGAGAGTGTAAATATCACAAAAAAATAATTTAACTTATAAATTATAGCAGTATATAATCACAAAAAAGTAAAGAGACATCTTATTTATTTAAATCACAAAAAAAGTGTAAATATCACTATTCAGTTTGTGGTACTATTACAAATTTTTGAAATGTGATCTAAAAAAACATAATGCATCAATTGTACTGTCATTAAACCTGAAGAGTAATTTTATGTAAAAATTACCAGGTGTCGAAAACGCTCTTTCGGCATCTACGCTAGTTGGTGGTACTGTTAGCAAGGCGCGATATACTTTTTCCAAGTATTTATCTCTAAATCCCTCATCTTCAAATAAATCAATTTCTAGTCGGATGGTTTTAGATATAGCTGATTTCTGTATTGTATTTTGGTTCGTTGAAATTTTTTTATTTATCGCTAATTCTAATTTTTGTTCAAGAGACAATTCCTTTTCACTATCGACAATAGTGACATCATAATCTTCGATAATTAAACCGAATTCTGATTATGGATAGGTTCGTGGGAAAAAATTTTTAAGAAACTTTACTCTAACTTAATCAGATTTGAATTGGTTCTTTTCTTTTCTTCTTTTCATTTTCATTTTTAAAATCATTAGAATTATGTAAATACCATAAGACATTTTCTATTTCGGTATACCTTTCTTTCAGTGACTGCAACAAGAAATTTATTGTTGCATTAGCTGTTAATAAATTAGAATCTCTCCCACATAAAGCCACAATAGTCAGTTTTATTGCAAGTAGAGCTGATATAGTTCTGGATATTAAGTCGAATTCGATATCTGAAAAATTAATTTACAGGTTTAAGTCTATTATTGCTTTTTGGATTGGATTTCTCAGTTTCAAAAATCGTTCCATCATTAGGAGTAAACTGTTCCAACGTGTTTTAGAATCTAATATTAACATATATTCTGTTTTATTTTTAGTTAGTATATATTTTAGTATTATATCCTTTTTATAGGGAAACGTTTAAATATTTTAACAATTTTTCGAACTTTATAAATTATAGGAAGCAATTCTTAATAGGTTAATGTTTCATCCTCATTAGCAATATCTTCTTCAACGATTACATTGTCATTATCTTCATTGTCAATATCACTCTCACCTTACTCTTTTAAAAGTTGGAATCCAAAGTTTCTTTATCCACAGTATTTGGATTCTTCTGTTCTTTATATTTTTGGTATAATACATCTATTACTTCTAATTAAATTCCATGTGCATAGCACAACTGCTGATTTGCACCAATCAACTTTCCAACTTTTTTCTTAATTGTTGCTCCATCAGTCGTTATGGATACAATATTTTCTTTCAGGGATAATCCATGTTTTGCTCATTTAGATTTAAGCAATTAATTAAACCATTAATTAGTTAATTAATTTCGCCCGTAAGGGAGACATAAAAACAAAAACGTATACTATATTGCTATGTTAGCGATACCTGAACATATAGTGGAGACAATTTTAAAAATTTCTAGTAAATACCGAAAAACCGGTATTTAAACTTGTGAATACCGGTATTACAAAATTGTACAAATGGCTCAAAATACCGGTATTGCAATCCCTAGTTGTGATGAAATCACAGCTTAAAAAGTAGAACGAAAGAAATATATAAAAACAAATTTTAAAAACACTTATCATTTTATGAAACTAACACTATCGCGTTAATTCTCTACAGTTTCATTTCTCTAAAAAGGACTGTAGTTAGGTGACACTAGCCATTCACTATTGTGAGACAGAGAACTGGTTCATGTTGGTAAAACTATTTTGATTTCTTTTCTAAGTTTTAGAAGCATTGCAAAATTCGACCAATTTTGAAAAAAAAAATACAGATAAAGAGAAAAACAGTTTAGTCCAACGGTTGATAAGTGTTTTTTAAAGTTTTAAACTAGAAGAAATGGATATATTTCTAAATACTGAATTGTCATTCTTGCATGGTGGATTAAATTTGTTAACACTGTATAACTGATTCTCGCCAAAGAAAGCCAACTACAGGTCTTGTTGAAACAGAAAAGTAAAAACTACAACGGTTTTATAATTTGATTTCTCGCCAAAGAAGCAAGGCCGACCAGTGGTTTTTGTAGGTTGCATTTCTCTTGATATTTGTGTAGCTTTAGAAGTATACTCACCTGAGAACTACGATCAGCACTGATCATTGAACTTTTAAAAATAATCCTCGGTGTAAGTAAATAAAACGGATTTTGGCAAAATTTGAAAGTCTCATTCAACAGTGACGGATAAATTTTGAACTCCACCAACTTGCAGTCATCTTTGGAGATGTCTTTTTAATTGTAAGTAGTAATGCTATCTCTAGAACTAGAAAGGGTGCTATCCCAGAGAATGTCTTGCATGGCAGTTGTGTATAATAATTAAGAAATATTAACCTTTGGCATGAATTTGATATTTTTAATGAATGTATCATGGAAACCTTGCCGAGTTATTTGGCGATTGACCCCTGGGGTATAGTTAATAGTATCAGAAAATCAAATTTGTGTTTTAGATGCTTATTTCCCAAACGGTTGAAACAAAAAATTTGACCCAAAACTAAACTTGTAGTCATAAAATCTCAAATTTGATGCATTTAAATAATTCCGTTTTTGAGTTAACGCTTTTACATTTTTCTGAAAGTACAAGCCGACAAATAATCAAGCACTTGCTGATTTTGTCTCAAACTTTTATAGGTATCAAATCCACAAAAGTTAATTTTGGGAAATGAATTTTATTCATGTAACTCTCTTCGTTTTGTAGTTATCGTGTTAAATTATATTCGAAAAACAGGACAGACATCCTCTGCACAGATTTTGTTCAAAAATTGATAGAAATTTGGTATAAAGATCGAATACCGAATTTCATTCATTTAGCTCAAAGCTTTTTTGAGTTACCTTTGTCACAGACAGATGGAGATTTTCCAAAAGGGTGTTTTTTGAACTCAGGGAGCTCTAAAATGTGAAGATTTACAAAATGTCGAGTTCAAATTTGGTGACGGTTACTATACTTTCTCTAAACTACGTATACGAGAAACTAAAAAGGTTTCATTCTTTCATATTGTAACGCATGCTCACAAAATGTTCAGGATCAAGGATTCTAGATGTATATCTTATATAAGAGGCATGCAACATTCAAATAAAATAATATATAGCAAAACATGATTAATAGTTCAAAGTTTATCATTCATATATCTGCAATAAATATTTAATAATTTTTTAATTCTGTTATAAATTAATCATATATGGTATGTAATTCCTTTTTATTCCTTAAATTCTATTACAAATAGAATTTAACTACTTCAAAGAATCGTATATTTAGCAGGAAACCAACTGTGGAAGTTTAAAAAATAAATCTTCAAGGTTATTAAAAATGTTTCATAATTTTCGAATTCACATTTAAAAGTAATGTAGTAAATGTAAATGTAAAAGTAATGTAGTAAATGTAAATGTAAAAGTAATGTAGTAAATGTAAATGTAAAAGTAATGTAGTAAATGTAAATGTAAAAGTAATGTAGTAAATGTAAATGTAAAAGTAATGTAGTAAATGTAAATGTAAAAGTAATGTAGTAAATGTAAAAGTTGTAATGCTAACAATGTTATTAAGTGCCATTTATAGAAATAATTGGAAAAAAATGAAATTTGAAGAAGTACATTTTAAAATATTTTGAGATAAAATTATTTTTAAAAATTATTAAATTTGAAATAAAACTTGACATTAAAAGAGAAACGGCAAAAAAAAAAAAATCAAACAAAATTATTTTTTCCCAAGTAAGAAATTAAATGTAATCATCTTAAATATTTCTACAGAATTCTGAAACTTTTAAAAATGATTCTACTCAAAACGCGCAAAAACTCATAACGACGGTTTTTTTCGTATAACTTATCAAAAGAAGTAGGATGACGAATAAGAAATTTTATCGAAAACCCATGATATTATGCAGCTGGCAATATTAAACACATTATTGGGAACATCTGTTTACATAAGGCAGTTGCATGTATGCAAATATCTTTCTTCTGAAAATCAGTTCGAATGTTCTGATGGTTTTTTTTCGGTACAATGCAATTCCATTTGCTTAAAGCTGAATGGTGTTAGACCTTCTTGGCTTTACATATTAAGATAAATATCTAATCCTGGATTATAATGGACATAGAATTTACAACAAAAATTCGAGAGAGGAAAACAGGTAAGATGTTTTTTTTTTCTTTTTAATGGAAAGTTGTATTTATAAGCAGGAATGTTGTTTGTACATTAATTATAATCGGTGGAATATTTTGAAGTGTATAATGATGCAAGTAAGATACTAGCTTGAAAAAAATTGGAAATGCTCTGAAAACAGACAAAAATTTGTTTCTTGTTATTGTGCAGGATCATCGGATGGTAAATTTTAATTGATGTTTTATTATTTTATATTTTGTTAAATATTTTTGAAAGTTTAATGACTATTTTAATACATAATTTCAGAACTATATAGATGTAGAATATCATTCAATAGATTTCAGATAGCAAAACATCTTGATTTTCTTATAAAACAGTTGCTTAAATATTTAAATTTGAAATTAAGTTATTTAAATGATCAGAGTAATCACGCATTCATAACATAGAATTTATGCTAATTCGTCTTTTGTCATTTGTTGCTGATGAGTTTCAGAGTTTTCTATATATAATTTTTGAATAAGGGTTTTGTAATGTAGCTGATATTTTGCCTCATTCTGATACATTTTATTTATATATTTTTGATTTCTATTATAATCTATTATTGGTGAAGACAATCATTTTTTTAATGTTCGTTTATCTATAATAATAGAAATTTTTAATTCAATCTTAGCGATGCTTACATTTGCGAGCTCATCAATTTAATATTAATTAAACTGATATTATATTAAGTGCATATTAATTTAATTAAGCTCTATTAATATCCAAAATAAAAGGAGAGTGGAAAAATTAAGTATGACATTCCACCTGTAAACGTATTACTGTAAGAGTTAAAAAATGGAGATTTTATAATGCCATATACCGCAATGAGAGTTAATTAAGTTGGAATAGAAAGAATTAATTTTGGTAATCCTGTTGAAACCGTTAAAGATGAAAAATTCAAAAGTTGAAAGAATGAAAAAGATTTTAATCAGATATTTGAAATCTAAACGACGAGAAAACATAGATTTTTTATATAATCATAATCATAATCTTCTCCTTTAATCTTTATTTAATAAGATCTTTAGTTTGAACCTTAAGAGAACTGAAGGGAATCTATGGAGGATTTGGATCAGTAGACTAGATACTTTATTTAAAAAACGTTAGATTAATAAATAAAACAAACAAACGCTCTTTAATTTTAAATATATTTTTATATATGCCATTTGTATAATAAATATTCGTTTAAGGATTTGTATTTTTATAAAAAAAATCTGTGCAATCATATTTTTGACTGTAAATGCAAAAATGAAATTAATGTTAAATGCAATCATAAGAGTAACGAGAAGATTAAAACATCTCAATCATTTGTCCTTTTCTCAATTATTTCTTACTTTATTAAACAAGTGTCTATTTATATCTGCGTTATTCCTATTATTCTAGAAATGTAAAATGGCTGTATTTTAGAAGAGATTGATAGGTTTACGTATAGATAAAGAATAATAAACTGCATACTAATGCAGTGAATCTGTGAAAAAAACTTTTATACACCTGTAAAATCTATATAATAATTTTAATTATTTCCCTCAATGCATTTAACATCAATTTTGAAACGGTGTACCCCTTTAGAAGTACTTAGGTAGCTGAAAATTAGGAAAATTAAAAATACAATAATATCTATCTGAATAATTTTAGTCAATAGAATTTGAAACTCAAGTGCTGAAGTTTAAAAATAACTGAATTCTTTTTAATTCCTTTTTAAAATTTTCATTTTTTTTCTGTTTTGACTATTAATTCTAGTCATTAAAATGTATTAATAGTTTATAAGAAAATTCCTATCTTATTTGCTTACCTTAACATTATGTTAGTTGGAAATTTTCGCGATATATTTCGGGAAATGTAATGATGAAGTTGAATTACTTATTTTCCAGAATTTTATTATAATTGGAATGAAAGAATCTTTTAATTTATAAATAAATCAAAATGTTCATTTTATTTTATGCATTGACGTACATCATTTACATATTTTTTAGCTTTTTAAAATTAATTCTGCATTACTTATAAAGTAATTGGAAAATTATATTCTTGACATGAGGATTAAAAATCTTTAAAAAGAAATTTTAATGAGGTAATTAAAGTTTTCATTTAAATAATTTTCAATACAAAATATAATTGAAAAATAATTTTTGAAATTACTTTTCCTATATTGCTTACAAATTATTTTCCTACAGGTATAAATAACTTTTGTTGAAAGTAAAAAAAAATAAAGTAATGCACAAATGAATGAAAGAATATCAAGGTCACCTATGTCATTTGCATAAGCGGTGATTTATAAATCATGCATTTGCGCAATGCTTAAATAATGCTATAAATGATTAAAGGGCAAGTTATTTTCCAGTGATGTTTGGTATAGGGACATGTTTTCGCTTTTATGACTGTCACTGACCCGTATTATTTATGTTTCATCATGAAGATTTTGAACTAAGCATTGCAGTTGTTGTAAAACTTCGGCGACATTGTTCCTGCGAGCAAAGGAGATGATTGGGTTTTACTACCTTTACAAAGGATCCTTGACACAGATGATTTCTGTGTTTTCGAACTTGCTTGAAAATTTTAACTACTGTGATGGTTTTAGGATGCGAGCAATTGTTTTATTGTTGTCTTAGGAACATATAGTTATATTAAACGTTATGTTCAGTCATAAATAATAATAAAAAATTAAATAAGCCATTTATTTATTCTTTGCCTTTTCACTTCCTCGTATATAAAGAAAGTATAGTGTATTGTAATCGACAAAAATTTGAATGTGATGTTTTAACAAATCTCTACGTTTTAGATTATCTGAGTTCGAGAAATATGTTTTTTTTAAATTATGTCTGTATATGAGCATGATAACTCAAAAAAAAAAAAAATGCTTTGAGCTAAATAAATGACATTCGGTATGTGAACTGTAGAAGAAATTTGCAGATTTCTTTAAAGTTTTGAATGAAATTATTCAGATTCAGTATCTGGTTTGCTATTCAAGTACGAGTGAACTCGTTAAGTACGAAACCTAAAACGCTTGAGAAATAAAATTTGGTTCTTAAATTTAGTATCTAAAAGTGCAGATTTTTATCAAATTTTGAACTAAATCTATCAAAGGGTTGATCGTTTGTAGTTTGTAATTTCGCATACATGTAAACATCATAACTCTCAAACACATTGACTTAAAATCATTGAAATTTGGTATATGATCTTGTGATTGCAACTGTAGTTCCATCTCAATTTTTTTTTCAATCTCTCGAGTAACAGGGAATTACAGTATACATATTTACACGATAGATTCAGTAAAATTGCTAGATTCACACCAAAGATCTGTATTTCGTAACTATAGTTTGCTAATGCCTATCGATGCAACCGATTTTATTCTGGTGTAGGATGATGAAACATTTATTGGTGAATATGCGAGAAAGTATGGGGAGACCATTTCCACTTCATTTTTGAATTTGCTTTTGATGTTGATGTAAATGGGAAATAATTCGAGTGTAGGATGATGAAACTTTTATTGGTGAATATGCGAGAAAGTATGGGGAGACCATTTCCACTTCATTTTTGAATTTGCTTTTGATGTTGATGTAAATGGGAAATAATTCGGGTGTAGGATGATGAAACTTTTATTGGTGAATATGCGAGAAAGTATGGGGAGACCATTTCCACTTCATTTTTGAATTTGCTTTTGATGTTGATGTAAATGGAAAATAATTCGGGTGTAGGATGATGAAACTTTTATTGGTGAATATGCGAGAAAGTATGGGGAGACCATTTCCACTTCATTTTTGAATTTGCTTTTGATGTTGATGTAAATGGGAAATAATTCGAGTGTAGGATGATGAAACTTTTATTGGTGAATATGCGAGAAAGTATGGGGAGACCATTTCCACTTCATTTTTGAATTTGCTTTTGATGTTGATGTAAATGGAAAATAATTCGGGTGTAGGATGATGAAACTTTTATTGGTGAATATGTGAGAAAGTATGGGGAGACCATTTCCACTTCATTTTTGAATTTGCTTTTGATGTTGATGTAAATGGGAAATAATTCGAGTGTAGGATGATGAAACTTTTATTGGTGAATATGCGAGAAAGTATGGGGAGACCATTTCCACTTCATTTTTGAATTTGCTTTTGATGTTGATGTAAATGGGAAATAATTCGAGTGTAGGATGATGAAACTTTTATTGGTGAATATGTGAGAAAGTATGGGGAGACCATTTCCACTTCATTTTTGAATTTGCTTTTGATGTTGATGTAAATGGAAAACAATGAAATAATAATGAGTGAATGATGAATAATTTTTTAATGATTTATAATGAATAATGATATTTCCTAATGCTTCTGTTATATGTAATTTCATAATTTATATTTATATTATCCTTATAGACAACAGACCGAAAGTTTTCAAGTAATATTTTCAATTTTCGAATCACTGATATTATGCAAACAAAAGCGATATGAATTATTTCCTTGAGAATTATAAGGTTGAGAAAATTTTGATTAGTTCACTTACAAAACATTAAAATCATGCAACATTGTATGCTTTCACTCGAATTTCCTCCTTATTCATTGTGATAAGCCATATTAATTTAAACCGATTACAAAGGGAGAGGCAACATAAAATCGAACTATGTATTTAAGAAGGTAATAACTCGCATGAAAATAACACGTGAAGTTGAAGCGTGGTATGCGACTCAAAATAGAATCTTATATAAAGACTTAATACTAATTCCGTGAAACACAAATAACGGTTTTTGAATTATGCAACGAAAGAAGAAAAATAGTCATCTTTCAAGTGGTGCGATATTGCATATTTCTTGGGCAAAGACGCTGATCGTAATCGGTTTATTTCTCGAAAGTGTGAATAAACTGTGATTCACAAACTCGTGTGCCCCTTTCTATTCATTCTCTTCTCGTTACATCAGCTGTAGTGATGTTTTTCATGAATATTTTTAAATCAAATAATATTTTTTGAATCTTTGATTTAAAAGCCTTAAATAGTTGGTTTTACACAGAACTTTTAAATTAATCCTATTTGGATGTATTGCTTTCAAGAAAGCTTGAAATCGAACCCGGCTGTTTAAATCTATGATACGAGGCAGAAAATGATGCCAGTTTGTTTTATCAGGTTTTCACAATATGAGATCTTACAGAGATCAATGACCTTTCTTAATGCTATGCTTATCATTATTTCAGAATAATAAATTTCAGATTTAATTTCTAGACTTTGCACATTTGCCTTCAACATTATGTGGAATACAAAAAAGGGAAAAATATTCCTCTACAAAAAATAAAAAGAATTGAAATAGTATTTAAAATATACCTTTTCATTCTTGTGTTTTGACAGAAATGTAGATGATTCTAGTTTGTTTTTTGTCGTTTTTTTGGAAAAAGCAAAAATCACATTTAGAATACATTATAGAAGAGATAAGATTATTTTTAAATATAATTTTCATCATTTATTTAAAATTAAATATTAACATATAATTACTATAATACTGGTAGTATTGAATTTTTCAAATATTTTTTAAGCATATCTAAATTTAAACAACATACAGTGCACTCCGAAGTATCCGACCTAAAGTGGCGGGCAGACTGGCCGGATAACAAAATAGCCGGGTAGGCTGGAACTCTATAAATTCATTTCTTTGCTCACCAATACCAGGCGACAAAATTTTTATATCTAAGCTGACTGTTAAAATAAGTATTTTCTCACTTCTTATTGAGTACTCAGCCCTTCCTTTATCTCAAGTCACGTAGAATGTGAACACGGCCTCTATACTGGTAATTTATATATGTTTATATACTGCACTGCACGTTTCAAGAATTTATTAGAGAAAAAGTAAGTTAAAGGATATAAACTGTATACAATTTAATATATATTCTATAATGCCCAACTTAAATGGAAAATACATAAACAAAACGTTGGCAAAAATCGCAGGACTATTTCTTAAAAAAAGTTGTCTTAAATTGATTTTTTTTTCTCTGATAAATGATTACACATATATGAAAAGGTAATCTTAAGATAAGAGACAAAACTTATAGTTTTTAGGTTTTGAAAAAGTCCTTAATAGATAATTTAATAGACGACTGACTTGCCTTCTCATTTAATTACGATAAAAGAAAACTAGGCCTGATAGTACGGAAGTCAGATAATCGTAAACCGGATACTCGGGAGTGTTCTTTAATTGTATTTAATATTGGTAGTTTTAATTATTTCATATACTTCTCTTTTAAACTCTTCTAATTATATTTAGCTGACATCATATGCAAATATTCAATTAAATTCAAATGATTAAAATAAAGAAAAGTGATTGTAGCTATAATGATCAGGATGTCTAATGACTAATTATTTGATACTCATTATTTCTATTTGGGGAATACGCTTTATAAATATTCAACATTATTAGCCACTGCTATCATTGTTAAAAGACGCTTTTCAAACAATAGATTTTAAATTAATATTGCAAAACACATTTTAAGGATGTTTCGAACAATTTATAGTCTAAAAATGTCATACATTGGGTTATGTAATAATTCATGAGCCTTTTCTAAATTTATTTTTAATTTTCGAGTTTATTAAAAAAAATTTTTCTAATGGTTTGATAAAGACGTTGCTTTATCTCTCGTCATTATTCCATCTTTTTTTTTTTTAATGATCGGCAAATACACAAAAACATAAATAAAAATTAAAATACATTATCTAATGGGGAATTATTTCTTTTTCCAAATAATACAAATATTTTTTCCAATGCGTTTTCTTATTGCATTTCTAAATTTTGAAAAATAAGCAAATACTTATGAATCGTCACTCAATCGAATGGTGTGAGTCAATATACGTTTACATTCAAATGCATTTCAATATATATTTCAATAATGAACATTATAATTAATATTTTAATTTATATCGCTGTAAAGAATTTTATAATTACAGAATTATTAATATACTTTTATGAGGAAAATTTTAATGTAACCGAAAATGTTTTAATAATTTACTTTCTTAATTCTCGTAACTTACAATTAAATATTTATTATTTACGAAATGCTTAGAATATTTCAACAAATTCAGCTTCGATTTCTACGAAATGTGAATTTTGCAGTAAAAAAAATTTCAATAAAAACTGGAAGCCCAGATTTAAGTCTCTTGTATTAAAAATACGTAAAAAAACATTGATGTTGTTATTCGTTGAAATAAATGTTTATTTTTCATAATTCTTCTTTCATTTCAAATTGCGTAAATCGAATCCTCCGGCGTTAAATCTCTCACGTTTAGAAATCTTCGAAAATTCTGACGGCAGGGGTCATGATCCATGTTTCTTGTATTTAGGACAAACGGATGCACTTATGCACTTTACTTTCTCCCAATCACTTTTGAGTTGTGCAATGGGTTACGCAGCATCCTTTTTACTAGATGCTAAAAGCAATGTTCCTAAAAAAATTTCTTTTCAGCACAAACATTTCGAAATACATTTTAAAATCTGCATAGGAGAATAGCTTTTTATTCCGAAATCATTAGCTTCCTTTAATTGATGAATGATTATAACTCAGTAAAAAAGACAAATGGGCAAACTTTGAAATTTGCTGGAGATATGGAGACAATGGTGGGTTATTTGATAATTATCGCAAGACCTTTTAGAAAAGGTTCAAATTTAAAAGAAGTCATTGAAATGTTGAAAAATTACAAAAAGAAGACTGGAAGATATATGTATTATATTCGACAGCTGTTTTTTTTTCCCTTACAAATTGATTCATCCACTTCTGTTACGTACTCTGTTAAATCGGAAATAAATGTATCAAAATAGTCATTTTTGGATGATAGGTTCTAAAATAAAATCTAACTAGTGTTTAAGAAATTTTTTTTGCAATTATATAATTAAAAATAACACTGATTAATTAGGAATTTCTTTTTATTATATCATTTTTCCGGATTGTTTGTCTGGCTATTTTAATCAAATTAATGGTAAACAATGAAAGTTATTTTATGCATTTTTAAGAAATATTCAAATGCGATGCGAATGCTTAAAATTAATTTTTAAAGAATTAACAGTGGTAGCTAACCCCACTTGTTCTAATATATCTTCGAATTTCTTGAAATAAGGTTTCATGATAAAGAAATGCAATATATTTAGTAAGTTATAGCGATCTTGGTTAGTTTAGTTGTATTGAAATCCCGTTTTAAAGCAACACTAGGGCTATTTTGCAACAGACCTCGTAGTTTTGAACCGTGATCAGATGACGAGGGTGACACCTGAGCTGGCACCTCCCTCTCCAAACTTCCACATCACACAAGTGGGAGGAAATTTGTCCCCGATGGATTTAATATGCACCAGACCCGCTTACACGACGGTTCTTCGGCGGAATTGGGTCTCGAATCTCAAACCCTTCGGTTCTGAAGCCGAGACTTTACCACCAGGCCACTAGGGGCCTCTATAGCGATCTTGGAGTAGTTAGATAATATATCAGGTAGATTGTATCTTTGCTCTAAACAAAGTCGTTTGCTTCCTGAAAATTCTTTAAGTAAAAATGGTTTAGAAAAGTATTTTACCCAGGAAAATTTCCTACCTCAAACATTTCCAACGAAAAATTTTTAACTAAAGATTATCGATTATAGGACTATCGATTCTTGAATAAAGCTGATTAATAGCAAATAAAGATTATATTATCTGTAATTTTGTTTATCGGATTCATGCCCGCTTGTATGGTGTGGGGAGAAGGAGGGGGGTGCCATCTCGGGTATCGTCCTCGTCATCTGACCGTGATTCAAAATTACGAGGTCCGTTCCAAAACAGCCCTTAGGTTGCTTTAAAACGGGACGTTAATATTACTGAACTAAACTAAGCATCCGATTCATGTTTCTCTGCAATTCCATGTTTCAAATTTTAACTCACGAGTTTGCCTAAAGACAGCCTCAAATAGCTAACTTTTCAATTAAGGTCGACAGAAATCCCAATTAAATAAGCAGCTTATATTTTTCAATTGTAAGACAACGTTAAAACATTTACGCCCTCCTCCTTTATGTCCTCCAACACCTGCGTAAAATTTAAAAAAAAAAAAAATGAAAGGATCAATAATTTAATTTCTATTTTTTGAATTAATATTAAAACGAATTCGCTGTAGTGGATTTTCAATTACAGTGAATTCACAACTATATAAAATCAGCCAAGAAATCGGCGAAGTATACAATCGATTCAAGCTCATGTGATATAACCGGTAGTTTCCGTGCCAAAATTAATTTATTGCATCTTTGCCGAGAGAAAGGATACAAGGCCATTGTTCGGCGAAAGAAAATATCAGATGGCATGGTTGTATGTCAGGTGGCATGTAAATTATTTTTGTCACATGACAAAACTATTACATCAACTTTATTTATGAACAACATTCTATTTTTTTAATCATAATATCTGGAAGAACCAAGTTTCACTCGACAGGTGTTTTGTAAAATCATGTTCTTTTGGAGAAAATATTTAGATGCAATCACATGCTGATTACATATGAATATGTTTCAATCTTATCTACACATATGAAGTGGCCATTTAAATAAATAAAAAACAGCCATGAATGCACTTAGTTTAACATGATGCTCAAAACAATCTGCTATATTTACAGTATTCATGTTACAATTCATCTATTATTACTTATATTTTTGAACTTGCACTCAGTTCTTCCACGGTGAAATCGGGTTCGCGATAGTGCTATATGACATTGCCAGCATGATAGCAGATAGAAAGAGGCTCTAGTAGTTAGTTATAAAAAAAAAGTTTTTGTGAAAAATTGTATTCTTTTTTTTATGAAGTCACCTATATAAATTTGAAAAGCAAAAATATTATATATATATATGTCACCGTTAAAGTATATAATGCAGTTATTTCATAGAATACCTAGTTATTCCATGAAATAACTGATCGTGTCCGTTAAAGTGTGTAATATGTTATTAATTTGACACTTTAACTAGTTATTCTATGAAATAACTAGGTATTCTATAAATTAACTAATGAGAGACAGTTAAAGTGTAAAATAAACAATTTATCTAAAATGAAATTAAACTAATGATAGACAACTAAAATGAAAAAGAAGCAATTTATCTAATTTATGCAGCGTATAAATGGTATTTATGGAAATGTACCATAAAATCATTTGTTACAACAAGGATTACTAAAATGACACTTGGAATTACAAAGAACATTATTTCTAAAACAAAAACATTTTTTATTTCTAAAACAAACAAACAAAAACATAAATGCAGTGAGGGTGGAAGGTAAATGTATTTGTCGTGCGAGATATATGATATAGATTATTTTACACTTTAACGGGCTGCAGATCGTTATTCTATGAAATAACTAGTTAAACCATGAAATGCAAGAGTTTACACTTTAACGGACAAGATCAGTTATTTCATGGAATAACTAGGTATTCTATAAAATAACAGATTTCATACTTTAACTGTAATATATATAAATATATAAGTTAAAAAAAAGCGAGACTAAAACCGAGAACCCGCAACGCACGTGTCACTAGTATTGTCCTGATCACTATATTGCATTGCCCACTTTTCGAAGCGGAAGTTGAATATATTTATATTTAGTTATTAATTATTTATTATTATTTAGTTATTATTATATTATTATTACATAATATATTAATTATAAAAAGTGTTTTGTGTGTATAATCTCACTTTTTTAGGAAAGACGCATATTGAGATCAACTTAAAAAGCATACCTTATATAAATAGAAAATTTAATCCAAATGGTTAGAACCGTTACTGAGATACACGAAATATATGTATAATATAAAGAATTACTCGTTTAAAGATATAAGATAAAATTCATTTTATTCATCATACTTCTTATTAACTGATGAAATAATGAAAAATAATTATTTCTTTGAAACAAAAGAGCCGGAAATAATTTTTAAAATTTCAAATATTGAAAAAGAAAGGCGTAGTTTGTTCAGTTCCGCGAACTTTATTGCCGGATGAATTTCCAGAGCTTCATTATGTAAAACACAGAAATCGCTTTGCTCCTCCGAACGTGCAGCGAACATCATTAACTGCACACAGCCTAAGGCTTTCGCCCAACAGGTTTCGTTTTCGGGGAGGGAAAAAAAAGGTTTGTTCTTTTTCATTTTTCCCTGGTTGGGTATTCTCTGGAGTTGCGCAAAGCAACAGAAGCACTAGGTGTATTGTATTTTGGTTGTCATTTTTCTTTTTTCGTAATGGTCGGCCTGTATTAGAATACGGAATTACGACCACGACGGTTTGTTGTGCTTCGTGGTGTTGTCGGACAGCATCATACGGATTTGGATGTTGCTTTAAGCCGGGGATCTACTGAAACGGGTAGGTCTTGAAACGTTATTGATATTCAATTTGCGATAAAAGTTTATAATATTTTAAAAAAATAATTATTAAATTAAATGAGTGCAAATGTATATATATTTGATGTTTTTTAAATAAAAAAAATCTGGTGTTGCAATTTGTTTTTTACAATTATAAATGGTTTTGTGAATACCGTACCACGGATTGACTAAATTAAATTAAGATTTGCAATTTTTATCAGTAATTTTTTAGCTATTGCTAGCTTAAATTTTAATTTGGCAGTTTTGTTCATAAATATTAAATTAAATACGAGTATTAATTTCTATACTTTCTCCTAGTGTCCATTAAAAAAAATGTAGCGAATAATTAAAAAATTTTTTTGAACATTTTGCAATTTCTAAAATTTTTTCGAAAATAAAACAGTATTTTTGCATTAATTTTTACTTAAAATTGGATTAATTTCTGAAGTTTTTGTCAGAAAATAATTGAAAAAAAATGCGACATTTAAAATACTGAAAAGGCGTAGTTAGTTCAGTTCTATTAATTTTATTACAAGATTTCCTAAAACTTTATTATGTATAAATATAAATCTTGTATATATTTTTTAAAATTTAAAAATATTATGCAGTTTTTCCCGGTAATTTTTGTATGACCATAACATAATTTCTAAAAACATTTTAATTTTTTCCCCTCCAAATTGAATATAACACTTCTATTAGGATTTGCAATGCACTCATGTCCTTGTATATCCATATGAGTATATATTAACTCACAATATTCTAGAAATAATATAGAAAACTATGATAGGCTTTATTTCGGATTAGGTGCAACTTTTTTGGGTAAATATATCACAAATATTGTTCATCATTACAATATTCTTGAAATTCAGGCACATGATTTTAAATAGTAGAAATAAAGTAAATTGTTTAAATAGAAATTAATATTTTTTTCAGAATTTTGGAAACAGATGGGAATTCGAAATTAAATTATGTATTGTATTTATATTAAATGAAAGCATTTAAATTATCAACCAAAATGGATTTCAATACTGAGTTAAATTTTCAGTCCGTCACTACATTTTTTATCTAATATTCAATGACGTAGTTTTCCTTTTAAAATGTGCAAATCTTTTTTTCTTTAATTTTAGTATTTTAAAAATTTGTAATAAATAAATGATTTATAAAGTAATAAATAAATAATTTATTTATTAATTTTTAGTATTTAAATCGAAAAAATGCTGGAAATAAAAATTATTATATCCCTTGCATTAAATTAAAAAAAATGTTGCCAAAAAAGTTTATTTTTTATTTATGTTTTGTATAATTGAAACTGGAATATTTTTGCACGCATAGCCTTAGAAATTGGCATAAAAATAGGCATAAAATTGGCATTAAATTATATTTTTATTAGAACCGATAAAGATTTAAAGAAAAAAAAATGGAGATTTAATTTTTTTTTCTTACAAAAAGAAGCAATTTGCCTATTAATTTTTATTGTTTAAAGACAAAAACAGAATGTTAAACCTCAATCAGTGTTCTATTTAACATTTTCGCCTGCTCATTTTTTCCTACATTGTTTAAATACTAATAGGAAATTCTTTTGAGAATTGTAAGAAGGGAACAAAAACATTCAACTGTAAAAATTAATATATAAGTTACTTGTCATTAAATAACCAATCCAATTTAAATATTTTACGGGATTAATTAAATAGGAAAAAGAAATGTCTGAAAACATTAGTTTGATGGTGACAGTACAGCAAATAAGAAGAACAATTGAAAATTCATCCTGTTATAATGAGGTATAGCTGAATAACTAAGACTTCCGTAAACTCTAGCTTTAGTTAGAAAGATAAAAAATGACGCATTTAAACATTGAATTATTTTAGATTACATAATAAACCTCTATTATAAAATTGTAATGAATATAAATAGAGAAATTGATACTGAATGAAAAAGAAAAGTTTAACCTGCTGAAATATTTCTTAATCCAACATTTGTTTAAAAATCATACAAAATATGCGTATGATTTTTGAGTTTGATGTATAAGGACCAATTTAAAATGTGTCGCTTTTATTTCAAATCTTGACTTTTAGTGTATTAATAAAAAATTAAAATCGGATAGTGTATTCAACAATTTTGGATATTTCGTATATTTAAAAATTATATTTTATTAATTCTTTAATAAAATATAATTTTATTAAAGAATAAATAAATACTGTGAAATAGATAGTGTAATTTTTTTTTCTTTTCAATATTTAATTACAACTTTTTTAAATGTACTTAATGTAGTTATTTTAATATTTAACACTTAATTAATACTAAATGTTTAACATAGGCTTATTACTTTTTTTCACTCGTGAAATTTCAGATTAAATCATGATTTTTAGAATTAAATATGAATTTCATCGAAAATTACTAACCATTAAATTATTTAATTTGTTTCAGAAATCATATGGATAATTTCTATTTATTATAAATATAGTAATATTATATTCAGTCCATTTTTTTAAAAAAATATTAATGCTAAAAAAGAAACTTTTTACTTATGCATTGTATAGTTGAAAAAGGAATATTTCTGTATTCTGAATATTTCAGCCTTAAAAATTGGTATAGTTAGAAGTTCAAATTGAAACGAGAAAAGTATGTAAAGAAAAAAATATGGAGATTTGATTTTTTTTTTCAAAAAAGTAATTTACCTATTACTTTTATTATTTAAAGACAAAAACAGGACGCAAAAAAAACTCCAAGCAGCTTTCTATTTAGCATTTTCATCATTTTGGCCTGCTCATGTTTTTTTGTTTTTGAAATCAAATATGAATGATTTGAGTTTACTTAGAATAATGTCCTTTTCAAGCAACACGAATGTTGTTTTAGGAAAGGACTCGTAATTTGAACTATAATAGGAAACAACGATGGTAACCTTTCTGGTATTTTCATGTTCAATTTTTCAAATCACACCAGTAGGAAAATAAGAGCTCCTTGACATCCGATTTAGCGTACATCGAGACCACATATATATCAGAATAACCTTCGAGTTCGAAGCTAAAACCTTAATACCGTCATCGTGGCCACATGAGTGGTTCAAACTGCCTGATTAATTAGGTATCCTAACTTTCCGTTTGAAACTTACCCAGAGATGAATCTCAGCTGACAACAAAGATATCTGAACCTCAATTTCCCAATCCTAATTACTGCATCAAATCAGTTTTAGGATATTTGACCGCAAAGGGTAGATTTATTGTACACTAATATCATAGAATTGTGTCTTGTACCCTATAATCACATAACCTCAAATTTAAACTCTATCAACAGGTCATCAGGAAATCATAAAATTGCTAGAAGCAGAATATTAAGGCAAAATTAAAATTAATTTCTTACCCGGCTTTTTTAAAATTTAGTTTTTACAAACAAAGAATAATTAGAACATTAATGTTTTTTTATTTACATGTATCAAGTATCAACAAAATTAGATCGGTAATATAGTTTTTCTTAATGATCGTTTACATACAGCGAATAATGAATACGTTTCTAGTGTTTCGATGACTCGCTCCATACTTTCAAATGGTGTTGTTTTGGGTCACTGAGTCAGGCGTTTACAGTTACACGATTCGTGAACGATGTGCCAGGGTTGCTGTCCCACTATCATAATGTCAGTAAGTTGGGGGAAAAAAGGTATTGACCTGAATTTGTCAAAATATGAACTCGCTTTTTAAAAGTCTAGAATTTTAAGTTAACGATAAACATATTCGAAAGATTGTTTCTTGTGGTATCCAAAGAAATAGTTGTATGTACACATAAAAAATGACTCATTATTTCAATCGATGGTAAACAGGATTTGCTTCCAGGTTATAAACTTGAAATTAGATATAAGAAGATATATATCTTATGTTTTATTAATTTTAAAGCAATTAGAAATAAAAATTTGAAATGTGGATTAACCAAGGAATGTTTTATTAATTTTAAAGCAATAATAAATTAAAATTTGAAATGTGGATTAATTAAGAAATATTTATCAATCAGAATTTTACCAGTAAAAATTTTTGAGGATTTTGCAGTTAGTTTTGAGCTTAAATTATTTGAATAAAATCACATGAAAAAATATTTACTTTTTAATTATCCATATTTTGAAACAATTTCTGAAAAAAGTTTACCAACAAATAATCAAAGCCAATAAAATTTTTTTATTGCGATTGGAAAAGAAGAATCTTAAGAAGGCCGTAATATGTTTGCAGAGCTGTTATATTATATTTGAAATAAATTGTTTCGAGATTCATTTCGATCTAAACAGTTAATCTTCTTATAGTTTAATTTTATGGACTACGGCAATTACGACATCTGGCGAAAAGAAAAACTATACTGCGATAGAGCGACCGTGAGAATTGGTTAACGAGAGAAAGTGGTCGATGCTTGGTGATGATGGTATCCCGTTGTGATGATGGATTAACTTGTTTAATTTATATTTTCACCAATATGTCTGTGAATTTTGTCCTTTTTAGAATCTAATACTCCTTTCTAATGTATAATATCTTTCAGTCTAGAATTAAAAAAAAAACCCAATTAATTTTATAGATCTTCTTAGTGCTGATTCATGATCAAAATAGAGCATAACGCCATTTTCACCCCCCCCCCCGTATCCGGGAGCATTTCGGCCACTGCATAGTTGAATGGGCATTTTTTGAAGGGCACACGGAAATTTTTTTTAAACTAGAAAGTTTAAAGAAACAAATAACAGAAATAATTATTTATAGAAATTTTGAACAGACAGAACAAGAAAAATTGATAAAAAATTATAACTGATTAATTTTCTAATTTATGGCAAAGAAAGGAAAAAATAAGAGGATAAACGAAACTATACTATAAAAATAAAGTCAGTAGCGCAATGATTATTACACTTTTCATAATATGTTAAATAATAAGTAATTAAAAGAACTTAATACGATTTAGAAAAATGATTTGATTAATCGTTACAAAAAATAAACTTAAAAAATACAATTATAGATGCAATGGGGAAGACAACATAACACAAATTTTTGTTAAAACTTCTAAGAGATTAGTTTTTCTGAATTTCTTACTAGATGTATCTTCTAGATGATTGGCTATCTTCTTAATATTTCGAGTACGAAATGTACTGATCAATTAATGAAAGTTGTAGAAGATGTCACGCACATTGGTAGAGTGCTTAAGAAATATGAAAAAATATTATTTGCAGAACATTTTAGATTTAAACGTATAGTTACATTAAAAGTTCTGTTTTCTTGCAGTGATGTTTGCAAACAATCAAATCGAAACTAATTCTTAAAATCGGCTTGGAAAAAAACTAGTGATACAGTGATAGAGAAAAATGCAATGCCAAGTGCAAAATATAAAATTATTCTGAAAAAAAAATTAGAGCGTTATGAATCAGTTGATTTTAGCTCATTAATCTTAAGATATTACTTGTGATTCTCCAGTGAATCGAGAATATAATGATTCGTGACATAGAACGCAATATAATGACATTCTTGCCGATTGGAAATTTCCTTATCTAGCTTGTTGAAGGTTCTTTATAGTATGCTTAATAGACCTATCATAACCACTTCTATACAACTTCGCTACCAACCGGCATAAAAAAAAATGTAAATATGTAAATTTATCATCCCATTATTATTAAATCGTGCGCACACAAAAAAACCCGTCTGAGTCAATCATTTGATGCCAAAATAGAAATTGACTAGATCTAAAAGAACATAATTCTCTCAATTTTTTCTTTAAAGATTCGGATTCATAGCAATTTAGTAGATGGTAGTAACTGGTAAGAGGGAGTAATTGGATGATATTAACTTGGGACATAGTAAATGGGAGATATTAACTTGGGACATAGTAAATGGGAGATAGTAACTTGGGACATAGTAAATGGGAGATAGTAACTTGGGACATAGTAAATGGGAGATATTAACTTGGGACATAGTAAATGGGCGATATTAACTTGGGTCATAGTAAATGGGAGATATTAACTTGGGTCATAGTAAATGGGAGATATTAACTTGGGTCATAGTAAATGGGAGATATTAACTTGGGACATAGTAAATGGGCGATATTAACTTGGGTCATAGTAAATGGGAGATAGTAACTTGGGACATAGTAAATGGGAGATATTAACTTGGGACATAGTAAATGGGAGATAGTAACTAGGGGCATAGTAAATGGGAGATATTAACTTGGGTCATAGTAAATGGGAGATATTAACTTGGGACATAGTAAATGGGCGATATTAACTTGGGTCATAGTAAATGGGAGATATTAACTTGGGACATAGTAAATGGGAGATATTAACTTGGGACATAGTAAATGGGAGATATTAACTTGGGACATAGTAAATGGGAGATATTAACTTGGGACATAGTAAATGGGAGATATTAACTTGGGACATAGTAAATGGGAGATATTAACTTGGGACATAGTAAATGGGAGATATTAACTTGGGACATAGTAAATGGGAGATATTAACTTGGGACATAGTAAATGGGAGATATTAACTTGGGACATAGTAAATGGGAGATAGTAACTTGGGACATAGTAAATGGGAGATAGTAACTTGGGACATAGTAAATGGGAGATAGTAACTAGGGGCATAGTAGTTGGATGATCGCAAATGGAAATGCCAGTGCACAGTATGCGTTATTCAGATGGATCTTGCTCTTAACATTGAAGTATAGAAATAAAAGATGAAGAAGCCAGTTCATGCATTGTTTTCATCAATTGATTACGATTCACAATCGTAAATGTTTAGTAGAAACAGTCTAACCTTTAAGTATGATGTCGCTTTAATAGATTAATCATGCTTTCAATTTCTCTTTCGATTTTAAAAACTGATTACCTAGTTTTTAAATTACACCGTTTGAATCTTACAATAATAAAACTATAATTCGATCATATAATGTAGAAAAGCAACATCTAATGTAAAGTTTGGAAATGAAAATGGGTATTTTAACATTCATAAAAATATATGAAGAATATTTTTAACCTTAATATACATTTAATTACTTCCCTTTTTTCAGATATTAAAATTGAATTTTACAGAATAAATTTAATATATTCAGAATAATATCTCTTTTTAAGGAGAAGGAACTTTTTTCATACCCTTTTATTCCTTAAAATAAAGATTGCACATTAAAAACAAAATTAGATATATAAAAACTTGTCTATGTACGAATTTGACATTCTAAATTCATTTTGGTTTAGTGATGATATTAATGAATAATTCATAGAACAATTTTAATATTCTCTATTCGTATTAGAATAATGGTGACATTGCATGAATAATTCCTGTATTCTTTTTGCAAAAAATGATCTTATTTGTCACTAAATATTATTTAATTTTCCCCAAAAATATTTAAAAATAATTCCTTATAACTTTATTTAATTACTAAAAAATTAAGCAATTTTTAAGCTAGTGTTTCATAGCTCTTTACTCTAAAAAAATACTCACTGGGTTTACAGAAGAAATTCAGAGAACTTATATTACGAAAGAAGGATTTTAGATGTTTTAATAAATACAACTTTTGTCATAATATTTAAAAAAATTGTAAAGATAAAAAAAATTAAAAATTGTATGAAATCCTTGATGATGGATTCGGAAGAATCATTAAACTGACGATTGGATTCGGACGAATCATTAAAACTGACGATTGGATTCGGACGAATCATTAAAACTGACGATTGGATTCGGACGAATCATTAAAACTGACGATTGGATTCGGACGAATCATTAAAACTGACGATTGGATTCGGACGAATCATTAAAACTGACGATTGGATTCGGATGAAATACTTTTGCATTATAATGAAGTATTAATGACTGTAAACAAAATGCCTCTCGCCAGAATAAATGATATAAAATATCTGATAAATTTAAAAAAAAATGAAAATCTGTTCATTTTAAACATTATTGAAAATATTACTTTTATAAATTCAAAAAAAAAATTACCCTGAAGTTTATTAATGCATACGGACATTTTGAATTAATTAGAAGTGTTGTGGTGTCATGCCTTCTCTTTCTCTGCAATACATATGTCCGGACTTAAGAGCCTTTGAGCTCATCAACACCAAAAAACCCTCCTCAAACTGACAAATTCTATTCTCAGAATGTGTAAGAAACAAATGAAGCAGAATAAAATGAGAATGCAGCAGAATAAAATAAATTAATTCATCATGTAAACATAATGCAATTTGTCATATCCGTTGTTTGTATAGTTCTAAAGTAATGCAATCATTGTCGTAATACTTATTGATTGGAATTATAAGATCTATGGTATCGCAATAGATGCTACCTATTGTCATGAAATACTAATTACAAATTTATGCAATGCATATTATTTAAAAGAAAAAGAGTTCCAAGAAGTAATTTCTACTATATATATGTATATATAATATAATAATTTTGATTTTTTTCAATTTCGTTTTATTTAATCCCAATATTCTGAAATAATTTTATTGGGATTTGATTTCCTGATGCCAGATTTTTTCCTCTTTCACTGACTTTGAATAGAGATATATAAATTCTACCTACGCAGAACACCAAACACTCAGAAGTTAAAAAATATTTTGGTATTCTTTATAAAATTTATAAAAATGAGGCATTGCCTCCTTTTTATAAAGTTTCTAAGGAATACCAAAATATTTTTCTTTCCAGTGCCTCTGAACAGGGATAATATTTAAAATCTAATGATACAATTTATCATAAATTCAGAAGTTAAAAAACAGTTATAATAAGTTTAACAGAATTTAAAGATGAGACATTGTAAAGTAATTTTGATAACTTTTTAGTATTCTACAAGTTTTCTTTGTTATGAAACAATTTTTACTTTATAGTTACAACATTTGTAACTAAATATCAGGCAAAGAAAATTGCATGAATTATGGTATTATATTTATTGTATAAATGCAAACTTTATTATAAAATAAATTAAAAAAATTCTTTAAAATTTTTTCACACAAGATATTGTAACTGACATTGCGTGAATCTATTGATCTTTAAACACAAAACATATGAAAAATATATTATGCTATTTGAAGATCTAAAATAGCAACGAAAGAAAAAGGACTAAGCTCGAAACAGCTAAAATTTCTTTTCTGACTCATCATTCGACTAGAATGTAAACACTAAGCAGGAAAATAATAGCGCCAAAATTCAGTTGCTTTCGGCTGCAAAGTACTTAATGCGTAGATCGTGAAATTCTAGAAAATCTTCTTTCTCCATATGTTTATTTCTAATGAATTATTTAATTCTTTGAATGGAAGAATGCGAAATAAATAAAACCTTTCTTTATTTCGAGGTAAGCAAACTTGAGGAAGAACTAATTTCAGCAGAAAATGTTTTTGTTAATCAACTACTATAAATAATCTGCATAAAAAAACAAATTGAAACGCCTAAATTTTTCTGGGCTATAGAGACTCAAACTATTGAATATATTTTCTTCAAATTTTCTTCAAAATCAATATGAAGTACAAGGAAAGCTTTAGTGAATAACTTGTGGCAATAAATTAAACAATTTTTATTAACTAAAAATTATATTTCCATTAAGAATGCGCAACATTGTGCAAGCAAACATTTATACATTCAAGATTTCTTTTATAAATTAGATATAAATTAAACGAAACACGAAAAAGTAAATACTAAAATGCTGTTTACTTTACATTATTTATATTAAAATGGCTTTTTAAAACTGAAATTGGTTCAAAAACTACTTATTTTTAGCAATCTACTGAGATAAAAATTCTTTGTTGAATATGTTTTCCTTCATATTCCGAGTTGTAAACTTATATTTATGTATCTCTCATTATGTAAATTGCATGCCATTATCTAAACTAGCCACTTTTGACAACCAGTTTGGATATCCAAATTAATGACTTTTTAGGATGTTAAATGATTAATATGGAATGTATTTTTTAAAATGTGACTTGGTATTTTATACGACAGAAAATCATGAATGCATTTGTATCAGTTTACCGCAAATTAAAAAGCCTATATATTATGAAATAAAAACGTAAAAAATCCTGCTAAGGAGTTGACAGAGGCCCACTGTTTGATGTTTTTATGGATGAATCTGAATTCCATTTTAATATTTAAAAGCATTATTACAGATAGTGCATCAAATTGAATAAAAAAAGCATTAGGTAAATCAAGAAGTAAACTATATGGAAATGAAATGAAATCATTGAAAATGATTGAAAAATAGATTAATCATTGAAAAAGAGTTAATAAACACCACTTATGTAAGATAATACTTTTGGAAGATATGACCATCTATTTCTTTTGGCAAATCATTGAAATTATCTAACTGGCAACGGTTAAACCTATTGTTTGCCAATTAAACATTCTATTTAAAGCCTATTTCTTCATCCCCCCCTCTGATTTAATGGATTTCTGGTGACACGGCGAGCCCTTCCCAGAACATTTCTGATAATATTTTGCAGCACCATTAATTAAATTAAGAGTTATATTCAATGCATATATGGAAATTATAATATCCTTCTTTCGTAATTTGGTTAATTCAATTTTACATTTTACACATATTTAATTTGATTGACATAAATCTAGTGGGAAAAGGATAGATCCTTTTCAGTTATAGTTGAATGTAATTAGTCAGTATTCACTTAAACTGTTAATTTGAAGATATTATTTTATAATTCCAAGAAAGTTTTACAAACCTATTTATTTGAAACCAAAATAATTTTTTAAACTCTATACTAAGTTACAAATTAGCAAATGCCAACATTAAACGTCATGGAAATTCGCTTCGTTGTTAGAAAAGTTTCTCGAGTTTGTTGCTGCTTTCCTCTGTCTAATATTTCTCTAGAATTTCCTAGTTGGTTTTAAAAATTTGCCGTTAAATATAATTATGGAAGTATAATTTGAGCAATTTTGATATACATCTGAATTTATGAGATCATTAATTAAAAAGCATTTATTGCAGCGAATTTCGAATTACAGCAATTATTAGAGAAGAAATCTCTGAAATCTTTTGAAATATCAATTTGATTGAAATATTGAATTCATAATGCTTCAAATGTAAGAAAATAATAACATTGCACTCACACAGAAATAGAAAAATAATTTCAGTTTTAAATAGCAATTTTTTGTGTGCCAGAAACTAATAGTATAATGTGCAGGATCAAGCAGAAATAATTTATTGTCAAGCAGGATAATTTGTACTAATGACACTGATTTTTAAGAACGATAATCAGTGTTATCAGTCAACTGAATTCAGCTTTCTTTAATTTGTGGAAAACAGTTTACCTTATAACGTGTTTGATATTTTGTGAATTTAGGGAATTGCTTACTGAAATTAATTTTTTTTAAAATTATAAACTCATTTTCTTTCGCTCAGAAAACATGTTTTCAAAATCTTTCTTACTAACTAAAGAGAAAGTTTGCTAAAAATATCTTTAGAACTTTTCAAGGTTACTTTTATTTCACACTGCCTGTTAAAAAAACAGGTTTTCATATACTTATTTTTTTTTAATTTGATTACATGAATTACTATGATAAATGATTTCATGCATAATTTTCTTCTTCAGCATGTAGTTACATATTCAGAAAAATTATTGCAGCCTTCGCGTTTCTTTTTGTGTCTGGGTTTTCCCTGGAATATATCTTCCGTTATCTAATCTTTTTTTTGACGGTCTAACATTAATTTAAGTTTTATTTTCAATAGCTTTGATCTACTTTGAATGCAAAATTTGTTATTTAAAGACAATATTTGCATTCGTTTTGTTAGATTAATGTCTTGCTTTAAGGGTACAGTTATTTCGGACGAACTTCGCAATTTTGAACCATATTTTAACCCTTTCTAGGGCCGTAGGAAGTATGCGTCTCACCAAATTTATCAATCTTTGTATGAAATTATGTAGGTTAGCATAAGTTCTGACAAATTATTTTAGAAAGACAGAAACTTAGATGCTTCAGTTCTTTATCTCACACATATTGATGTGTCTTGATTTGTTACTTAATTATTAATTAATCAAATTAAATTTATCTAAGAAGCTAAATGAATCCCTTTTCTTATTCTAATTACAAGCCTAAAAATATTTTAACATATGACTAGAAAAAAATGGCCCTTTAAAGGGTTAAATGGTAAGGATGCTGTTTTATCCAACTTTCTAATTTGCAAGTTTTAAATTTTATAAGAACGAGAAGACACTTGAAGAATTTAACGTGAACACATTTCGCGTATATAAAAGATCTTTGATTAAATGGGGTATTTATTAATCAAGGACTCGAACTCTACCCGAAATTATATTCTCCATCCCTTTCCAAGTGGTTATAGCATTTAGAAAAGATAAGACAGCACAACTTAAATAAATTAGAACGAAAATAGCTCTCATGCATCGTATACATATTTGAGTCCATTTCTGATAAGCAAAAGATGTCTTTAAAAGTAAGATAAAAAGAACATATGTGTAATAAAGAAATCTTCGGTGCTCTACATTTCTGAATATAATTACTCTTATCTCTTTCATCTGAGGTTTACAGCATTAGATATTTACTATATTAAATTTCTATTTCATACTGGTATTCTACTGACCTACATTCTACATTATAAGTATATTAAGGGGTCTCTCTTGTTTATATTTTTAGAAAGCAAGAAACATTTCCAGATACTTTAAATTCTTCCTTCTCGGTGTCACATCAAACACATCAAGTCATTATGAACGGCGAAAAGAAAGGAGATGATATTTACATTGTATCACCTGAAAAGTTTTCGCAGAGTACAGCAGCTTTAACCGATATCGTGCTAGAGAAAAAGAAGGATCTCAAAGGCGACGAAGATGACGATCCTGATACTAAGTGTGGTTTTGGATCATGGACTCCTCAGTGGCTCCAGAGAGGTGCAAATACCAAACTATTTTTATTCTTCTATTCCATGGCAGGACTTGCACAAGGAGCACATTTTACATATCTGGTTGGATGCATGTCCACCTTAGAGAAACGATTTGCCTATGACAGTAAAAGAAGTGGCCTTATTATGATTTCTGATGAAATTGCACCAATTATTTTAGGTGCCTTAATTGGTTATTTTGGTGGATTTGCGCATCGTCCCAAGCTTTTGACAATCGGGATGCTAATAGGATCTGTAAGTAGTTTCATAATGGCTTTGCCATATTTTATATATGGTACAGCGAGTGATAGTGTGGCGTTCCAGTATTCCATTTCTAAAATTGAAGGGGTGAAAGCACAATTTTGTGATAAAGATTATAATTCGATTCTGGGAGAGTGTGCAGAATCGATAACAACTCCAGTGCTTACAATATTTTTCATGAGCAATTTTTTGAAAGGTCTATCAGGATGCATATTTTATACCATTGGAACATCGTACATGGATGACAGTGTTAAGAAAAAGAATAGCCCTATGTACCTTGGTAAGTCATTTTTGTTTTCTTCATATATATTCGTTACTCTTACAGGACTATAAAGTTATTATGCAATTTTTAAAATAAATATGCAAAATATTAGATATTATACATTATATGATCACTAAAAAAAGGAAAAATTCTAAACAATTATTTGATTCGTTGTTCACCGAAAGTTTTGGAATCATTAACCAGTATTTAAAAAAAGAATGTCTTGTAATAGGATTATAAATTTTCATCCGTAATTTATGAAATACGTTCATCATGCAAAACGAATTTTCGCAAATCCTCACGCAATTAATATCCAAATTCTGAAATATTTCACGCATTGCCTCTGTCTTCACCAGCTGCTTTAAAGCGCCTGATGTGTAAGTTAGCTGCCTCTTTTGAGTATAAATCTTAAACATCTTAGTATCATGAAATTGGAATTTGATATTAAAATTTATAAAGGAATAAAAATTGCTTATTTTTGATTTTTAACTTGTATTTGTGCATACATGTTTCATTTTAATATTATCATGAAAAATAAATCAAATTTGTGGCATGTTGACCATAATTAAATTCAATACTCAAATCTAAATAAATCCAATTGACTGTTGTCAGTGACAGCTAAAATTGACTGTTCTTAGAAAATTTTGAACAACACAGATTAGTTTCTGATTGATATGCATTTTATGAATTAGAAGCGCGTAGAAATTTTTAGAATAGAAAGAATTCCAGAGAAGTAACTCTATTCCACTTTGCAAGTGAAATTTAATATTTCGGATTTCAGTTATTGATGTTTAGAATTTAACTATTTCTCTTTTAAATACATAACATGAATTAAAGAATTTATCGTATAAACAGTATCGTTTTATATGGCTCAAGGCTGTATAGCTTAAAACGATATCTATACAATTGTGTTGTTTTTATTAACAATTAATGACGACACTTCACCATTATAATTCAGCAATAGACAAGAATCCTCTAATTAGATGCTTGATCCAAATTACAGGAATAAAGCATGGCACCGAAAATGTTAAGTCATTTTTTAATAATTAGGATATGTTTCAGAAAATTATACAAATAGATATGAAACATTCGAAATGGTCTCGACTCGAGTTCATTTGGAATAGTAAGAATGTTACCCAGCAGTTACAGTTACTGACTTACGTTAATAATCTAGAGCATTTTGTCAATCGTATTGTTACAAATGAGGGCAGACAAAGCACAACATAATTTTTTTAAACAATTTAAATTGTTTGCTATTTCTGGTTTTGTATTTAAAGTTCCTTAAGCAGGCTTGTATAGCAAGCAGGATTGTTTATTTTCAAACTGAATCACTTGAATGTGAATATTCACCGAATGTAGATTATATGCCTGTAGAATGGAATCATATCTTGAACTTGATTAAGTAATCATAGAAGTAGATGCAAACGATGTTTATACTGTGACAGGTAAATCTATATTACATAGAAACAAGAACATGACTGAAGAAATATTCACAGGAAACATTTGCAATTTTAACACTTTATTTTGATTTTCTTTCCTTTCTGACTTTGCTGGGTATTAATAACTTCTCAAAAACGAAAATACGTTGACGCTTGTATATGACGCTTATAGAAAGAGCCATTGATGATGGCTAATTGATACTTTGATGCTGAAATCGTTTTTCTTTAGTCAAAATGTCTATCCTTGAAAGTCAATCGAGACATATTTTGGCAGTGGAGTCTGCAAATCAGTTACAGTTGTAAGCATTTGCATATGCAAATATGGAATTTTTCAAAGGAGGATAGTATCAAAAATAAAGTATCAAATAATTTATTGCCTTTTTTTTGTGGAATATTTTTTAAAAATGTATCTAGTAAAAAAGAATTATCTGTTAAGGTTTTTATTGACATTGAAACCACGTATGGATAGTACTTAGAAAAGATTAGTTTCAAACTCTTATCGTAGTCGAAAAAATCTTTTATTTTTATGAAGATTTATTATTATAACCAGGTGGAAAGATTTTAATTACTTTGTAATTTAGATTAACCAATTTTTCGTATGTGTACAACTTTTTAAAATTAAATCTATTAAATGATTTTTTTTACATTTCTCTTATTTTAATTCATGCACACAAACAAGCGAACTCTGAAATCTTAATAATTTTCTTAATTCAAGAAAAAAAAATTAAAAATTTTAACAAACCCGCTCTCATAACTCAATTTGAAGAATAGGTAAAATATGTATATTTTTTTCTAAACAGTAATAATTTTAATGCCAGCAATTGTTTTGGTTGTTTTTATTTCCCCATATGCAATGAATGCGAAGAAAAAGCATTGCAATCGCTGAAAAATTTAAACTCATTTTAAAGAATCTCAATGTTTTAGATTCTCTACTCGTCCTAAAAAATATATTTTTGGAGTTATGCCTCTGTGATTGTGATAGTGACAACTAGAAAATTTTTTTTGAAGTAGGGGGATAAAATTCGACAAGTCACTTTACCACTAAATTTGTTGATGTCTGTCAAATTTTGAACAAAGTTCATTTAGAAAATTTAGTCTGTCTGTATGTCCAAGAGTAAGCGACATAAACGGACAAAACGATATGATAATTATAAAACGATATTTCTAAATGTATAAAATCTGGTATGCAGTTTTTTTTTTTTGCATGAATTGTCGATTCTTTTCGTATGTGTATTTTTCAATTTTGAATCAAATTTGGCAAAGGAGGCTATCTATTGGTCTATATTTCGCATGCGTGTAAACGTGATTTCTTAAAAACGCCACAATTTGATTAAATGAAATTTAGGATGTGATCCTCTCATTAAAATTGTAGTTCCGTTTCAAATTTTTATTTTAATCAATCAGTAAAAAGGCGATCAAAAGTGCATAATCGATTTTCTTCACTATACTAGAAGGATTAAAATGTTCATCAGAAATATTCTGAATATATATATATATATTGAAAACTATAAAATATATTTATGGATACAATATATATTCTGAAAAAAAATATGAAATGCATGATTTTTAAATTTTTGCAAAGCATTGATTGAAACAGTAATATGAGTTAAAAGTCAAAATAGTTTTAAAAATTGAAAAAATTTGTTTTTTCTGGTGTGGGAGGGAGAAGTGTAGTTGGTAAAAAGAGATATATAGAAAAAAATATCCATAAAATATTTGCTGAAAATCTTGCAGATCTATACATTCTCTAGCTCCTGAACTACAAATGTATTGGTATAATTTTAATAAGTTTATTGTTTATTTTGAAATTCAGAAGATGTGAAACTTGAGAAAATATTGTATGAAATTTAAAGGAAAAAATATGCTAAAGATTTTAAATTATTAGATTTTTCGTTCGATTTTCCCTAAATTTTGGTCTTGAGAAAATAAGAGTTTAAAGATGCAAAATAATGTAAAAGCGTAATGTAAGCAAACATAAGAATCAATATAACATTCCAAAGAATGAATGTATAAATAAAATTCAAAGAAAACTTTAAAGAAACAAAGAACATTGTATAAAAAAATATTTGGTTTGTTAAATATTACGAAAATAATTATTTTCAAAGTAGGTACTTATTTCAATAACAAAGATTAATTAATATTTTAAATAACTCTTATGTTTTTTTTTTAAATCAAGAAATGATTATTTGCCAAATTTCGAAGTTCTGTTTCCAACGAAATGATGTGTATCGTTTTGCATCATTTAAAATCATATGAAGGCTGAATTATAAAAATTACAAACAGCACGTCAACCTATATGCATTAGCATGTTAAAATAGGATTCTTAGTTAAATGAAGCATTATTTTAAATATACGATAATTTAAAAAAAAAAAAACTGAGATTATGATTTTGATTAATAAAGATATCACACTGCTGCAACAAAAATAAAAACTATAAACATTAATTAATGTTGTATTAAATAATTTTACATTATTTCAGAAATAACATGGCAAAATCATGATAAAAATTAAATTTTCCCAGTAATATATGAAAATTTTTCAGAGATCTAAGGAAAAATCTTACTGATCTTTTAGCAATCTGATTATTTTTTTCTGAGTAGCATTATCTTTGCAAGCTCAGTACGTTGTTGATGATATAGAAAACAAATTCATTTTCATATCCATAATCAAAACGGTAGTCTGAAAGATAAGAAAAAGTTTATAATAAGTTTCGATTCTTAACCTTGGAAATCTAATTCTAAACAATGACTCTCTTTTCTTTAAAAAAGAAAATCCCTACTCCAGCGATGAAAACGTTGCAGACTGAAAAAATAAGCATTATTACTACCAATTGCTTTGCTTACCGCTGAATGTTTTTCGATAGGTTTAAGTTTCCCATGTAAATTAAGACAAATTAATTACAGAAAAACCAAAATAAACCTTTTAGATTTACTTCATTAAATTTAGATTTATTCATCTAAATCTAATCAAATAAATCTATATTTAGATTTAATTATCTAAATTAAAAGATTTTAAATGAATTTAAAATTTTAAAAAATATTTCGAAATCCTCATCCTAATAAACATTAATATTAGCAACTACGTGTATCGGAAAAGCAATAATTAAAAAGTTAACAATTGTAATCTTATTGTCTTAATCAAAATAAATCCTTTCATATGTAGATGTTTTAATTCTTATAGCGGCCGAGTCAAGTAAGAAATAATATAGTTGAATATAGGAATTTGGAAAAAATTTTTGTGTCCTCTTAAACAGAATTATTCATGAATTCGTAAATCAATATAAGCTACTGGTTTCTTCTAAGCGAAATAGAAAATTGGGTGAGTTTTCCTTAATGTTCTTCCGGAACTCATGAACAGTCCAAAATATTCCTGTATATTGGAGTAAAATCTTACTCCTACTTCAGGTACTACAAAGTGCTAAGGATTAAAGTGCTGATTTCTTCTAAGTGAAACAGAAACATGGATAAGTTTCACATGAATTTCTTCAGGCCAAAATATTATTCTATATTGGAGTAAAATCATACTCCTACTTCAGGTACTACAAAGTGCTAAGGATTAAAGTGCTGATTTCTTCTAAGTGAAACAGAAACATGGATAAGTTTCACATGAATTTCTTCAGGCCAAAATATTATTCTATATTGGAGTAAAATCATACTCCTACTTCAGGTACTACAAAGTGCTAAGGATTAAAGTGCTGATTTCTTCTAAGTGAAACAGAAACATGGATAAGTTTCACATGAATTTCTTCAGGCCAAAATATTATTCTATATTGGAGTAAAATCATACTCCTACTTCAGGTACTACAAAGTGCTAAGGATTAAAGTGCTGATTTCTTCTAAGTGAAACAGAAACATGGATAAGTTTCACATGAATTTCTTCAGGCCAAAATATTATTCTATATTGGAGTAAAATCATACTCCTACTTCAGGTACTACAAAGTGCTAAGGATTAAAGTGCTGATTTCTTCTAAGTGAAACAGAAACATGGATAAGTTTCACATGAATTTCTTCAGGCCAAAATATTATTCTATATTGGAGTAAAATCATACTCCTACTTCAGGTACTACAAAGTGCTAAGGATTAAAGTGCTGATTTCTTCTAAGTGAAACAGAAACATGGATAAGTTTCACATGAATTTCTTCAGGCCAAAATATTATTCTATATTGGAGTAAAATCATACTCCTACTTCAGGTACTACAAAGTGCTAAGGATTAAAGTGCTGATTTCTTCTAAGTGAAACAGAAACATGGATAAGTTTCACATGAATTTCTTCAGGCCAAAATATTATTCTATATTGGAGTAAAATCATACTCCTACTTCAGGTACTATTTAAATGCTAAGGATCAAAGCTAGTGCTGGTTTCTTCTAAGCCAGGAGTGGGCTGACTTTTCAGGGAACGGGCCTCTTCTAATTTTTTCATGGTGTTGCGGTCCACACAGTGGCGTAGGTATGGTGAGCTAATAAAAAGGTCTACAATATTTATTATGACTTAATAATAAATGCAGAATATGTACTATTCTACATGAGTACAAACATATTATTTTAATAGCAAGATACAAAATAATTATAGCAGTCGTAGTTCCATAAATGTTTCTTTTAGTATGCGCATCTTAGGTCTTAGTAAAGGCGGTCACTCCAAAATGTCTTGGTGGTCCACCAGTAGATCACGATCGATTTAATACTTACCACTGTTCTAAGCAAACCAGAGACTTTGGTAATTTTCCCCTGAATTCTTTTCAAGAATGCATGGACAGTGTAGGTATTCCTATATATTGCTGTGAAATCATACTCCTATTTCAAGTGCTATCTTAGTGCTTTGAATCACTTCGATTAACAGCAGATGTAATTTTTTAATTTTACCATGACTCAAGAATGAGCCGATTGACAAGATATTTTAAACTCGATTGAATAAGAACTATCAAAATCTTAACAACTATAAATTTACTTATGGCAATAATAATATATAAATATTATTGCATTCGGAGTTTTTATCTTGCATTTCTGGCAACAATTTATGTCTTTATTTGACTCTTCTGACTCCATGAAATAAATTTGATAGGAATCAAAAAATATTTCTAATAAAGTCTGATCATTTCTAGATTGAATAGATGCTAAGCAATTTCGGAACATTGGGGGAAATCCAACAAAGGAAGTAAAATGTACTTTCCAGTTTCACATTAATAGCTACAACTATCCGAAGGCCAAATAAAAAAATTCTTCTTTCTGTCTTCACTTTATGTTATCTTAACTGTAACCACTGGGTATCAATAGAAAAATCGAAGGAAATTTTTTTTCGAAACTACAACAACTTCAACTGGTTTTTGCAATCATTATTTCTTGTGATGGTCTGTTTTCGACGAGCTTGTAAAGAAGATAGCCTTCTTTTATGTATTGGTTTATGAAAGAATGTTTGAGAATTCATTAATTAAGGTTTTGAATTCTTCGGACTTTTTGTGTAACTTCACTTGACCCCGTTTCATTTTTAAAATGATGTCACCTTGACTGTCTATAGAAATCTAACGTTTATAATTATCTGAATGAATAGAAAATAAAACATTTCCTCTTGAATGTTTAAATGAGTATTGCATGCTACTTTATTAATGCAATAGAATATAGGAACTTAAAATTCTTAAAAAAACCCAGGTAAAGTAAGAGTGAATTGCAAAATTTAAAAAATGTTTTTAAGTACTTTATGTAAATACAATTTCTAGAGAATTTTATTAAAAAATTTCTTCAGTGGAATAAATAAGACAACTTTGGAAAATTTTATCTTTATAATGGCTAATTATTTAAGATATTAAGTATTTTTTAAAACATTCTTCTATTTAAAATAAAAAACTGATGTAAATTAAATTCATTTTCGATACAAAAATTTCAAAATATAATTCAAATAAAACCATTATTTTGTTTTGGAAAAATTGAAAATTATTGCAAAAAGTATATTGGAAACATCGTGTTTTCTGCCAAGCAAAAATTTTTTTTAAAAATGGAATGAATTAATAAATTTTTGCTCATTTCAAAATATGAAAAAAATATCTGAAACACTCTGAATCCGCATGATTGTTTCGGATGTTACATATTAAATTCGTAGAGATTCAGATATGTCACACGCCTCGCTCTATTTAGTATGAAAATGTTTCAAAATACAACGTTGATTCTCAGAACTTTAGGTATCGTGTATCTCCAAAAGAGGACATAAGTCTGACATAACACGCCAGACTAGTAAAACAAATAATAGCTTAATAACATTTTTGTTCCAATTTTCTAATGAATTGGGAATATAGGATTCTCAAATTTCAAATAATGTTTACAAAATTAAATGTATATATCGGGGATTCAGAGTTGTTAAAAACGCCGTTTTGATTAGCATTTTTTTATTTTAGTGATAAAATTAGAATTTTGTCAATCAAAAACTTTTGTTATTGTTTGGAGATTAAAGACAGACAAGTCCTTTTCCTTTATCCTTTTTTTTCTTACAAGCTCAAGGAGTCTTGCAAGAAATGGAATAGTTAAGTCTCGTAGTGCCAAAGCGAAGCAATATAATGAATATTGATGATAATAATGATGTCTAAAATTGATATTTGGCCTCTTTCAGTTTTGAACGCCTAGAGAGATAGGCTTAGTATGCTCATGATAGAAGACAGTGCCTTTTCTATTATTCGGTCACTAACCGCTGTATCAGTTACGTGCCTTTTATTTATTGATCGATTGTTGGTTGTAAAAAAAGGTATCGTAAACTACTGCATCCTAGTTGATCGGCAGGTTTGGCAAGTATTCTGAAACCGTCATACAATTAAGAAACAGCGCTTCATATACCAGTTATTTTCATATATCACCAGATGTATACAATAGTTTCCTGCAAACATTCTTAGCCTATTTATGATTTTGTGATACTTTTTCTTTAGTTTTTGTAGATCGTTCTTAGACATTGAAAGATATTGCTTTTTTTAAGATTTCAATGTATTCATTTTGTTATCTTGTGAACGTTTACTTGTATTGATGAGAAAGATATACGTAGATTTTATCACTTTATGATCTTTTTTAAATAAATCGTAGTCGTTTACCAATTGAATACTATGAGGTATCCATTCTGTGATAATATCTATTGATTATATTCCGTAATTAAACAATACAAAGGATTCTCTTTCCTCTTCTCAATGCCTTAAATTCATTTCGGTTTGATATTTGAATCTAGAATAATCACAATCTGAAAGTGGACATTTTGACTCAAAATTATTTTATCTCATCTAGCAATTGATAAATAATTGTCACAAAGACTACTGCGTATCTGAAAAAGAATCTGAATTGCTAAGGATTTAAGATTATTTTAAATGAGAAGTTTAAATCCTTACGTGTATTTTTTATTTGCTGGAAACATTTTCAAAATGACCGCAAATATTTGAAATTATTAAACAATTCTTTTTTACTCGAAATAGTTAAGAATGTATTGTCAACAATAGTGCAAAAATTTTTAATTATTAGTCTGTCGGGACACATGCACGTGTCATCGAGTTTTAGAATTTAAAATATTGACCGAACTAGTGTCAATTAATTATAATGAAGTGCAAAACATATTAAGTCTTAATTGTGTACTTATTTATCTAAATATAGCCATTCTTTCATATATATAGAATCGGATTGAACGTCTATTGCAATTTCTGCTACTAACTGTAGAACTCTCAACTGAATAATTATAACAAACTATAAGTTTCCATGAAAATGAATTGAAGCAGCATTATCATCAGCATCTTCCCCTACAGAAAAAAAATTATGAATTCAGCATTGATAACGAACGTTTGTCTATTCTCAATCAGTGGAAAAATCAAAATCAAGAGTTCCATTATCAATTATTTATATCCAAGAGCTACTGAGGAGAGTTCTAGTTATGATTTAATTATCTTCTCGAGACGCCGAGAAAAGTGTAAATTTAAGATCTTAAAATTACGTTAAATCTAATATTTATAATTTACTGCAAAATATACAAAAAGGTTAAAAGGAAATTCGAAAGCTGACTTTTAGCTGAGGTCGAAAAACATTTATATTTTTCTGCTAATTCATAGACAGAAAAATATAAATGTTTCTTCTATTCTAATCCTTTATTTTTCTAATTCGTTGGAAAAGTTTCAATGGTTTGTGTTGGTGTGATTGCTGACTTTTCTTAGCTGTATCAAACGGTCGGGAGTTCAAGCACAATTCAACAGAATACAGATCACGTATACGTATACAGATCTGGTTCACGTACAATGTATCACCGAAGATAAAAATTATTTAAGATTGTGTATTATGAAAATTTCAGGTAGATTTATATAGTGATACTACCTTTTGCAATTATTCTCAAGTCAAAATTTTCGGAAAAATGTTTCAGTTCTTCACTAATCATGGTCCTTAGAACCCAAAAAAGTTCGTTCGTTCGTTCAAAAGTTATACATATTTATAATATGCATATAATGCTTTGCTCTTATTATATTTTTATAACTAGAGTGATTTTATTTGGAATTTGTTGTTAGAAATGTAAAAATCACGGATTAGTTCGTAAATGGCCTATCTAATTCAACGGAGGTGGGAGAGGGTTCAAATTTTCATTTCACTTTATCTTTCTTAGTATTGAAGATAGAAAAATAAATCCATTAATCAAATTAGCGCCTCATTAAGAACAACCTTTGTATTTAAAGTTTTTCAATAACTGCAACACCTTAGAATTTGGGGGCTGAAAAGTGATTATCACGCCCTAATTTTAGCTGTTAATTTAAGGAAATATTTGCATTTCTATCTAATATCAACGGTTTATATTGCCAAATAGTAACTCGGATGCAAATGAATCTAACTTTGCCTTCCAGCTTGCCGAGGAAAACCATGGTTTTATCCCGCATAAAAAAATATTTAATTACTTTATTAAGATGCTGTTTAAGACTTCTAAAATTTGTTTTTCTAGTCGTTTTTTTGGACTTCTTTAAATATTTAATTATATTTATATAGCCTTTTGCAGCAACACGAAAGCTACTTTTGAAGAGACTTTGTAATTTTGAGCCTTGGCCATGACCGGGGGGTTGAAATTTTGATTTCGCTATAATTTTCTTAATATTGAAGATATAAAAATAAATTCAATTTGACAAGTTAGCACCTCATCAAGACAGACAGCTTTTCTATTTAAAGGTTTTCGATAACTGCGATATTTTAGAGGTTAGAGGCTAAAAAGTTATTTCACGCTTTAATTTTGACTGTTTGTTAACATCGACAATTTATGTTGCCAGAGAGTTACTTAGTGTAAATGAATCTACCTTTGTCTTCCAGCTTGCCGAGAGGAATTTTTAAAAAATTAATACACTGCAATGGATGAATAATTGTAAGGTCCATTCCAAAATATCCTGGGAGTAGTTTCAAAAGAAGCAAAAAATCTAAAAGATAAAATTTTCTAAACTTAAATGAATAAATATAATGCAAAATATATGAATGAAAAATTAGCCATGAGGGAAATTAAACAAATACAATGAAGTATTTAAAACATTAATAACGAATATCATCTTGTAATTCTAGATTCTTCACATGATCAGACTGCTCCAAACGTCTACAAGTAAATTTTAGATCATAAATTTTATGATCTAAAATTAGAATAACTCTTAAAAGTTATTTTCCAAAATTTTTAAATGTATTGAGTGAAAATGAAAGTTGAGAATTGTGTGTTTGGACTTTCCAAGATCATTTGCAGGATGTAGCGTTTTGTTTATTTACATTTTATTTTTACTGCCTCTTCAAACCAAATAAAAGTTGCATTTCTTATCAAGAATGAATGATTTATTGGAAGATAGTGAATAATCTCTTTATTAAGCTAATGTTTATTCACTCGAGGAAAATCAAGGACATACTTGGGTTTATTTTACACAAAACGTCAAAACACGTGTAACCAAAGTCTTTATTATATTTTATGTTTCTAATGAAGTTAATGCGTTGCAGTGAAGTGATTTTTGGGATTATTGTAATATTATCAATGATAGTAACCAATGCTTTTGGTGGCATTATTAATGGATGATAATAATGACTGAATGAATAATAACGGTCCTGACAAAAACATAGGAATAGAGAATGGATCGCTCAATCATCTCCAGCCACTTACAGGAGTAAGCCCATTATGTCATCGGAATAGAAAAAAAAATGATTTATATATAAATTTGCCAGCAGAAAATGATCCGCTTATTTATCCGGCAGCATCATTTGCACGTGCTCGTAATGCCCCAGGAAAATTTTTAATGATGAAATGAAAGTTAATGGCGGAATTTATTGGTTCCTTAATGGACAAATTCAACATTAACGGCGATATGCATTAATTTATTAATGACTTGGATCCGTAATTAATCAATGATCAAACAAAAATGAACGATATTAGTAATTAATTCATCGATGACCAAATTGAAATTAATCACCAAATTAATTCTTTCATCTATTAATTAAGATTAATAACAAAAATTTCTGATTCCTTAACAGTGAAATTAAAGTTATTTACAAAATTTATTAAATTATTAATTGTCTGAAGTAAAAATTCATTTCTAAAATGTAATACCTTTTTAAACGTATATTTGATTTTCAATTTATTTAAAGAATATTCTTCTGGTATGAAAAATATAAATTTACTTCATTCAGGTAATGACATACAACAAAATTTTATATATTTCATGCCGTTTACTTTTTAAAAATACATCTGTTTATTAGAGCATAAAACCACAGAACGCATAGCTTAAAAAACATTAGGAAAAGTCTTCTAGAGTCAGTTTGTTCATTTGTTTTTAAGAGTTTTGCTGGAGAGTAGATTCATAGAGAGTAGAAAACAAATCTTTTTAATAAATATTTTTGGCCTGTTTTCCATGATTTTTTTGCTAAACGATAGTATATTATACCGAGATTCAATATTATTAACATAAAATATAAAATTTCATCAGACATACGATATATAAAAAAATTATGCAGATACGCTTGATATTATTAGCTCAGTTTAGCCAAACTTGCGCCATTAAAACTACCAACCAACCAACCAACCAACCAACCAACGATTGGTATTATTTACAAATATCTTATTCTTTCACAGTGTGTGATGAAAAATATTTAAAAATGGAAATGATAATGACCAGTATATGGGTATATACCAGTATATACATTTTATTTCAATAATATGCAGGTAAAATTGCAAAATATTCAAACTTTCCGAAGCTGTTTCATTAAAAGTGATAAGAAGTTAAATATTATAATTTTAAAAAGCAAAAATTCTCATTTATAAAAGCTAACGATATTATTATGATAAACTTAACTAATGCCTTAGATAATTTTATTTTGTATTTATAATTTAGATCAATATATATTTTGTTTAATCATTAAAAATTCTTTATAATAATTAAACTTTATTTGTATCTTTTTGAATTTTACAGTATTAAAATATTTTTATTACTCATAAATTTATATAAAACACTATTGATAAACCCTTCAAAGATATATTATCTACTAGAATTAAGAGAAAAAAAAAAACGAAAGACGACATAAATAAATTCATTCATTGCACACGTTAGTCTTTTCCAATTACAAGGGAGATAAGAGCTTCCTCGGCGTATTTTACGAGAAACAGCAATTTTTTTATTATATTTATCATCATTGCTCATAAAAGCTCAACTTAAAGTGCCGTTTACAGTGACGTTGATAAAAAGTATTGACGACCTATCACGTGACTGCCTCAGCCTCTTGGCAGCACTTGAACTCCCAACTTCTTTTGATTATATCACTTATCTTGTGCTATCTCAGAATCAACCCAAGATAGGAAGTGTTTCCTCTGAATTCTTAAGGGAAATAACATTGCTGATATCGTTCAGAGTAATATAGTAAGCTCACATGCCAGCATTTGATCCCTGCTGCATCCAGAGCTTGTCTGGATGAAGTTAGCGTAGTAAACACCAAGAATTTTCGACAATGCAAGCGGGCCTTCTAAAATATTGGAGATAGCAGTGCAATAAACATCTGTTGTAGCATTTATTGTCACCAGAACAATAATCTAAACTATTTTTCCTTTTGAAGAGAGCAGACTTTGGTCATCTAATAGTTTAAAAAACACTTTTTGTGATTGATGCTTTTACAAGTTCATGGAAAAATTCGATTGAGACATTAATCATTACTTGAAACCGAAAGTAGAATTTATTCTTCAGCCATTAATCTAATTATAAAATGCAAGTAATCCAGTAACAACTTAGAAGCAATCATGAGCAACAAAGTACCAAATACCAAAAAGAACTCTCTGAGAATTGACTTTACTCCAATTCCAGTCCAGGATAATGGAGATCCTGATCAGGACATGGACGATAAAGACACTAGATGTGGAATTGGTGGTTTCCATCCTACTTGGTTACAAAAATTCAGCACACCTAAAGCTTTCTTAGTAAATCACAGTATTCTTGGAGTTCTGCAAGGGGCTTTCTTCACATATCTTGTAGGCTGTTTGTCAACTCTTGAAAAGAGATATGCCTACGAAAGTAAAGTGACTGGTATAATAATGATAGCAGACGAAATTAGCCCAATATTATTCGGTGTTTTGTTAGGCTATTTTGGCGGAAAATCCCACAGACCTAGAATTGTTGCCTTAGGTATGGTTATAGGAGTCGTCAGTTGCTTTGTAATGTCTGTTCCATACTTCATGTATGGTCCGATTCGCGAATTTACTTCTGAAAGTGTCAGGCATGTTGTAAACAGGACAAAATATGAATTTTGTGATTTGAAAGAGAAAGATCATTTTTGCGATGCCTCACCAACTTTTACTGCTGTGTCAATACTGTTCTTTGGAAATTTTTTGAAAGGCTTCGGATCTTTAGCTTTTTACACTATCGGCACATCTTATTTAGATGACAGCGTAAAGAAGAAGAATTCTCCAGTATATTTTGGTAAGAATTTTTCTTTTTTGTCAATTAATGTGGTGATTTTATAAGTATGATCATGAAATCTTCTCAAATTGCATTTCCATGTCATTTCTTTTAGACTATTGATAATTTTTTGTGAATATTGCCTAAGACATTACGCAAAATATTAAAAGAGCAAATATTTAATAAAAAAGTTGCAGACTTCATAAATGACTCTATAGCACTTTTACAGTTTAATAAAATTATGAATTTAAATATTCAAATAAATTTATAACCAGCCCAACATATATTTAGTAGGAACTAGATAGCATTTTATATTTCTATTATCTACTGGGAAATAATATATAATAAAAACCATTTTTACTGTATATTTTATCTGATTAAGATCTTTGCATTATAAAAGTTGGTTTATCACTCTGAAATAAGCTAAAATGAACTCATGTAGAGATAAATCTGTATGTTCATTAAAAAGTTTTCTTTTAGAATTTAAGTTTTCAAAAAAAGAGATTATGTATTTTAATATGCATTTAAAAAAATCTTATAATTTGCTCACTGTGACATCCGGAATATAAAACAAGAGTGAAATAGCACTATCATTTCTTTATAAAATGTCCACCACTGTGTCACTATTTCCCAATCATTTGAATTCAAAGGTTTTTGTAGATAAGCCTTTTCTTAGATTTAGTTTTTACTTTGAACAAAACGTAAACATGAAAATATTCTTCGAGTTCGTCAACAAAAGAAACGTGAAACAATAGTATTATATTTTGAGATAGTCATTATTCTGTCATTTATATGCTTGTTTGTTTAGATAATCTTGATGTAGCCCATATTACGAAAGTAATATATGATAAGAATTGAAAGTAGAAAGCTGTAAGTTAGAAAACAACAGAAAATAACCAGCAGGAGTCCCTAAAATATTTTAGCATAATCTCTAATAAAGATGTTATCCCAGAGAACGCATTGCATGGCATTGGCATACAATAGTTGAGAAATATTAATTTTTGGCGTGATTTCAATATTTTTACTGAATCTATCGTGTAATGCTTGGCGATCTATCCTGGTTTTGGCGATCCATCCCTGGCATGCCGTTAAAAGGACCAAAATATCGAATTTGGAAACTGTTTCCTCAATTGAAACAAAAATCTGAACAAAACTACACTTGTAGTGACAAAAATCAGATACTAAATTTGATATATTTAAGTCGACGCGCTTTTGAGTTACTGCGTTTGCATGTTTCTGAAAACACAGATCGACAACCCCTTACTGGATATGGCTCAAGCTTTGATAGGCGTCTACACTGTAGATGTTAAATCAGTATACCAAATTTTATCTATCTAGCTCTCTTCGTTTTGTAGTTATCTTGTTAAATTATATTCAAACAGCCGGATAGACAGATTTCCTTTGAGTGGATTTTGTTCAAAATTTGACGGTCTACTAATTTGGTGTAAAGACTGTATACCAAATTTCAACCTTCTACTTCTAAACGCTCTTGTATTAACTATGTTATAGACGGATAGACATGTTTTCAAAAATATATTTTTCGAATGCAGGAAGATCAAAAATATGGAGATTCATCAAAATGTAGAGTTCGAATTTTTTGACGATTAAAATACTTTATCTATACTTTGTATATGAGAAAGAGAAAAACATGATCTTCATTAAAACTTCAATACCCCCCCCCCCTCTCCCCGCCCGAAAAATAAAATATCTCAGAAAATATTTTGTATTTATATGAATGATGAATCATTAACTAAAGATGAATAGTTTTTGTTAATAAGTATAATAATAGATAATGATAAAGTATAATAATAGGTAATCTACATTTTTGTAGATTATTTTGTGTTACAAGCGTTATTCAATACTAATCCATGAATTTCAAATAAGCAAGAAAACAAAAGAAAACGAAGTTTCTATCACTCTTGATAATAAATATGAAAGTATGTGTCTGCGTGAGTTGGCACTTTAAAGGCCAGACAATTTCGGATATAGCTGCTAAATTTTGCACATTCACCATCGTGGACATGAAGTTATATCTAAACGATTTAACTGAAATTAAATATGATTAGAATATCCGGTTAACAAACTGATCGCCAAACGTAACAAGTATTAAAATATTGAGCAAGGTTTAAGAAAATAATAAGAAATTGTTCGGACCAATTACAATAATTAATGTATAAAAATTATCGACGGTAAGAGCATTTATTATCTGAATAAGTGGATTTTTTTAATTAAATCGTGACAATATCGAAGCTGTGTTTTCTCATAATCAGCTATTGACTTTTCAAAATAAGATGTGTTCAATAAAAGTTTACATTATTGTAGTGCATCAAACGATTTAATTGGTGCTTTTAAACAAGTTATTAGCTAATCATATTTCTAGATATTTGTCTCAAGCAATTTAATTGGTGTTTTTAACAAGTTATTAGCCAATCATATTGCCGGATATCTGTAAATGGATTAAAAAGAATGGTAGATGCTATCCCGAGAAATAATATATTTTATTGAATCTTCAAAAGTTATTACTTAGAAAACTTTTAAACACCATGAAGTATACATATAAGAATAAATTTATGAAGCTAATAAAATTAAAAGTAAGAAATTTCCATTTTATTTATTTTGGATTTTTTTAACTATAGTTCTTTTTAATCTATAATTAAACAATAAACTGGGCACGTTTTATATTTTTGTAAGACTTAAAATTAGAAATAGCCTTGAATATATTTTTTATAACAAGATTTTATAGAAGAGATTTTAAATATCTACTAATCAAATCAAACTGCCTAAAATAATTTACACCTTTAGCCGTTTTTAAAGAATTTTGATAAGATTCTATTAAATAAGAATTTAATTAATTGCAATCTACAGTTTCAGTAAGAACTACAATTCCCTATTCTGTATATTATATTCTATTGAATTAATATATACAGAAGAGTTTTCTAACGTAAAAGAATTGTTGATATTTAGTAAAGCGAATAGAAAATTAGGAAAGAGGGAAATTTACATCTTTCAACATTAGTGCGAAGATTCTATATCACCATAAATCAAAAACAATAGCGCGGAGACCGCGTTTTATCTCCATGGTAATTTATTGCATAACTCTCAACCGTTTCAGCAAATGTAAATGTCTGACGTATATTATTTTCTTAAAAATTATTAACTTCTGATGTATACATTTTTTTTTAATGTTATGCAATTATTTTTTATTTAAAAGCAAATCTTATGAATTTCTTCTTTTTTTTCAAATACCTTAAAATGTATAGTCAAGTTCTACTGTTTTTCAGTAATTTCTTTATATGAAGTTTTGTTTAGTATGTATTAAAGATGTATTAAATCGAGAATAATTTATTAATTGCCTAATTTTTGTATCGATGAATAGCACGAATCTTTAAAAAAGTTTTAGATTCATGTAATATGAGGAAAAATAAACATTACGATTATCGAGGAACGAAAAATAAATATCTGATAAATGAAAAGAATAGAAATTTAGAAATTCGATTGAATTATTTAAATAATTTAAGAATAATTCCCCTCTTAAACAAGACACACAGTAGTATTTTGGCTTTTAATAGTTTTTGGTTGACTTTAAGCCTCAAATAGACGTGTAAATCTGCTGTCAGAGAAAAATCTTGCAACTTTAAAGCGTAGTGCAGATATAATAGAGCTGTTAGAAACATGACTAAGTTGTAGTCGGATAATATTTTCCATACTTATCATAGCGGAGATATTTTTGGTAAATTAACCCCTTGAGCACAGATTCATTGGAAAAAATTCTTGCGTTTGGAATTGATTTAATTTATTGTTGTGCGGAATAGTAAAACAAGTCCCTTTTTCATGAACATTTTCGTTATTACTTTCGTAATAAATTATTTATGAAATTTTAGGGAAATCTAATTAAGTGCTTCAGTGAACCTTAATTAACAATTAAGGTTCACTGAAGCACTGGAAGAAACTTCCCCTTACAACTGATACAACAGAATTATACATGTTTAGTTTAGTTTGAGTTCGACTCTTCATGAGCTAGACAAAACAAGCGCTTGAAGAGTTTATCATCAAATGCATTCAAGGGGGGGGGTAAGTTTTATGAAGGAGAGAAATCCAGTCAGATGTGGCAAACGTTAAATTGCATCTACACTTAATTTATCAAAAGAAACTCATCTGATCACAATACAATTCTTACGTGTTCTCTGTGAACGCTTCAGAATCAGATTATAAAACACATATAAAATAACAGTAAAAAATAAAATGCAAAAATTTAAATTGCAGAATATAATAAAATAAATTTGAAAGGAGTTATTTTAATAATATATTCTTTTAACCTATTATTTTTATAACAATATTAATAATCTATTCTATCAATTGTCTGTATTAAACACTCTTAATAGAATCGAATCAAATAATGTCACAGTGCCTTAAAAACGTGACTAACTTGGTAAAAAGTTTTCTAATTAAAGGTTGACTTTCGCGGTAATTGAATTTCGATTTCACATTCTGTACGAAAATTGTTCAAATGATATAGAATAATTCTTTGGCTTTCAACAATGGAAAAAAATCACCTTATTGAATATTTGATGAGATAGTGAAAATGATTTGATTTTTAACAATCAAAAATATTGAAACTAATGCAAATTCTTTTTTAAATAATTGTCAAAATTGATAAAAAAATAGGATAATAAATTAATATTAATTTTTTTTAATATTTTGATGCAAATATTATTTTAGTTCAATAATATTTTGTAAAGTTATCTTCGAGAAAAGCCACAATCTTACTTATGTTTTAATTAATGGAAACTTTAATTGAATTATTAAAAATCTCTTCAATATGGAGGTGTACTTATCCACTAGATTTAGCATCAATTTTGGCAGTTCTAGACCAAACGGTCAGGTTTATAGCCACCCTGAGAAATAGACATTTATCTTTACTACTAGTAGAAAAATTCCATTTTCATTGTTTTCGCATGAAAAGAATGGAAAATGATTTCATTCCTTCATTCACGAAAGGAATGAATTGCCATTACTTTATTCATAATTCAAATCAAAAAGTAGGATGCTATCTTTATCATTTGTCTCAAAAATAGCTTCCATATATATAATATAATATAATATTGTATTGTATTCATTTACGGAATCATACTATTTATAATAAAATATTTACGTTCTTTGAATTTTTTAATCTCTTTGAAATTTAATTCCATTACTCATATGTACTAGCTTAAATATGAATTTATCAGGTGTATTAATTATTTTCTTCAATTGATTAAATTTAGTAAAACCTCATTCAAGGGAATTTATAAATATATATAAATGAAATGGACATATATAAATGAAAAGACGAAATATGAGCATTTCGATAAACAACTTTGATTATTTGAAATTTTGATGCTATTAATATGCAAATTTATTTAAAGGTAATAACTGAAATTTTTTTTTTAAAAATAGTATCAGTGTATTATAAAATTATTGAAAATAATGAACATATTTTTAATTTAAGTATTTATCATATAATCTTGTACATTGTATAATTATCACATGTATCATATATGAATTGAGGATATATCATATGTATTTTGAAGATCTTAAACATTAATCTTACGTTTTTTAATTTATACGATTTATGCTCATACAGAAAAGCTTTTAATTATACATTATTTAACCGTTTTCTGATGTATTCATTACATATAATTGCAACGTTACATTACACAAGTGCAACGTTATGAATTCAGTTTTTACTAAAAATAGTGTTTTGATATTTTTTAAAAAATAAACAGTAGAGTAATAATGGAAAAAAATATATGAAATCGGGAATGATATGCTTATTAACCAGACCAGTTCTGTAAAATGATTCTTTATATTGTCCATTCAAGCAATTCTGTTCGTTCTGGCGTCATTTTTAAAAGTCGAAGTGTAAAAGAGGGCTATCCAATCTCCTATTTCCTAAGAATTAGGAATAGGAGATTTGCAAAGTGTAAAAAGAGGATAAAGACATATAACAGAAGTTGTGCGTTCTTTACGTTGTATAACGAAATGCATTTTTATTACAATGGTTACGTATGAACCGGATCTGTGATGAAACGACGCATGAATACAAACGAGGTATAAATAGGAAAATGCATAAATAGCCTTTATTGTATAGAGAAAAGATTATTACTGCCGCTTTTGATAAAGACCTTTCATTCTTCAAAGATGTATGCGGATGTGATTTAGAAGTTAGAAATCAACTCAATTTTTGCTAAATCATGATTCATCTGATATCCGGAATCTCACCAATCAAAGCTACGTATATGTCTAGACACATTTTTGCTGTCCTTTTCTTATCATTTCATCGATCGAAAATTTCTTCTTTTTGTTAATATCATTCACGTAAAGCATCGCACTAGTTATTTTCGAAAATTGTTTCATTTTTATTTGTTGAAAGTTACGGTTTTCCATTATTTCTTTTATTTTGAAATAAGAGTTTTTCTTCCTTATATTCTTTGAAGCGTATGTTTTTTTCTTCTTTCGAAATGTATGATTTTTTAAAATTCTTTTTATCTTGTGTTCTTATTTTTATTTGAAAAGTTAATGTTTTTAATTCTATCAAGTTTATTTTTTTAAACGTATAATTTTTCATTCTTTCCTCTTTGTTCTTTGAAGCTAAAGTATTTTCGTTTTATATTTTCTTTACTTTTCTGCAATTACAAATAAGAAAAAAAAAATTAAATTGAATATAAATAGAATACTGACAAATTTTGTCATTTCGGTACCATTCACTATGGTAAAAAAATAAATAATAAAATTAAAAAATATTTATCTGTTTGTGAACTCGATAGTCAACAAGAGTTCTTTCACCTTTCTCTTGAATGTATACAATGAGAAATTTTATGCATATTTGTGTTGCGTTCTGCAGTTAGAAAATATATCATTTTTTGAATTTTTTTTTTATTTCTAAGATTTGATATGAACTTATATTCAAGATGTAAAGAACATAGAATGAACTAACATGCTGAATTTTATAGTTGTTGTGTGCACATATTTAAGAATAAACAAATTGGCAGACTATTAAAGCGTCGGTATATTTGGCACTGAAATAAGAATCAATTTAGGATTTTACTAGCGGAATCATGTTCACTTGCGCAAGGATAAACGGACAGATACACAAACAGATTTACCATTAATGAATTTCATCTAAAATTTGAAGATCCTGGTGCACCGATAAAGTTCCAAATTTATTTGTCTATTCTATTCTGTTCAGTTTTGAGTTATTGTTTTCACAGACAGATAAACATGTAGGAGGGTGGATCGGCATCCAAAATATTACGTTTTCAGATCTATGAATAACTAAAATGTGATGATTCATCTGAGACAAGGCCAATTCCCTTGGTGATTTACATTTATGCAGTTTCTTTGTATGCATAGGATGCAATAAATAATAATAATAATAATAATAAAATGTTAAATGGGAGAAATTTGGCACGTGGTCTTACCGCAAAAATTATCTCTCTATATGAAATTATGGGTCATATTTATTAAACAAAAAAATATTGATCTTGCCACAAAAATTATCTCTCTGTATGAAATTATGGGTCATATTTATTAAACAGAAAACTGCATTTCTAAAATTTATAAACAATTATCTTGCATTATGCTGAGTTAGAAAACATTGCAAAATTTTTCCAACATGCGTGTTATCATTAATGTCAAGTGAAAAAACATCTGTTCTATGTATTTTTAATTGAAAGATGAAACCGACTTTCGATATATATATAATATAATATATGTGTGTGTGTGTGTGTGTAATGATATATCTTTATCTAATTTAATCACAATTGAATTCCTAATTTTTATCTTAATTTAACCTGTATTAACTTCATTCTAAAATATTCTCTTATTTCCTGATCCAATTACACTTTTTATTTAATTAATGCCCCACGTACTCTATAAAATTACAAGTCTCAACAGGTTCCCACGCTCCGAGTAAAGGGATAAAAATCCTTAATGTTTACCACATTCTTTTAAAGATATCTAAATTTCACTATTTTAAATTTACACTTATCAAAGAAATCTCTATCAAAGTCTCATGGTAAAATCAGTGAAGGAAAAAATGTTGGCCTCTTTTGTTCTTGTATCGCGATATAGACTGTTGCCTCTTTTCGATTCTTCCTAATATGCTTCCAGTGATGGAATAAATCAGTTTTAAAATTTTCTAAAACTTCTATTCTGCGACGTAACTGCTGAAATATGTTTACGTTATATATATAATGTAATATCATATAAGCCGTTGCATTTTGACCGTCACTCTGATTCTGCTTCCTGTGAAACTCTCATATGTATTCTCATTATTAAAAATAAAAATATTCGCATTTCGAGAAAAAAAATTATAACAGCAAGCATATTGACACACGCACACGCACACGCACACGCACACGCACACGCACACGCACACGCACACGCACACGCACGCACACACACACACACACACACACACACGCACACGCACACGCACACGCACGCACACACACACACACACACACACACACACACACACACACACACACACACACATTTTTATTCCGACTAATATAATGTATCTAACATCAATCCTATGATATTAAAAACCAATCTAATCAATTCCACTAATCGTATAAGCGAAAAGGTTCTTTTGGATATTTCTCAAGGACTCGTTGATATTAAAAGATAACGACTGGTTGCATAACCTATAAATACAATCCTTTTTGACCCAAGGTGCAATTGATATTCTGTATATGGAAGTAAGCAATCTCGGATTTTCCACGTCTTCTAAGATTTCTTCCTCTTTCTTTTTCTTTCTCTTCTGAGAGCATTTTCAGCAGTAATCCTTTTATACAAGATATTTATACCTGATAAAGCTTCCTCCATTATTTTAACTGCTTAAACATACTCTGCAGATCTAATTAACTGATTCAATCGACCGCGAATAATATTTATTTACAACTTAAATCTCAGAGCACGAACTCAGGCTTAAAATAAACTTGTCGTTATCTAGTATAAATAACTAAATATAATATCTTTGGAAGTAATGAAATAAGCAAACGAATGAATAAAATAACAAACAAATAAATACAATAAATAAAGATCAAATTAAATGATACAAATTAAAATTTTGGATATAATTTCTTATGGTGTATAAATTATGGAAATTCAGAATTACCCCAGCTATTTCATTTGATCATCTTATATAAAATAACATTTAATTTTATGAATATTGTTGTTGTTTCTAATGGCACTTGCCATGGACATGCTCACTGACGAAGTCAGCGATTTTAAGCCAAGTGAGCGTCTCTTGTTTTAGTAGCGACAACTAGAGCCAAGAGTACGTCTTGGCTACTCACGCATCACATTTGCTTGCACGCACAACCTCTTTTTTACAGAGGGGCACATTCACACATTTCACAGAGAGAACAGATGAAGAACAACCATGCCCGAACCGGGACTCGAACCCAGGACGCCCAGGTCACGGGGAAGACGTGCTACCCCTAAGCCAGGAAACCTGCAATTTTTATGAATATAAAGCTAAATAGTAAAATATCCGAGACAGTTTTGCCATAATTTCAGAGAAAATCATTGTGAGAAATATAATAATAAATCCATATAAACTAATTCAAAATTATAATAAAAATATTAAACATTTGTGAAAACTTTCTGCTTTCCCCTTTTTAATAATATCCCTCTGATAGCATTAAAGTTCTCAATGTCTTCGAATGAAATTTCGAATTTCTGAATAATTTCATCATTAAACTATTTACATAAATAAATATTAAGTTTTTGAGTGGTTGATTATTTGATATAATGAAATATACCGTACGAAATTATTCAGAAATTCTAAATTTCATTCAAAGATATCGAACATTTTAATGCTGAGGGATATTATTAAAAAGGGGAGAGCAGAAATGTTTAGTTTAATCTTTTTATAGCATTTTTGAGTTAATTTTTATGGCCTTATTATTTTATTTCTCGCAATGTTTTGCTCTTAAATTACGGCGAAACTGTCTCAGATATTTTACAATTTAACTTTATATTCATAAAATTAAATGTTATTTTATGTAAGATAATCAAATGAAATAGCTGGGATAATTCTGAATTTTCATAGTTTATCCCAGATAGAAATAATCTCTTGTATTTATCGTGAATTAGAATTAAATGTCTTGTATTTTTTTTTCAAAAGTAAATAGACATACTAAGAAATTTTGATTTAACTTTGGAAAAAATTTAATTTTAAAGAAAATTAATTCCTTTTTCCTGACTTTTATGTATGCCTATAAAATTGTCAAACGTCAAAAATTAAAAGAAATATTCTAAATTTTTTTCCCTCTCCAAAGAATTTAAACCCACATTGTAAAAACCGTAATTGTCGAATATATAAGCTTGAGAATGAAATCCGTTATTTACCACTTTAAAATAAAGGCATCCAGAAGGTTTTGTAATCTTTAGTAATGCTTTCACCTTTTAATTTCTACCTTTACTATGTACTAAAAATATTTTGAGATTTTTGTAGCAAATGTGCAAAGTTTGAAATAATCTTACGTAATAATGATCTTCTTCAAATCTTCGTACAATGACTTGCATAAGTTGTTTTCGTAATCGGGGTGTATAATGGCATGTAAACAGACACTTAAGAATGAAATGGATTGCCTAGAAGCGAAGATAAGAGATAGCTTTTTCTTTAAGAGCTGATCAATAAATATTTTAAGATATGTAGGCGCCAAAGCACTTACTAAAGTTAGATTAAGCGTTTGATCTTATTTCTGGCAATATCATTGTGCTCCTTACTTTATCAATTACCAGGTGCTGAACCATTTTGATATCTGAAACCAAATCTTGCAAAATCACTAAATCTCTTCTCTTCCCAATTTCGTAATGTACTTTGAAACATCAACAATTGAAAGAATATGAATAACAAATATCAAAAATTTATAACATTAAAAATATTTTTAGGTAGAATATATATTTTTAAGATTACATATTTATATATGAAATTATTTTAATTTCAGATATTTTTAACAAATATTTTAAAGTTCTAGATAAAGAAGGTAAATATACGAGATTCTGATATTAATATTTTAAATAAACAAATCTCTATTTAAAAATAATTTGTTAAACAAAAGAGCTAGTTCTGTAGCTCCAATAACTAGTCAGATGTCGAAAATAAGGTGCCATTTAAATATGACAGCAATAATTACCTACGCCACCACCCATATTTTTGAGGGAAAAAATAACAAAGTATTTTATTGTACATTCACTGAAATTTTCTTAGCAATCCCTTTTCGAGTACCACAATACCAATTTTGTTAGTTTTTATTTCAAATGAAGTTTCATTACCTCTTAGATCAATGCTAGCCAACCACTTCCCACTCTCTAGTTTTGAAATATATTGCAAAACAAACGTTGATACAATCCCTACCTTCAACAACAGCCCGATTTCACCAATTTTATTTGCTATGTTATCTTATTACTTTCCGAGCATAGATAAGTAGAATTTACTATGTTTAGTGTAGAAGTGTTCTTAAAATATTAATTTCATTTGGTCAGATAAAATGTAGTTCATAAAACATCTTCACAATCAAAAAATGTTTTTAATTGCAAATAAACTCCTAGTCACTGGAAACGGTTAGAATGCATTGAATTTTGATGTACCTTTAGGAATTTTCTTCCTTGTGATTAATTTCTTACTATTAATTTTATTTTAGGTTAATTTTTTCATCATGTGTTTTTAAAAATTTAGTACTGTTTTTAGATAATCAATTTTAAGACATTCTGATAAGCTTTTAGACCATAAAAGATAATTAAAGAAAAAGTCATCCCTGTGAGAAAGACATAATATAGTTAATTCAGAATGCAATGTCTTGTGCACTTTAATTCGCGAACAATTTCAAGAAAAAAAAATGTTACAACTCTTTATAGGATTCGTATTAATTTCATTTCCTTGATGAAATATTTTTGCCTTTATATTACTACTACTTTTTATCGTCATATATATATATATATATATATATATATATACATATATATATAATGTAATGATATTTCTAAATAATATAACAATAATATTTATATAAATGATGTGTATTATAAGTTGTATTTATTCTATATCATATTTATTAATATAATGACTTCATAAGAATATAATATACTGTAAAAATTAGGCAAATGGCAATAAGACTAAGAGATATTTTGATACATGGTGTGGAAAAAACCTTCTTATTTTAACTATTTGTTTTTCTTAAAATATTATCCTTTCAATCCAAAGTTTCTCAATACAGTACAATACATATATTTTCTATCATATAATCTTAATAATCAGCAGTCATCTATGCTGGAGAGGGATATTTGTAGTTGATATGCCGTAATAAGTTATTCATCAATGCGAATCATACCGATTTTATCGATAAAAGCTATCAGAATTCATAGCTGAATCAGATGAGTGTTTTGGGAAAATTTTTTCTTTTGAATTACAGATTCGGTATATAGAAAAGAATGATTTCGGATCTATTAGAAGAGAAATGACAATCACCAATACCAACTAATTATAACAAATATTAACTTTGTTACTTTTTGGAAATATATTCGTGACTATATATGCCATCTTAATTTTTCACTAGTGCTGATTTATGCAAAACATTTCCTCTTGGCTAAGGAGACAAAACGATTGTCTCCTTGAGTGATTGACGATTCAATTGTAGTATTTAAATGAGCTCTGAATTTTTTAAACATTGGTTTGTCTGTGATAAATTTGATGTGTAATAAATCCTACGAACACGTGTTTCTTGCACCGAACGTAAACAATACCATCAAGCTGATTCATTAGCAATTCAGGAAGTGTTCACCTATCTCCATAGAAGGTCGTGATGAATTTCTGGAAAAACCATAAGATTTTTCTCGTCTCAAATTTCAATGTGGAATAGAAAAAAAAAGTGCAAAACATAAAGTATTATACTTTTTTAAGTTTTTTTACTTAATATTGAACGCTATTTCAGAAATGATAAATTCTGCTGTTTCTCATTGATGCATTCAACTTTTTTTCCCAAGCCTTTCTAACAAATATTAATGCATCACTCAATTTATACCTAAATCGATTTAATATAATAGGATTAATTAAAATTGACTATATGCATTTAAAACAATATCATTTTAATCAGCATCCTTCAATTATACATATTTTATCATTGTTTTATAAGCTGAAAATTATCTATATTTGATTAGGAATAGTTTCACTAATCGTCTTCACTTGCGGAAAATATACATTATTTAACTGTCGAAATGCGTGAAATATAGCTACTTTGACTAAATACTTAATAAATTATTAAAATTTGCACGCGCGCGCACACACACACACACACACGCACACGCACACACACACTTTTATTGTTAGTAGAGATTATAAATTCACTATATCATAAATATTTTAAAATTTAAATTGATAAGACAAGATATTGCTGCGATATTCAAGGGGTTTCGATATAAAAAAATGAGTTTGATATAAAATATCTATTTTCAGATTCTTAATCTTTAAGTACATGAATGAATATACTTTTTCTAATTGAAAATTATTGAGAAATTGGTATTTCCGTTGTATTCGTCTATGAGGCGAATACAAATTAAACTACCTTTGTAACTGAAGTCATCATAGAAACTGTCAAACGTTTAAAATCAGTTACATGAATAGAAAAAAAAAACCATCCTTTGGTGCTTTACCTTCTAATCTGACAGTGAACTCACGTGACTCCATTTCGTGATACAACTCAACAGTATTTGTACAGACCACCTGAAATGAACAGGATTTCACTTCACGCGCTTATGTTGATCGAGCGTGCGTACCGTTGTCATCGACGCCTGAAATTTAAAATAGATAAAATCGTTTAAATAGATAATCACATGTTTGGTTTCATACCCAAACAGTTTCTTCGATGAATCTTTTTTAGTTCATGCTTTGATTTTTATTTGGTGATGGATATTGTCAAATACAATCAATCGAAGATTATCTTATTTGACTAAATTTAAATTCCTGTCTTGGCGTTATCTCACATTCTTACCATTTTTCACAGAAGCACTAAGAGTGCTTTTTATCGTAACGTTTAATATGCAGCGATGAAAAATTTCAGTCTGTAGCTACTGGTATTTATCCTAATGTTAACAGCCTAAAGTTCATTGGCAAAACGGCTTTAATCTACAGGTCAATTTCCTTACTTTCTTAAGCACTTTAGAGAAAGAAGAGTTTCAGTTTGAGATTTGAGATGACGAGAGGACTTTTGTATAGACTCCTTCGAATAATTTTAAAGCAATAAAAACAAGAATAAATTGATTATGTACTGTTAAACTGAAATTAAAATGCATTATTAAGGATAAAATTATCTTTCAAAAAAGATTTCATAAAAATCTTATGTTTTAATTTTAGTAGGTAGATTCCTATAGGTAGACTATTGCAAGACTTGAGGAAAATTTCTTCACTTCTTCTCAAATAATGGTCCCTAGAACTCCAAAACACCCATCGTTCAAACGTTTATTTACAATAATAATAATAATATCTGTATGTATAACGCTTTACCCATGTTATCTTAAAACAAGATAACTATAGTAATGTTGTTTGGATTTTAACTGGCTTAGAATATGTTGTTAGAAATGTAAACATTTCGGACGAGTTCATAAATGACCCATCTAGTTCAGAGGGAGCGAAAATGGTGTGGGGGCTGGAATTTTTCTTTCGCTATAACTTTCTTAATATTGAAGACAGAAAAATAAATCCAATCAGCCGAATTAGTGCTTCATTAAGAAGAACAATTTTTGGATTTAAATTTTTTCCGATAACTGCAATATCTTAAAAGTTAGGGGCTGAAAAGTGATTTTCACGCCTTAATTTTGACTGTTTCTAATATTAACAATTTATGTTACCAAATAACTCAGATGCAAAGAAATCATTTCTTTCTTCGTTCAATTCCGATTTACTACAAATCATTGAAATCGTTCAATTTCTATAAGAACACATGACAACATTTTTCGAAATCTCTATTTTCAGCTCGCACACCAATACTGTTATACTAAATTTTCTTTTTCAGCTTAATAGCTTAGCTTTTATACTTTAAAATCAGTTTAATTTTTATACGGAAAGAAATACTTTGAAATATTTTTTTAATAATAGCTGAATTTAGATTTTACAAAATAAATGTCACTTGGCTGACCATGAATTCAAGAAATGACAAGAAAACTGAGAATTCAGTAGAACTTCCCGTTTTCTTGAATGAATCGATGCTGCAATTAATGATCAGCTCAGCAAATATAAGCTACTCGGCAGGCGATGCGGAGATAATCCATACATCATTATTTTCAAGGCTATTCTAATTATTCATTTCTTATCATTCGACAACCAGTTACTAAATGACATTTAAGATACTGTCGAAAGGTGAATGACATGTCTGATTTAAGACTGCAGTTCCTACCGGTATATTTCTAATAAAATGAGAAACAGAAAAAAAAAGTTGCTGCTACTAGCCTTGCTAATCAAAGCAAATTCACGCTCTAATAGATACAAATGATTATGACGGGAAAAAAAAATAACACCGACGAGAGTTAAATGCAGACACGCTCGAGTAAAGTAGTTCTGAAAGAACAAAGGTTGAATGACCAAGATTATTCAGAACAATGAATTGATATTGATAAAGCATTAACCGATGGAAAGTTCTTTTTACTAAAAAAAATATCTCTCGGATAATAGCAATCGTTTATTTTAATACCTTCGCTAAAGAGAACTGATTTTGATTTTTAGCTTTCTTATTGATTAATGACTTGTTAAAATGCATAAATGCATGGCGGTAGGATGTTTTACTGAATTAGAGAACGATATCAGAAATAATCATAAATTTGTTTTAAACAAATCTTAGATTTAATAAATCTTACACATGGAAAACATGCAAAAGTTTAATTCATTTATATTAGCGCCTTGTTTTAAAGCATCACTAGGACTATTTTGGGACGAACCTCGTAATTTTGAAAAATGGCCAGAAGACGAGGATGACACTTGACCTAGCCCCCCCCCCTCCTTTTCCACCTTCCGCACCTTACAAGTGGAACGACGTTTGACCCCAACGGATGTAAGGTGCACCAAACTTGCTTACATGATGATTCTTCGGTGGAATCGGGTCTCAGACCTGAAACCCTCCGGTTTCGAAGCTAAAACCTTACCATCGCGGTTCTGAAAACATGCAGAAGGGAAGACGGAAGTTAAAAGATGAAAGAAAAATTGATGTTTTTGAGCAGATATATTTATAGAAATCTTTTAATAAAATCTTTAAGATACAATTTAATAGTAAAAACTGGTTTCAATGATTTCTGTATAGCCATTCCAAAGAGGCATTTCTTTAAATGTAAATTCTATGGATTCCATTGCAATATTCTAGTCATATAAGCTTGAATAGACTATTGTTCCAGTATGCCCACAATATTTCATTACAGAAGACAAGTAGAAGTATTTCATTGAATTGGAAGACATTTACATGTAAAACTGATGAAAACAATGGTGAGGCTATACTGGTGTTTCATGTTTCAGCAAAGTCGCAAATATCCATGTATTATAATTGTTTATACTTGAAATGCCCACATTTGAATAAAACAATATTTATCAAACAAGCGGAAGCGAAGTCGCTGTCTCGTATTTGGGAATCAATTTATTACTATGATGTCAATCAAATAAAATAAATATATTTAAATTTCTGAAACATTCTTATTAGAATTGTTTATAAACCATAAAATATCTCATTTCAATAGGATGTTACTTAAATTTTTTTAAATGCGATTTTTCTTTTCTTTTAGCTATAATTAAGTTGATAAACAAGGAAAATAAATTATTTAAAAATATTTTCATGATTTATAAGAATTTTAGCTATCAAAATTTCATTTGGTTGTGGTCATTGTTTTAAATTTGATGAAAAAAAAAAACATGAATACTTCGAAGTTCTTTTATCATATTTGATTTTCTCTTATTCCAAAATCCACAAAATATTATAATTGAATTCGTATCTCTAAAAACTAATTTATAAATCTAATTTATGTATTTTTATTCTATTTACTAGAAAGTATTTTAGAGGGGAATATGCAAGTATTAAAATTTCAGAAAACACTAAAAGCCCCTCATATAAAAATATGCATAATTTTGCAAAATAATTGGAAACTTATGTTCATTATAACATCAATGCAATTTTAATGCAATATAACATTTGTAATCATGAAGTTTCATTTTTACACACAGAAACGTCATATTCCTTAATAATAAACTGAATTTTTGTATTCGTTCTAGAATATGAAAATAAAGTTTCATTTTATTATGAGATTGACCACTTTTAATAAGAATAAAGATAAAAAATAGGGACAAATGAAATAACATTGAGTTTTATTATTTAATATATAAATGTTATTTCAGATACATTGCTTTCTTAAAATAATATTTTCATATGTGTTGAGGTATTTCTCATAACGAAAAAAGAAATAATGTATGATCATTTCAATTACACTTTCAATATGATTAAACAAACAAAGAAACATTATAAAAAAACTTAAAATACTTTTCTTAACTCATTTTGATCACATTCACAATGATTTAGTTGATTATTCATGACTGATTACTCATTGTAATAGCTTGGATATACTCGTATTTAAGTAAATTGTAAATGTATAAAAATTCAAATATATTACTTATATAATTTGAGGTTGATTAATCTAAAAAAGTCTACAGAGATATTATCAGAAAGTGCAAGAATAAGTTTTGAAATGCAAAATTAAGGGGAAAAAACCTTCTAGCAAAATTCACATATTCTGTACTTTGTAAACCGATAATAATAGATAAAAGTTACTTAATATATCAAATGTTGATGTGAAGTATTTCCTGTCTATAAGTCTGCGTGACTGTCTATAAGATGTAATAATTATACAAAGCAATTAAACCAACATATAAAATGTTTCAATTCGTAGAATAAATAATTACTTTAAGATATTAATATCTGAGGTACTAATCTCTTGAAGTATGTATTAGGTTTTGGACCACTGCATTTAACAAATTATTGTGTTTTTCACTTTGAAATAATGTGGAGGGATAATCTACTGCATTGTATTGTATTATCGAATAAAAAATCATTATTAATATTTATCATTAATACTAATGGTAATCATTATTATTAATCATTAGTAATCTTTAACATTATTAGTGGTATATTACCATCATCAGGCTATGCTAATAATACACTGATGATGGTAATTCGTACCGATATTTGTTTTAGAGTGGCTTTTATGTTTTTAAAAATGCTTTTATGTTACAGGAACTTTGTTCGCTCTCCGTTTATTGGGACCCACTTTAGGATTTTTGCTGTCCTCCCTCTGTTTGAATTTCTACGAAGATCCTTTTTGTAAGTAAAATAATCATCATATACTTCTGAATTAAAATAATCTCACGTTATTTTCTGTGCAATAAAAAAAATCCTTACAATCAAAGGCAAATAAAATTGTAAATGGCTGCATTACCAATAATTGATATACTGAGTGTTTATTTTTTTTTAAAACTAAGGAATTTTATGAAATTCAGAAATTTTTATTTTAGACATAAAATTTCATTATGCAGAATATCCATGTTAAAATTTTAAATTTAAAAATTAATTAAAATTTTGGGTTCTGGTCAAATATATAAATTGCTTTTAAATATAAAAGAGTTATATTGAAGACTATTTATATGAAATGTTTCAATCTCACCTACTGTTCCTCATTTTCTTCAGTATGAACTCTATTTGAATATAAATGAAGTATTAAATTATATAATAGTATTTGAAATATTAAATGCATTTTTTAATGTTTTATTTAAAGGAATTGAATTCTTTGAAATTAATTATTTTCCACTTTCATTTCTTTTAAAATTATTTCAATAAAAAAAAAATGTTAATTTTTTCTGTAAATGAGTAACTGAAATTTCTTTTTCACATTCAACAAACATTCATGAAGTTATCTTGGTATTCTAATTATCGTTCTGATAAAATGCATCAGATCTTAGTTTTGGCAAATTTGTTCTATAACTTTAAATAATTGCATATACATAACAAATTTTTAATCCAGCACTTATAGCGTTTTTTCTTACTATCGGAATTATTTTTTTTAATAATTTAAAATTTCTTCCAACTTTCATTAACTATCTGATTATATATCTCATTAACTTTCTTTTCATTAAATATCTAACTTTCTTTTCATAACTTTTTATGACTTCACTTAATAGGACCAATTCTTAAAGAATAATGTCGCTAAGGAGCATTGCATTTCTTATTTTTGGATAATGCCTCCTTTTATTTGAAACTTTTTCTGAAATCAAGCATTCAGAAACAATTTTTGTCAATCAGAAAAATATTAAATAAAAAAAATAATTTTTTAGTTAAATATTTTTTAACAAAATTGGATTATTTTTAAAAGTTAATTTCTGTTGATTAATCATTTTTATAAATTCCACTTTTGTGTTTCAGACGATCCTGGATACGGAACAAAGGATCCACGATGGATTGGAGCGTGGTGGTTAGGTTTCATCATTCTTGGTTTTGCCATTTTTATTTTCTCCCTCCCAATGATATTATTTCCGAAAAGATTTCCTGGAAAGAAACTTTCCACGGCCCCTAAGAAGAAACAAGAAGAAACAAAATCACCAATAGAGCAACTGAAGGGTAAAAGTCTTGCTTGAACTTCATTGTTTGCGAACGGTACACCAAAAATAGCACGAAGATAAAATATTTATTCAACTAGCGAGAAGATTTGTCCGCGACTTTTTCTTATAATTCAGTTTTGTAGCCTGATTCGTGCTTATCTTTATTGTACAGGGTAAAGAACAAAGCAGGAATTTTGCAGATATTTCCCTAAACCGACTAGGTTCAAAATTGTTCATTATACGTTTTGGGTCTAAAGGTTGTTCACTGAAATGCGGTAAATTCTTGAGTTATTACATATACATATATTCAAAAATAGAAAATGTTGTGAAAAATTTGCCTAAATTCACGAATTTAACTTTTCTTTAAAGAAAGAGATCCGTACAAGGACGATTGAACCACTTCTGAAATAAAACTAAGGAATTTATTTTAACGTAAAACGTTAACAGCTCGTAATCATATAAAAAAAATAATACATAACACACATTTTAGAACATTTAACACCACGCCACACATCCTTTTCAAGAGTTCATGTGGCTCTTTCCCGTTTGTTAAAGATGTAGGTGGACTTGATTAAAAAAAGAAAAGAAAAAATTACACTGCAATAATTTGGAAAAAAAAACATACAAATGACAAAATATGAATACATATAACAGCATACTAAGCAATCTCTTTCGTACTGATAATTACATCTACTACTCCCTACAGCCGACCGCTGTGTAAGCGAGCCTGAAATTCATTATACCAAATGATGCCAAATGTCCTCCTACTGGAGTAGGCGGAAGCTTTGAAAGTGAGGAAATTCAACTCAGTGTGGGCCTCGTAGTTTGACAGTAGTTCAGAATTACGGTGCCCATTCTAAAATAACTCTAATATTTATTTAAAACGGGATGTTAATATAGCTAAACTATATTCAGAGTAAGTGCATGATTATAGCACAAGAACTATGGATGGAGTCTTAAAGGACTGGTCATGGTGTTCATCCATCGTGATGGATGGATGGATGAAAATGGGAGGCTTCATTGATAACCTTTCTGTGGCCATTATCTGTCAGTGGTGATCACTTGAAGCTCTATCCATAGCCATCACCGACAGTGATTAACTCATCTCGCATTAGAATGAAGGTAATTTTACCCCAGTCACAATCTATGCCAGAATAAGCGAGAAAGCTCTTATTTATAAGACGGCTTCTCATCCATTTGTTTGGGGCGCCTCTTACTCCAAAGTAAATAGTTTTAAAATGAAATAGATACACTGCAATGAAAAAAAGGGATATTATGGTATACCACAAAATATCTAGTTAGAGAGCTGATATGTTCAGTTCCACCTGCCATTCGATCACAGTATTCTTCATTTTTTTTTCTTTACGTGTCTGCGTTTCATAATATTGTCACACTTTAATCAACATCCATTAAATTATTAATCCTTTTTTTAAGGGAAAAATGTTTGTTTTTATTTTTCTGAGAACTGGAAATAAATAAAACTATGAGTTTAAATAAGGCAAAACATTTCCATAAAGTAAATTTTGATTAACAACAATCGATTGAAACTATTAGACATCTATTAAAATGTGGATCAATGACATCTTAAGGTTTCCTTAAAATGTTATCAATTCTTATTTTGTAGATTATTAATAAAAAAAACATTTCTAGATACTTTTTTTTGGTACTTTTCCGTTAGCAGGGGGCAAATGTCGCCAATTGTGAACCAAACGCGAATTTGGCGGAATTCTACATTATTTGGCGATTTTTCTCTTGCGCCCGGCTAACGGATTATGAAACAAATGCGAATTTGGAGTAAGAAATTTGGTAGAATTCTACATTATTTGCCGATTTTTTGCTTGCACCCGGCTAACGGAAAAGTACCTTTTTTGTCATACAATTTTTATATTTTATGACTGAGATTATTTCTTTAATTAATGTTAATGCTTTCAATAAACTACATGATCACAATTTTTTACTTCTCATATGCTTATAATAATATTTAATATTTTTAAAAGGCTTTCTGTTCAATGTTATAATTTAATCAATACTGTATGATAATATTTTAAATTTTCCTTTTATTTTTTTCAGACATGTGGAAAGCCATGAAACGTTTGAGCAAGAACCCAATTTTGATTTGCCATTATTTAGGAGGAGTTCTAAGGTTAAATGGAATCGTAGGATATTATGTATTATTACCTAAGTATATGGAAATGCAGTTTAAGCAGTCAGCTTCCAAAGCCAGTCTTTATTCAGGTATTGCATTAAATACAATTCGTATCCATCTCTTATAGAATATGGGATTAATGGTGTAGTATATGGGTTTTTATTAATAAGAACATGAATAATTATTAATAATTAGAAATAAGACTTATTCAAAAGTCCTATTCCCAGTTTGAAAAGCAGTTATTCTTGCATTAAGACATTCGGACTTAAAGATGTATCTTTTTTCAATTGCAATCAGCTTAGATGGGTGTCCATTAGGGAATTTTTCGATGAATTGTAATTATTGATAACTCTTGGGATAGAGAAATACTTCTTTCAACTTTCTTGCCAATTTCTCTAAGAGTTTTACTTCCATTCTTTTATTTAATCATTTTCTCAGGAGTAATCACTTTTCTTCCCAAATACATTTTAATTTTAATTCAATTTATTTTTCAAACTCACCGAAAATGTAATATTTTAAATTTATTTACTTCCATTAAATAAATATTTGCAAGAATGTCGAAGTCTAAATTGTGAATATTCTTTTATCATATTTATATGCCAATGTTTTCTGATAGCTATTCTTGTAATTTTTAAGTAAATATTTAAAAAAAAAGCAATGAGTGCTACAGTTTTGAAATTTTTATGTAAATATGATATATATGGAATAAAATAAATAAAAATGAAATTAATATTATCAATATAATATGAATTTTTTAATATTTCAATATTTACTATTTGTTGTAGGCAGTGTACGTTTGGTACAGTGTATGTCTGGTTAATGTACATATCATATCTGTTATAGTTTGCTAGTACGAAGGAAAAGTCCTTTAAGTTTTCGTTTCCATTGTAAAATTCGTTATTTTTTGAAAGAATTTATATATTTTAGACTTGATCTTCCCGTGTCATCGTGTAGAAATGAATTTCGAAGAATATTGAAGTCCATGGCAAAATCATATGATTATTCTGATTAGCAGGTTGACACGTTATGTATAATCAGCAATTTCTTTTCAATTTAACATGCCGTCTTGGTGCTTAATATTTAGTTAAATATTAGCCGACTTCTTAGCTGTATATTCATTTAGAGGAACTTCTTAAGAGAGCACGAAATAACTGCTTATTTCTCAAATCTCAATGAATTGTTTTTTCATTAGAGCTAGTATCATATTGCAAACAGATTAATCCTACAACACTAGTTTTATATATCGCTATTTAGATTAGATATTTTCAAATAAGTCTAAATATTTTCCAAAAACAAAAAGTATATTATTTATATGCCATGCTATACAAGTATAATCCAATTCAGTTGTATTATAGAAATATTTCAACATATTAGCCCGAAAAAGGTGCGATAATCAGTAGAAAATAAATTAATTTTGAACACGCGCAAATTGCGAAATACATAGATAGGTTACATTCTGTGAATATTAGCTTATGAAATGTATTTGTACATTTCCAAGTTTACTAAATCAGTTACTTTGATTAATGTTAGAATATACTATCATTGTTTACTTCATAGTTTAATAAGGGCAGTATTTCCTCTCGTGTAAATAAACAGAAAAAAAATTCTATGATGTAAATCATTTTCACATAAACTCAAGTACATAAAAAAATTCTACCAAATAAGTATCTCCTTTAATAATCACTAAATCTTATTGAAGAGAATAATAAAACCTGTTACACAATGGTTGGTATCCTATATTCAGAATATATATATCTTTATGACCTTCATGCAAATTCTCTTTCATCAATTTCTATAATATTCCTTATAAAAATATGGACGAATTTCTGTTGCAAGCATATTTTCCGCCTTCGAGACATGAATTGCGCCATCAATTCCAAATGCAGTGGGGCAATCAATTTTCTTGAATATTTGATTGTCTCAAAACTGAGCCTGTGACAAGAATTCATTTATAGAATTCAATTTACTGTACGTATGCATATAATTTGTTACTATAGGTCAAATGAAAGTTCTTTGTCATTTGAATAGTGAGGTTTTTTATTCTCTATTCGTAATAAATTTATCCTTTGGGAAGATTTTATTTTGAAGTGTAAGGAGATGAGCTAACTACTTGATTTTTCCTTCAACAGAAATAAAATTAAGTGGATGGTTTTAAATTGGATTGTTTTTAACTTTCTTGGGTGCGACATATGTCACCGATTGGAAATAACAGAATAATGATAAAAAGATAGCATAAATGCTTGACGAATGCCAAGTTTTTACTATTCATTTAAATCTAGATTACATAATATTTTTCGAAGGGAAAATTAAACTACCCAGAGAAGCATTAATTCAGAGAGTAAAATATGATCAAGAGGAGAAAAACAAGAGTATTTGTTATGATGTTGAGGCTTTACATATTCACAAACGATAGATTTGTAAACGGTTTTGATGAGCTGCATGCATAGATTCATTTTATCAATTGCAGGAGAGTGGTACAGTTCTAATTTCATAGGAATGTTTGCCATCTAATAGAGATTTATAACTGCATCAAGAAAAGACAAAACAAAATAAATGTAATGATTAAAGCAATTAGGTATTGTCGTGAAGTGCATATGCATGATAATATGGATTATAAAATTAAATGACATTGCATTTATGCCATTTTGTATTATAGTGAAAATGAATTCTATAGAATTCAGGACCACAAACGTATTAAAATATATTGATTTTCCTTTCTTTTAAAATAAATGCATTGTTCCTTGCAGTGTGTTAAAAATATAAATATTATTTTGAACATAGATTTTAGTAATTTTTAGGACGGGATTTATAATGCACTTGAATTGCAAAAAAAAAAAAAAAAAAAAAAAAAAATTTTTTTTGCATTTTTCAAGTACAATTAGTTTCAACATGCTAAAAATTTTAAATTATAAAACTGCATGTTTTTAATAAGAAAATTTGAAAAGTTCCCTTATAGTTTTCGGTTAACATTTAGATTTAAAGAGTTTAATATTTTCAATATTTTCTGCAGCCATATATTTACATCGGATTCATTAAAAATGCGTGTATCTGTAGTTAATCGCGAAAGTTGTCAATTATTTGGTTGAATCACTATATTGAACTAAGTGTTTTTTAAAATATTATTAAATAATAAATTAATGAAGTATACAAAACTATTTTTGTTCATATTTCACGAACCGTCCAGCTGGAGTGCATATGTGAAAGCCCATATTGTAGGAGATTTTAATTTTATAACATCTTACCAGAGAATGCTACGAAAGCAGGACTTAAAGTATCCTTTCTGCTCTTTTCGTCAAATTGCTAGTCAAGGTTTGAAATTCGAAATATCAATAGAATCTCTCCAAATCTGTTGCCTGTGTATTAAAATATACGTGAGACTACTAAGAACTTTGCTGCACTTGTTTTGTTTTTTTAAAAATAATGTAGGTGCAATCAAAAGCTACATCATTCCTTCGAAAAACAATTAAAAAAAGCTCTTTAGAAGGAAATATAAACAGCATGAAAGAATACGTTGAGCGAAGAGCTCCAATCTATTTACAAAGCGACTGAAAGTTAAAAAGCGTTGAAGCGAAACGCAATATTGGGTTTTGAAAAAGAGAATAATATATTATCATGCGAAAAAAATGCAAACTTACTAAAATGAAAGGTATACTAAAATAGCAATATTTAGCTATAATATTTGCCAGTAATTTTTATCATTTTTATCATTTTTAAACATAGTTACTTTAATTGCAAGGATATGATGGAACGAAATATTAAACTGATTTCTTGCATTTTATATTCAAATTTCGATATTTTTAAAAAAATTTAATAGTGTTTCGATACTTTTGTATTGCAAATGTAAAATATATTTAAATTAGATTAGTATACTTTTTCTAGTAATTTAGATAATTCTTTTGTTTATATATAATATTTGTGTTTTATAATCGCATTATTTCCACACCATTTTAAATACAAATGATTGTATTTCTTAACGTTGCCCAATTTCAAATTAATTTTAATAATTAACCTCTTAAACATTAATATTCAAAATCTAAAATCAATATACGACTTGCTGGTTTGAATTACAGCTACGAAATTTGATATAAATATTACAAGATAACCATAATAAAATTTTCTACGTTTAAAATAACAAACAGAATGAAAGCTAATCTTTTTAAATTTACCGTGGAAAGTATGGGGATATAAACACAGTTCTCTCTCTCTCTCTCTCTCTCTCATATATAATATGTACTTTTGAAGGAACAATCGTGGAATTCTTTAATGTTTTTATTCTTCATACTCACAAAAAAATAATCCAATTTTCAGTTTTAATCAAACCTTTTTGACCAAGGGTATGGTGAAGTCATTGTAAACAACAATATAGGAATAGAGGAATCTGGCAAGAATAAGCATGAGAAAGTATTTAGAACTTATATAGTTCTAAAAAGAAGTTTGTCTATTCCGCATCTTGCTTCCAGGAGAAAAAAATAGCCCTCGACGATCAGAAGACACAACTGAGTTTGAGTGATTAGGAAATTATTTTTAAAACATAGATGAATTAAAAATTATTTTATATATAGTATTGAACTCACGATAAGAAATCTTAAATCATTATTGAAAGTGAAAACTTCTGAATAATTATATGACCGAAAGGAAAGTGGCAAATGCAATATATTATTAATATTCAAATGATAAAAAAAAACTGCACATACAGAAAGGAATAACATATAGTATGGGATTTTCAGAAAATATTCATTTATTAATTGGTGATATGGTCTTCTGGACCATTCAGTGTGCTAACGTATAAAAATATCTAATCGGTGATTTTGATACCTTTTCTTGAAGGATTTATCTTCAGATGTCTTTAACTTTTGTGAAAATAATTTTCCTCATATAAAAATTCATATTTCACTTTCATTCCTTTAACCAAATTTAGCGTAAATATCTTCTAAACAAGAAAATTTATTTCTTAGCTACCATTTATATTAGAATAATTCAAAGATTTTCATACTTTTATTTGTATTTTAATAGAAATACTAATTACTAATTAGCTCCAGTGATTGCAGAGATCAAATTAAATATTTCTTCAGGTAAAATATAAACCGAAAAGTATGAAATGAAACATGATGATGGATGGGCGGTGAAATTGGCCTTAATCCTTTTGAATTCGTTTTATTCGCAGGTCCTGCCGGTTTGGTCGGAATGCAGCTGGGTATCCTCTTCGGAGGGATCGCAATAAGGAAATTCAAGCCAAGGCCAAGAGTGATGACGGGAGGCATTGTCATTGCGGAATCATTCAGTTTCATAGCCCTCATCCTATGCATGCTCATCACATGCCCCGTGCCCGAGATGACCGGTACAAGCTCGATCACGCAGCCAGAGTAGGGAATTTGTCCATCCTAAATGACTTGTTATTTATTCAAGCGTATAAGTAAAATTTTGAAATCGATTAAGATAAAGCAATGTCAAGATCAAATTAATCACTCCATAAAATGGCATTCTGATATTTTGTTTTTCCCATGTAACACAATGCAATAACTAGAATTGTCCCTGACTAAGAGAATTGCGATATTATGAGTTGAGAGTATAGAAATTGTTATCGCTTTTAGTGTAGTAATCTAAGTTATCATAATGATCATCAATTATCGAAATTATACATCATGAGGATCTTTACTATCATTATGACTATATCTGTTGAGCATAAATGTTGCATTTTAGCTTGTCTTATATTATAAAAACGAATTAAATCTAATGAAATTGGGGATAGCTCAACCTTGGACTTTTTTCCATATTTTAATGATATGGAACTTTTTGTCTTTTTCTATATGTATTATGTTTAATATGGTTAATCAATTATTATTAATTATAGCTGGCCAATGTGATTAATAGATTTAATTTTATTGGTAAATATTCCAGTGGTTAATCAATTAACCACTTTTAATTAATCCCTTTTATTAATTTTTTATAAAAATTAATAAATTTTTTTTTTATAAATTTTCATTTTTTTTTATAAAACTTCAAACAGCTTTTATCCCATTGTGATGAAATTTGACGTATGAGTTCTTTAATACAAGAATTTCACTGTTAGCGTTTCCAAAGTAAATTGAAATATAAGTTGATTAAAATTTATGAAGTTTTTACTGATTTTAAGTTATATTTTCGAAAATATTATGTGATAAAATGTTTTTTAACGGTAACTTTAAAATTCGAAATTTAAACTTTTTAAATTATACTCATTTCAATTTTTTCCAATACTATTTAAAAAATTCAATCTTATATACAATCTGTAACAATGCTTTGATTGTTATAATGGAATTTAAATTAATTTCATTGTTCCATCAAACCGTTCAATCGAGTACTTTTGTCAAAGCTAAAATTAAGATTAAAAAAAAACTAATTTCCTTGGACCTACGCTGAATTCATTTTTTTCAGACTTATCAATTAAATTCATTTTTTTCAGACTTATTAAAAACATGACGAGATTTTAAATAACTATACTCCATATTAATTGAATAACAGCTAAAAATTTTAAAATTTGGAACGAAACATGCTGGCCATCAAAGACATTTAATTATTCATAAAGCGAATAAAAAACACCCTAGGGCGCATATTTTTTAAATATCTCTTTCTGTTGGAACTTTCACAATTCAGATTTCAAATTAGGTTGTAAAGGCGTCAAATTTCATTCTTTTTTCTAGGTCATTGAAATTGATTTTCAAGTTTACATATAAATAATTAGATCATCTATTCTTGATAGATTTGGTCCAACATAAGACACAGAGATGAAATTTGGGCGTAACCACATGCTTTCTTTTTTTATTCATATATTTATTTATTCATCACTTTTAATTACGTATTGTAGATAGGTTGATATCTTTCTCATTAGGATATTTAGTTCAAAGTTTGATAAATTTCTAAAGTTTCGTGTAAAAACTTTTACAGAATTAAAAGCATCTAACTCGATTCATTACGAAATGATAGCATTAACACAAATAGACAGGTAAACACTAAGAAAAAAAATTGAGACTCGGAGAGACCTAAATTGATGATGATTTATAAATATCAAAATAGGTTTTTTTTTGATTAAATTACTTTTTTGTATATTTTTTACATTTTAAAGTAAAATTAAGATATATTTTCATATTATTAATTATTGAATAGCAATTTTAGATTTTTTAAAAGATGTTTCTTTTGAATATGTAATTACAAATTAAACTTGCACAAAACTTCTTTCAGACGTTCTAGGAAAGTTTCATTTGAAATTGACTTAAAATTTGAATTTTAAACTTTTTGTGTTTGAAAGTTTTCCGAAGAGCCGTCAATAGCTATTAAATTCTAAAAAGCGATTCTGTGTTGCAAATGCTTTTTTAAAACACAAATTTTATTATTTGGAATTCAAAAACGTTTTTTGAATGTTGATTAAAAATATCGATTAAGACTTTTATTTTTTCAAAGAATGAAAAAAATGTGGTAGATTAGATGCATTTGATTATTTACTATAAAAAGCAGCTTCCTAGTTTATTAATTTTTTTTTTTATTTAAAACAAATTTTACTAATGTAAAAGAAACAGCGAAATAAAATATTTATCCGCTTATTATTTATTCAAAAGTTTTGATAATGCAAGCATTTTTGAAGTCTTCTGGCAATTTTTTTTATGTGACAGATGTCTTCGTATTCTGAATTTTTTAATTTTTATATGGAGTAGTCTCTCCAGAGTGCTCCACAATAATTATATCAGTAAATATAAACAAACTCAACATTCTGGTGTATGACTTTTTCTTATGAATCTAAATAAATTTAACCAAGTCAAATTTAAGCCCTAATGTGGAAACTAAGGGGAAAAAATCTTTCATATCACTGAGAAAACTGACTTGTGATAGTTAAATTTATTTATAGAATAAACTATTATGATATAATATGATTATGAATTTAAAAAAAAACGTTTTCTTTACATGGAACGCGAATTATTAAACCTTTATGAATTTATGAAAATCTTGAAATCTTTTGTCTAGTTAATAAATACATCATCATAACAAACAACTTACTTTACCAAGATGATAATTTTACAAGTTAAAGAATATTCCATCATTTGCTGTGGCCACAATAATTGTTGCCAGAGCAACAGATGTTTGCAAATTTTAATTACACTATTTTATTTAATAATTCTATTACTCTAAAAGTATAATTTATTTATTGTAGCTTCAATCTTCAAAACGACTGTAACACTGACTGTCTTTGTACAACGAAAGTGTATACTCCAGTATGTGGACCAGATGGAAAATCTACCTATTTCTCACCTTGTCATGCTGGTTGTACAGGATATAATAAGACGGGGAAAAAAGAGGTATGTTCTATAATATGCAAAAATAAAGTTATACAAAGGGCTATTTTATTGAACTGACAATTTAAGGAATATACAAGAAGCAACTTTTTGATTCTCATCTATAACTGAAAACAAATATTTTGTTGTATACTTTATATATATTTATAATTTAAAATAATCTTAAAGAAAATATTACTACATGCAAGAAAAGGATAAATAAGTTTATTGATCTCATTTCGATTCTAATATATTAATAGGTCTTAAAAGTTATATCATTATAAGGATGAATGAAAGAAATTTACTTTAAAGAATGTATACGATTAAAAAAGCAATTTAAATTTTATTTTGATAATGCAGCTAGGTTTCGAAAGTAATTATTTTTTAAAATTAATATTAATAAAACTATTTACCACTTATCCAAGAAAAAAAATTCAATCATTAGATATGAAAATTTTGAGAAGTTTATACATTTTCAAATATCAGTTCATGCATGAATTTACAAATCAGGAATAGCAGTAATGTTGGCTTTAATTTAATTTAATTTTAATTAAAAAATAATTACAACAATGGTCTAATATTTACATAGAACATGAAATGAAATTATTATTAGTAAATATTAAGAATAAAAAGGTTTGACAAATTTCAGATTTAAGTTGGCACATTTTGAATGAATATAAATGTAAAAACAATGAATTAAGACATTGATATCCAACTGGAATTACTTTCCTGCCTCTATAAAGATTACATTTAACACATTCAATGCCATGGCTGTAGTCAACATGCAACTGGACTGTGACGTCATTGGGGTCAGTGATGATCGGTGCTCCGAGATTTCTAGAATTGCATAATTTGAATAATTGTCAATCCTTATAAATTTTTTATTATTATCATTGTTACTAGAACGGCATGCAGAAATATATTCAGTATAAAACATATAAAAATGTTTTATATATGCATAAAATAAAGGCCTATTGTCTGCGCATATTGTAGTGTGTAGTATTGAAGCACTCCAAACGAACAAAGGGTGAACCAATACAGTCTTTACAGTATGTCACGACTTTTTTAGTACAATTTTGTTGTTGTTGCTGTTGTCCTTCCAAGTTGCTTTGAAATTTTTAAAATGCATTTTATAAAGTCTTTGCATTGTTCTAGCCTTTGCTAACATTGTTTTTAATATTTGTCGTGGCTTTATTAAAAAGCTTTCAAATGGAGAAATGTAAACCTCAATTTAATTATCATATTTTATTAACACGTTCAACGTCATGCGTGTTACAAGTGACTAACACTCAATTGATCATCTAGGTCTCCATAGGGATCTCCGATAAGCCCCAATAAATAAATACATAACACCTGTAAAACATAATTATACACCATAATTTATCGGTTATAGATAATATTCTAGCATTATATGTATCACTTAGTAAACAAGTTGTCATTGGGCCACAGGCAAACCCTTTAAAAATCGCGCTGCATTCAGTGTGCTAAGCAAAATTATAGATAACTATGAATAGTGTGTCATAAATATTTCCTTGTATACAAATGTAACTGAATACTTTGAAAGTGTCATTTATGATAACCCAGAAATGAATATCAACATAGAAATAGAATGACTGACACAGCAATTCTAATAAGTGGATCAAACAAATACTACCTTTTTTTTCTGCTTTATTTTTAATAAGAGCAGTGTCCAATTCCGCTTTCGAGTTCGATTTTTTGTCAACACTAGTGACCTGGTTACTTTCTCGACACTTTCCGCACTTACTGATAAGGAAATATTGTTTACTGAAAAAAAAAAAAAAAAAAGCGTATTATAAAGTGAATAAATAACAGTTTCACAAGTTAAACTTCTTTTCTGGGAATTTTTTGATTTTCAATAAGTTTATTTTGTTATTAAGCCTATTAAACTAATATTGATTTTATTAACGTTCATTAATTTACTTCGGAGATTATCAAGTAAAATCTAAGAGAAATGGAAAAAAAATATTCGGAATTCATTATAATATATATGATTGACAATAAAGAAATGTTCCCTGATAATACACAGATATAATACCATTTTTAAAATAAGATAAGCGCTCTAAATTATTTCGAATTCAAGTGCAATAATTCAAATTCCTTTCTAATTCATTCACAATAATTGAAGCAAATTATTTCGTGAAACAGATTTGCCATGCAGCCTTATAACGGTTTATTTAATTACATGTTTTTAAACTCTTAAAGATGGAATTCGGTGGTAGTTTTCCCGCTGGTGTGGTGTGTTATGGTGTGGAGAGGGGGGGTGCCAGCTCAGGTGTCGTCCTCGTCATCTGACCGCAGTTCAAAATTACGATGTCCGTCTCAAAATAGCCCTAGTGTTGCTTCAAACGGGACGTTAATATAACCAAACCAACCTCGGTGTTAGTTTTTTTACTCAATTTTTTTATTGAATGAGGGTATTTTGAATGATTTGTATTCTTATTGAAAATGTAGTATTTTTATATTTTCCGAACTTAATCATCCCTTATAGATGTAATTTACTAAAATTTTGATTTCATATCCATGGCTCCATTTGGAAGA